>NW_027185414.1:6195000-6512500 GCF_022577435.1 Embiotoca jacksoni | reverse complement strand
TTTGCCAGCTTACCTTTGTTTACAGTGGTAACAGTATTAATTGTGTATGGTTAAAGTGGAAGTCCACCACCTTCATCCTCACTGTCATTAACATCTATGTCAACTCTAGGCCTGTTAGCTGGTGTTTAAGCAATGAGGATAACAGCAATTTAATAAGCTTTAAGTGCCAAGACAACACAGGTATGTGGGTGTACACACACACAGAAACACACATAAAAGTGCCCACAGGTATTCTTGGTATCACTCACTGTTGGGCACTGTCTTCATTAATAAATGCAGTGTTTGGGTGGGTAAGTCCTTATCAAAACCGCCCTTCTGAGGTTTAAGTGTTTGCTTGTAGTTTCCTCTGACCTCAGTCAGTCGGCATGCCGAACACTCAGTACCACTGATTATAAAAGCAAGGTCCACACCTACCGACCTCCACAACATACCATCACATGATCTACTCTCCTGACACCACATCATGGAAAATGGAGTGATAGACAGAGGAATGCAGGGTGACAAGGATGCCAGTGAGACGGCAAGAGCTATTTTCTCATGATGCCATTTGTAATGCCGCTCATTCGTCACAAAACAGCGTCTCCAGGAAGTATTTTACATTTTTCTATCTGCCCCAACTGCTCTCGCTTTGCAATAATTGCTTAACTCCACCGCAGAGACTCATGTTTTGCTGGATGGGAAGCAAAATCTGTCATAACCTTGTAGTTCTCTCATGGTGACTGAATCCTATTTGAATCCTAAAAACAACAAAGAAAAATCTGCATCACTTGGTAAATAATGAATAAGAAAATGCTATTTATAAAACAAAGACAAATGAGTTGAAAGTTTTCACTGGGGTAATATCATGGTACTGATGGATATACAGACAGTTACCATAAATATGACAATTTCTTTCCTACATAGACAGTCTTTTTGCTGTTTTCTGTTGGATGCCTGTTAATTTTTGTCCATGAGGTTTTTTTGTGATGCGTTGGCTACTTGTCAAACCCCATCATAAACTTTTACAGTGATTTTACCAAAATAGAATGAACAATATGGCAATTATATAATGACAAGTCATTGGCCAACACTGATTCCTGTAAACTTTAAGACTGACAAATTAATATGCATGCATGGAAAACACCCATAGATAATTCATATGCTACAAATGAAGGGCTACAACACTTCCTGCAACTCCAGTAATGTTATACTCTCTGCACACTTTAATCTTTTATCATGGCTTGCTTATGTGAATGGTGGCATCAGTCCAATGTCAGCATGGTTGTTACAGGCAACTTTTTCAGATTTATAATGCAACAAAAGAGTCACTTCAGTGTCCTTTAGAACTATCCATATTTGATTCGGCATGGTCACTGCAGCATCACGGAAAGATTCAGTTACACAGCGGCTAATGTGCAGATTTTAAATTCCCTCCTGAGCCTCATCACCCTGCCCTCTTCCATCTACCCCGTACCCCCTGTAAAGTCCACACCACCACACAGATGAGGAGGCTCCACTCACCCGTGTTGGTGCAGCTGCCTCTTCTCCAGCCCCCAAAACCAGCAGCAGTAACAGCTGGAAAGACTGAGGCTTTGTCTGGCTCAGTAGGCCAAAAGTGCTGAGAAACTGATATTGGTCTGGCCGCAGTGTCGAGCTGTGGGGCCGCGAAAGGGCACCGCTGGCTACCCTGGATCAAGACACTCCATAAAAGACAAACTATGTTATGCTTTTATGAAAGAGACAGCACGTGGGTTGCAGTTGTGCTTTTGTTGGATAGTCGCGGTCAATACTTGGTGTTTCGTTGGGCATGTGCCACGTTGTGAATGAATAGATGATGGTTTGGCTCGGCTGACCGTAAATAGAAATCTGGGAAAGTAGAAGAAGAGAACATCGCGAGTGCTCTCGGAAACAGTAAAATGGGCAGCTTACGAATAAAGCATGCTTTGCCTACAAGAAATATAAAAAACTGGATTATGAAGAAAAAGGGCTGGAGAGATGTGTTAAAAGGTTTTTCAGATCCTTTCTAGGGTTTCAAAAAGACCGAGTTTACTGCTGATCAATAGACACTGTCTGACAAATGCATTAATGAAAGACATTTTTATAAAGGTATATCCTCATTTTAATTCTATCTGCTAGAGGCAACCGATCATTAATCCATGTCATCAGCTTTCTATGATCCCAGGGGCAATATTAAGCCATATTTCCGCAGGATGTCACGTGGTGAGTTAACAGGCCAACGAAGTGGTTGAATTTACATCAGGTTTGAAATGTAAAATAAAACTGGTATATATTGATGAACAATATAACAGTGATTTAACGTTATTTCATTCATGGAAAAAAAAATAATTCTTGATTTCAAACTAAGCCCATAGAGCAAAAAGCACATTATACAGTTATAGATATAAAGTATAACAAAGCAAATTATTTTGTTCGAATTGATAAAGAATTAATATTAATAATATCAGATATGAAGAGTGTAATTTTAATAAAAGACTGTGAACACCATGGTTTTCACTCTCATTGTGATCAATGTTAACATCCTCAAAACATCATCATCACTGAAGTCTCTTTTACAGTCTTTCTCTCCCCCTCTCTCTGTCCCTCCTCCCTCCTCCTTTCTCTCTCCTCTCTCCTCTCTCCTCCTGTCACCTCTCACAGAGCCTGGCAGCATCAAGCCAGCTTGCATTTTAATTTGGCCCTGAAGTTACTTATTTCATTATCGATCATCCGTAATGCTGAATCAATGTTCATCTTGTTACGTGGGCCATACCCGTGTAATACAGTGATAGTGGGGCCCAGAGTTACTCATTCCCTTTACAAAGTGACTTTACCGTAAAATCAATGCCTTGTGTTACTGATACACGGGAAACTGCAGCAGATGGAGTGAGAGTGAGTGGGCAGGGAGGAAACAAACAAACAAAAAAAAACAAAAAAAAGCCAACAACTCACCTTCAGCGCAGCATTGTCAAAGGCACTCAAAGCATAACAGATTTCTATAGTGTGAACATTGTGCTATTATACAGTAGTTTAAGCCAGGATTCCTCACTACGGTGCAATGCGGGAGTAATATATATATAAATTGAGAGCGTATCCATATTCAACTGATATTGTTTGGATTTGATATTGTGGTTTATCTATGTTGCTTATATTGCCAATAGGAAAATGTAGCCTATACAGTAATGACATTTCATATGTTTTGCACAGGCATGGATTACTGTATATGTATCATGCTCCCTTGACTTAAGTAATGCAGTGCCATCCATATTTATGGAATAAATACTGGCAGTTAAAAGAGACAGGCATGTGTCCACATGAAAGCACAGCGAGTAAAGTCATCCTCAGAAAAGAGGTTAGTGCTACAATATGAGGACCTCTCCAGTCAATTTCAACACAAAGATGTAGTGCCAGACTCTCAGTTTTGTCCCTCAGAGTTTACCACTTCTCCATTTGTCTCTCTGCACAAACTAAACTAGCATACCAGTGCAATATTTTGTTGGGATATGTGTCTACCATAGGTAAAGTGTAGACTATATTTAAACATACATTATGCATTAAAAGAATATTATGTTAGGAAATTGAGTATTAAAAGTTGTTAATATATTACATTTTATTAGGGTGATGAGGTAGATATTCATTAGAAAATATTATATAGACAAGTAAGGGCATGGAAGCATGATTAGTATTTTGCAACATAAAGCCTATAATCTGAGTTGTTGTAGTCAGCACATATATAGGCTTACTGATATAGTATTTAAGTTCATGCCTATACGCACAATGTACAAAAGCTGTCAGCTGTTTGGCTGAAGCTCGAGGGCTAAATCTAAAATGAATCTCAATCTGTGAGCTTCTTACAGCCATCAATGACATTTAAATGTAGTAGTAGCCTACAACCTAAAGTGCACAAGTTAATGTAAAACATTTGCAAGGTAATGCATTCATTCACGCTTTGATCCGCTGTCATAACCCACTTTAATAAGTTGCAGTCCATTGACTATTAATTTGTTTCCAAATGGTGTGAGCAGGAGGAACGGTTCCAAAATGCTTTACTTTGCCACTAATGCAAATCAAAGTTAGGCTATCTATTTAATATGCATGATTGGCTGGTGTAATGTAATTAAAATAATACTATTTAAATTATCCGAACAGTAAAAAAATTAAACTTTAAATGTATTTTCAAAGTACACTTGCTTCTGCTGCTAAGAACAATTAATTTTAGAAACTAATTCATTTATTGGATTAAGCTTCACTGTTCTTTAAACACTGTAAGATTTATTGGACCTTTATTTCACCCTAATGGGACATGAGTTTGAAAGAGCATTTGGAGATTGGATGTGTTCCACAGTTAGTTTTTTTTAGGTTACCAACACATTTAAGTTTAACCCCTTTGAGGAACATTTCCGATTAACAACAACAGCTATATTCCTAACAGCTAAAAATAATTACTTTGTAATAAGATAGGATAATACCAGTAGTCACTTTTATGAATTACACTGAGACTTTTTTCCTATAAATTGTATCACTTATTTTCTGACATATGTCACACATACTCACGTTGCTTATATATTTGGCTTCAGCTGACCAGTAGCTTTTGTTGATCATATTGAAAAAGCTATAAATATCTCCACTCCACGCTATCATATATTATATTTACACCAGCATTTTTCTGCTGTGACACTGAAGATGCGAAATTGTGGTGAGTCGAAACAAACTCTGCAAGCGCTGCATTTTGACATTTCAAGAAATGCTTAACAACATGAGAAGTGGTTTGTCAAGCAAGTGCAGAAATCTCAACTCCTCCAAACACACACACGCAAACTACCAGAAGCATGCAAGGGTCATTTAATTATGTTTTCTTTTCATATCCTCATTCTTCTCCGTAATTAACCGATGCTGAACAGCAAAGGCTCCCTTAAAATTGATTCCATGTGTAATAAGAGATGTGTGTTTTTTTTCTGTCACCGAGGCGTTATGGAAAAGATCCAAATGTGTAATTTGAAGTGCCTCTGTTTGAAGCCTTTGATCTCGCCTGTTTTGCAGATCCTCGGTTCATCATTTGCGACGTGTCGCTGGTGCCCTGTGTATTGCATAAGGAACTACTGTTGAGCGATAGGCCGTGTATGTTTGCTTATGAGAATGTGAAATTGTGTCATCTGCATAATTACCGTCAAAGAGCTCTCTACAAAACAGCCCTGAAGTCACTCGTGTATGATTGCCCTCTTTTTACAGCACCTACAAATTAAATTGGCTCCAGCGCGCTCCCAGCACCCTTTCACAAGTATTAAGAAAACTAATTTAAACTAGGTATAAATAATTATAAATGAAAATAATAATAATTATTGTTATTATTATTATTACTATTATTATTATTATTATTATTATTATACATAATGGAAGTTATAAATACATTTACTTAATCTATATTTGTGTTTTAGTGGTGAATTTTGACCTCTTCCTGTGTGTGTGTGTGTGTGCGTGTGTGTGTGTGTGTGTGTGTGTGTGTGTGTGTGTGTGTGTGTGTGTGTGTGTGAGTCTGTACACGGAAGTCAAGCAGAGGTTAGTTTACTGTTTACCGAGACTCTCTTTAGGGGAGTGGGGAGCAGCTTCTTTAATGCCTTTATGGCTGCGCCAGTTTCCCGGGTCGGTGTGAAAGTGTTAAGTTAGTGCGTGGTGTGTTTGATTGGAGGCAATAAATCAGACGCAGTCCTCGGCGTGGGTGGAGCTGGAGAAGTGGGAAGGGGAGAGAGGGAAAGGGGGGTGTTGGAGCAGCGCGGTCCCGGGGATGAGACACGTGTCCATCCGGACTCGGGGCGCTGCTTAGCGGACACCAGCAGACACACACCTCGCTGGTGGACTCTCAGATTTACACTCTCACTTCTTATGGGCCAGCCACGTTCTCTCTCTCTCTCTCTCTCTCTCTCTCTCTCTCTCTCTCTCTCTCTCTCCCTCTCTCTCTCTCTCTCTCTCTCTCTCCCTTTCTCTCTCTCTCTCTCCCTCTCTCTCTCTCTCTCTCTCTCTCCCTCTCTCTCTCTCTCCATCTGTGTGTGTGTGTGTGTGTGTGTGTGTGTGTGTGTGTGTGTTCTCTTTCTGCAATATGATGTCTGATTTTGTCCCTCTTAAACGTCCTGTTATTCGCCCTGTTCTATCTAAATGTCACATATACCATCCACTTATCTTTAAGCACCCTTCACTTGACTGTCTGGACCCCCTCAGTTTGCACGTTGATGTTATATGTGTGCGCGCGCACGACTGTGCGTGTTTGCGAACGTGTGTGTGTGTGTGGGGGGGGGGGGGGGGGGGGGTAAGTGTGAGCGTGCTATTGACTGCTATGTAGTGATTACCATTCCGGTCGGATGGCACCAGCAAGCCGCTGTAATTAATAACCCCATAATCCGGGTTGGGGTGGATGTCGGCGAGGAACACACAGATTCAGGACAGAGTTTTACAGAAACAAGGCGTATCCTTATGGGTAGCTCTATATAAGAAATTATAGCTGCTATTATCCCTCCCAGACAATGATAACTATCTGCTTCAAAAGAAGATTAAAGGTTTATACAAGTTCAGAGTTCTTGGAAACCCGGATCGCATTATCAAAAACTGAACTGAGATTGATGGGATTTCATCTCGCTGTCAATATTACATTAAGACTTATACCATATTCAAATAAAGTGCGTCAGGTCATAATTCCGCCTCGGTGGTTGTTTTGCAAACGATTAACAAAACAGATGCTGGTACAAAGTCGGGTTGAAATGCGATTATAGGTTGTCCTCTACACACTTTGATATATTGATTCATGGAATTTCAATTCGGACCCTCTTGTTTAGTTTTAATCCGCATTATTTACAAGAAACATCAGGTTGTATCAATTTATCAAAGGGATTTCTTGAAGGTGCAGTCTGTCCGGATGAGCGTTTGGGGTTTTTATTGGATTAAAAGTGTTTATTTCAAATCACAAAATAATTTGTTTAGTGGAGAAATCGCTTTATTTACTTATTATTAATACTATTATTATTATTATTATTATTATTATTATTATTATTATTATTATTATTATTATTATTATTATTGTGGTGGTTGCTTAATTTAATAATATGTAGATAAGCTCTTGCTTATTAAAATCGGAGTGCCGTTTCCCAGAATAAACATATTTCCAGTCCAACCCACTAAAATGTTTATTATATCACTGTTGTTACTTTACACTTAGACTTCATTAACAGCGTATAATGTGCCCATCATCAGCTTTCCCTTTGATGCCAAGTGGCTACATGCTGACCCGTTTGATGTCTCAAATTAAAAGAATGGCTTGAGTCCGCGTCTGCTGCCACCAGGAGCACCACAACACCTCAGAGCCGGTGTAAGAAAACACAGCTTGCCCCCAGCGATGAGGCGATAAATAAAAAAGGTGTGCATTACCTGTGATCCGGAGCCATTTAAAGGCATGACCACCATTGTTTTTAGTTTTTCTGATTGTGATTTACGTGTTTGATATTGGAATATATATATATATATTTTTTATTATTATTATTATTTATTGGCAGGATGTAGGTCAAATGGCTTTAAACTTTCATTAATAAAAAAAGGAGGAATATTGGCTTTAATTAGTTTTAAACTTAACTTTTACTTCCCGATTTTTCTTTTTTAAACCGATATCCTTCTATAGGCAAGTCTCCAAGTTTAGATCGACTCGTGGAAACTTTCTCCTGTATCCTATTTGTGTATCAAATGGACTTAAAAACAACAACAGCAAAAAAAAAAGTCAATCACTAAAATACTCCTTGTATCCCTGTGGCCAAAATTTGTGAATTAACACCAAAAAAATGGTGGTAAAACAGACGCTAGCAAATAACAAATGAAATAGATTGGCGAGCCATAAAATGAGATTTGAAACCCCATTCAAATAAGAGCTCGCGACGTTAGTGCGTTTACCCGAGAGAGAGAGAGAGAGAGAGAGAGAGAGAGAGAGAGAGAGAGAGAGAGAGAGAGAGGGAGGGAGGGAAGAGGAGGGAGGGAAGGAGAGAGAGAGAGAGCGCTGTTTGGTGTGTGGTTTGTAGGAGAGGGGTGAGATTTGAGAAATAGGAGGGGCTTCTAAACGACTAGAAATGTCAATCTGAGCAAGGGAGTCCCAATAATCTAAAGCAATCTGTAAGGACCTGACCTTAGTCCATCCAGATCAATAGGGAAGTGAGGGTGGAAAGAAGAAGAAGAGGAAGAAATAAGGGGCGCAACCGGATCGTTTACACTGGCCGTTCCCGAGGAAATATAGACTTCCCTTGCTTGCACCTTTTGTTGCTCACATGCTCACACTGTAAAAGTGGATATCGAGGCAATTCCCTTGCTTTGTGTGATTGCAGTAGACTTTTTCCCCCTTTCCTACCACCATGTCTTTCCCTCAACTGGGATATCAGTACATCCGACCGATATACCCGCCGGAGCGCCAGGGAATCGCCAGCAATGCCCGAGCCGGGACAGAGCTCAGTCCGTCCGGCGCACTTTCCAACGTCCTCTCCACTATGTATGGATCTCCTTTCGCCGCAGCAGCGCAGGGCTACGGAGCGTTTCTCCCCTACTCAAACGATATATCAATTTTCAATCAATTGGTGAGTTACTCTTCTCTCTCTCTTTTTTAGTTATCTATAACTTTGTTACTAGAAATACCCGCACGTGCCTTTAGGAGAACTTTATTGGCACCTTTTACGCGTAAGCTTCCAGAACGCCATGGTGAACTTTGTAGTTTGTGAAAATGAGTTAAAAGTGGTTTAAAAGTGACGCATTAACAGACTGCGCTTTTTGTTCGCACATAATTTACTAAAACTGAGAGCAAAGAGTTAATAAAATGATGCAGTTGTGCCGTGGGAGTTTTACAGGTAGAGATGGAGAACAGCGTATACAAGTAAAGGTTTGTTCTTGCAAGTGTTCAAATAAATAAATAAAACATAGTGATTTTTTTTTTATTCAGCTATGACACTGGGGAGATGATTTAAAGCTGTGACAAAAATACATGAACCTTTTTTTGTCTGTTTACACTTTAATTATAAGCTCACTGTTGTTGTATTGCTGTAAATTCACATGTCACACTGTGGGCCACTATTTTCATGAACTGTTCGAAACAAAGTATTTTTTGATATTAATGTATTAAGTCTGATAAATCGCTCTGACTCCTTGATTCATTGTCTTTGCAGAATGCTCAGTATGAACTGAAAGACAGTCCCGGTGTCCAGCACCCAGGGTTTGCCCACCATCACCCTGCTTTTTACCCATATGGTCAATATCAGTTCGGTGACCCGTCCAGACCCAAAAATGCTACCAGGGAGAGCACCAGCACCCTGAAGGCCTGGCTCAGCGAGCACCGCAAGAACCCCTACCCAACCAAGGGCGAGAAGATCATGCTGGCCATTATCACCAAAATGACCCTCACCCAGGTGTCCACCTGGTTCGCCAACGCCAGGAGGCGGCTAAAGAAGGAGAACAAGATGACCTGGGCCCCCCGGAACCGTACCGACGAAGAGGGAAATGTTTACCCCAGCGATCAAGAGGGGGAGGAGGGAGACAAGAGGGAGGACGAGGAGGAGATCGACTTGGAGAACATCGACACGGAAAATATTGAGAACAAGGACGACTTGGACGACCAGGACGACCTGCATTCAGATATTAAACTAGATGGGAGGAGTGACTCTGAGATTTCTGACGGCTATGAGGATTTACAAGGGCCCGATCAGAGGTTTCTAAAGGCTGTGGGGAAAGAGGGCAAAGACGTGCAGAGAGGAGGCGAGCACTTCCACAGTCACCACCACCACTCTTCTTTGGACATCAAAGCGTCCCAACCAAACGGGGAACAGCTCAAACTGAATCCGGTGTCCGTTAACTCACCGCCCTCAGAAAACAACCCTGCCCCAGCCCAAAAGCCAAAGATCTGGTCTTTGGCAGAGACAGCCACGGCCCCTGACAATCCGCGTAAATCACCGCAAATGAACGGCAGCAATTCCGCAGGGCCGGCCGCGCAGACCATAATCGCCCCACACAGACTCATCTCTTCTTGTCCCGTTGGGAAAATCCAGAACTGGACGAACCGAGCCTTTTCGGCGCACCAGCTGGCTTTACTGAACTCAAATCATTATCTGGGACTGGCGAACCAGGCCACTGCCACCGGCCTGGCCCTCTACAGCAGCAGGCAAACGGAGGACAAGAGTCATAGTTCAGAGACTCCAGTCACAGGTACATGTCCCCGACACTGAGACGCGCATGTATAAATAACTCCAACAACAAAGACACTATAGTCCATTGCCCGTCATCCATTTCTTTTATTTTAGACCTCCTTTTGCCTTCTTTGCCTGTTTATGGATTTTGTTTTTCTCTCTAGGCCACACAGATGAGCAGTGTTACAATGTAGAATACAGTGTGTGTGATGTGTGCGTGTGTGTGTGCAAATGCTTTGAAAAAATGTCCTGTAGGGTTATGAAAAAAAAACTCATCAGAAAGCATTTAAGAAAGAAAATATCTAAAGTTGAATTGGGTGAAAACTGGTTTAAATTTCATCGTCCTTTTCCTTCCTTTATTTGCTATTGTTCCATTCATAAGATTATTTTATTTAATGCTTTACATCAAGCCCTCAAACCCATTAAACCATCTAACACTAAATTCACTGAAACCCAGGATGGGCTCTGATAATAAGAAGTTCAATTAACGCTTTTTTATTTTCTTTGCCGCCGTTTCAGAGAGATCTAGTGCCTTGGATGCAGAGAAAAAGTTGTTCAAAACAGCTTTCCACCCAGTTCAAAGATAGTGAGGCTGTCAGTTAATGACATTGGGGAATATTTCGTATTTTAATGCCATATCCCATTTTCTTTTCTAAATGCCATATTTACCCAAATCAGCTTTGATTCTAAGATATTTTTTTTTTTTTTTTTTTTTTTTTTTTTTTTTTTTTTATCCCTGTGTGTGCGCTTGTGTTATTTCGTCAAGGCCTATGTTACACTTACTTGTTTGGTCATGCAAATGAGCTCAATGCAAATTCACTTCAGGCTCGTTTTTGAAAGGCAATTGTCACTTTTATATTACTTTGTGTTTTAGCTCTTCATGAGGCTATTATTAGTGTTTTTTTCCCACTACATTTTTATTTTTTAATTTTTCGTTATTACCCCTGTGTATTTCAGGCCTCTGAACCAACTAGAAGCAGCGATGGTTCTTTCGGCTGTCTCCTCTCCATAACCCCTCACCCATCCTCTTTTTTATTTTTTATTTTATTTTAATTTGAATATGGAATGTAAAATAAGAATAATACATCTCTGTATACTTACATTGTAAGCATGTCCTGTGTAAAACTGCTAATGTAATAATGTATGAACCTGTAGTCTGTGAGTTTTATTTTTTCTTTCTTTTTGTAAGTTCTGTGAGGATTTGATGTTAAAATGTTTTGTATATAAAGTTAAGAATATGTACATACTTGTGAACCAAATTGTACAAGAAAGTCTATATTTTGGCTAATAAATGAACTGCTGCAACTTTAAAAAAAAAAAAATATATATATATATGTTGGTTTTTGGCCGATGTGTTTTGACAGCTGCTTTTGATGGTGGCTGTTATGGTGCACATGCAGCTTGAAGTGCATTGCTTTGGCGTTGTGTGTGTGTGTGTGTGTGTGTGTGTGTGTGTGTGTGTGTGTGTGTGTGTGTGCGTGTGCGTGTGCGTGTGCGTGTGTGTGTGTGTGTGTGTGTGTGCGTGTGCGTGTGTGTGTGTGTGTGTGTGTGTGTGTGTGTGTGTGTGTGCGTGTGTGTGTGTGTTAGTGGACAGCCTGGGGCACAGACTTCATCCTCCGTGGCAGTGATAAGTAAATATTCGAGAGGGATTTATCACACTTTTATAGTGGAGGGATTTAAGGCTAATTAGCCAGTATTGCGGCATACATTTGGATATTAATGTTGTGGGATTATCCCTATAGAGGCGTAGCGGTCGCATTAAAACGAATAATTCTTTCATTAATTTTCCTCTGAAATTATGCTCTATGAAGAGACTTTAGGTAATGAATGAGTGTTGGAGGATCGTTGCTACTTGGTCAGAATGGTTCAGTTGATCCTGAAGATGGATTTTGGCTTTGCAGTGCAACTCCCAGATCTCATAATGCCCAATTTGTAAAGCCTTTGCGCTTTACATTTATCATACATTTCCCTCTTCTAACGCTGCTCTGTGGTGTAATTGTAATATATCGTGGCTGTAGAACTAATAATAACATCATTTATTTTGTTTGCCCGTGATGTGATCATTTGCATGAGAGCCCCATTCAGAGGAAGTTTATGTAAACTTAGTGTTGGAGCTCCCTCTACAGTCAAATGCAGTCGGCCGTGTTCTGATGCGCGCACACTCACGCTCACACTGCTTCTGCTCATCTAGTCTCAGTTTTTTTTAATATATATATATAGCCCATTCTTAATTTATTTATCAGTTGTGATATAAAATTCGATAGTAACATTTTGCACTTATAAATCTGTCACAGGGTGATATTTTTTAAGCGTGCTTGTGTTGTTATTTTATGTTGTTCAAACGCAGCACATCTGTCAAAGTGTGGTGTTTGTTTTAGTGCTTCAGAAGGACAAGTTTAAAAATAAAAAAAATAAAATACACGAAAAATATTAGTTTTGACCCAACGTTCATATTCAGAAAATATAAGGCATTTTCAGATGAGGTCACAAGCAAGCATGCCTTTTTGTAAACATCGTCCAAAAAATGACCAATACGCACAATAAAGCAAAACAGGTGACAGGCAGCCTAATAAATAAATATATATAATTTTTTTTTAATTATTTTTTTTTCAAAACACTCGCTTTTCAAAACCTTCACCTCAAAAACAAATCTCTTATGGTTGCCATGCTTAAGTTGAGCCTTCCAGGACTTCTCAGTTACGGTTCAAAGTGATTTAAGTCGTTTTAATATCTTGTTTCAAAAGGATATTAAATAAAGGATACAAAAATTAAAGGTCAAAGGGGAAGAAATAAAAATAAAACACGTGGGGGGAAAAAAAGCCGTCAATATTCTTGTTATTGAAATTTCGGCAGACTATTAAAAAAAAATCTCCAAGACATGAAATAAATGCAGATTCTTTTTAGTTTTTTTTATCTATCTTTAACTGTTTTGTGTTGGGTTTTTTATGTTTTTTTTAAAAAAAAAACAGTTCAAATGTATTAATGCTCAAAACATTAAAGTTTATTTTGAGGAACAAACTTTGATTACCAAACTATACAAAATATGTGGATTTTTGCTGAAATTGTAGTTTTCAACATTATAGCTATTTTTTTAAATTTTGTATTTATTTACTTAAAACGATATGGAATGACAATTACATTTTCAAAGTGCACAGAGAAACAGTCTTTCACACCTATGTGACTATAGACTCAGATGGTCAACGAGGACAATATCTTTTAACGTCGGCCATTCAGGGCAGCAAAGGCAGATGAAAAGCGCTGATTCGCTCGAGCCATATCCTCTCTAGGTTTAGGATGTGCTTTAAACAAACCCCGAGTCAGCCGACGGAAAAAACTCCGGAGCTTTTTTTGGAGCTCCTCTCACCATGTTGCCTTCCTGTCTAATCAATTATCTTCCTTGAGAGCCCCGCCATCTAACTGCGCGATGCATATTCATAAGTGGCATCAGCCAGCTGATTGATGTAATAGTTTTTTTTTTTTTTCCCTTTTTTTTTTTTTTTTTGCAGATGCTTGCCCTCATGCTTTTGTTAAAGGAACCAGAATTGCACTAACACTGATGATTCATAATTATACAACACAAAGACGAGTTGTTCATTTGGAATGCTGCTAGATCTGACAACAAAACAACAATAAAAAAAATTAAAAAAAACTCTTTTAAAAGACTTAAAATAAATATTATAGCAACTTTTATATTTAATAAAAATAAGTCTGATACTGATGAGTGTGACATATGACATTAATTAATGTTATTCATGTCAGTCTAAAATAAACAAAAATATATTTAACTATGTGGATGTGCTGCATGTGTACACGCTGAACGTTATCATAAATAAGGCTCCTCACAGTTCATAGGATGTTTGCTCCTGAGGGGCCCCACAACAAGCCCCCTTTTGATCATGAGGATTCAGTTGAAACGCTACTGAAGGGCCAGTGATCGTGTCTCGAGCTCGGGGCCTCTCCTCTGATCAGTGCATGAAATTAGGGATTAAAATGCTTCAGCAGAAACAACGTAATCAGGCCTGCTTATGTCGCCATACGTGTCCAACCTGCTCCCGGTTACAAAGAGCAAATGGAATGCATTAGCTAACATTTTGTTCAGAGCTACACGGGGACCGTTTCCAGCGGGGCATGGTGTGTCACTCGTTTTCCCTGCACGTTAAGTGGATGTTCTCTTGGCTAATGAGCAATAATCAACACTGACTCCTCTTCTTATTTCTGAGGTCCACGCTGTGTTAAATGCTCTGTGGTGCACACTGTGGCATCGCAGAACTCGGCTGCGTAAAATCAACAGGGTGATTTATTCAGCAAAAAAAACTATGACAAGAGCAAAGAAGTTAAGACAATATTAACAAATAAGAGCCAAATGTGATATCAAGGTTGTTGTTTTTTTCCAGAATTAAAGGTCAAAGTACAAAAGTTCTTGAATGCCCCTTAAGGTAAATTTGTGATATTGAGTTATAAAAATAAAACTGACTTGACTTCAAATTCAGATTTACCACATTACAAAGCAATAGATTCTCAATTAGTCTCTCTGTCTTCTAATTATTTACTAATTAATTGATAGTTTTGCAGTATTAAGAGTGCGGGAAACACTGATGCATTTGACACAGTGAAAATAAATTGTACTTAATTTCCCATCTAATCACATTGCTTATACCGCATGTTGTCCCGAGCACTGTTGACTGTTGCTCGCCTTTTTGCCCTCAATACTCCAAGACAGGACTACATGGAGTGACACGGGCGGAAAAGGTAATGCACTGTTAAACAGCCATTTAGCAGGGTAAAAATCGCAGAAAGATGGAATCATTAAAAGGAAATCTAATCTGTCTTTTGGAGTGCTCATTGATCTGCGGAAAGGTGGACGGCAGGACCGGGCGGCTGAAAGGGTTTCGGCCAATGGAGCCATCAGAGGGCCTGAGTGTGAATGGGGAGAAACCGTGGAGTAAATAAACACTAGAGCGGCCCATTGGAGGGGGCCGTAGGTGCCCTGTGAAAGAGGAGGCCGCTGCAAATAAAGAGGGTCACTCTTGTGTTTTCACCTCATCCGCCCCTTCTGTCATTGCAGCCCCACCACCAGTGCCACCCCCTCCTGCCCCCAGCCTGGACTGCTCTGCCACACCTCCTTCTGCCACCGAGACAGACAAATGTCACCTCCTTTGTGGACCTAGTCAGGCTTAGAAGTGGCCCACTGTCTTTGTGCGGTGGACTAATCCTTTTATGAGCCACTGTCGACCGCGCCCCCCCACCAAGTGCCTGCCCAGGCCAAGAGAGGGGCTGCCCTTTAGCAAGCACCGGGCCAGTGTGTTAGCTGACCGCGGGAGGAGCTGGGATCTGCTCTCGGGAACACATGTCCCACACACACACACACTCACACACACACACACACACACACACACACACACACACACACACACACACACACACACACACACACCTCATACCTTCATACACAGGCCTTATAGGCCACGGCACTCCACGGCAAACTTGTCACGGCGGTCGCACTCTAGAGCTGAAAGAAGAGACGGTTGAGAGCTCAACATTACCCTCTTCCAATGATATGCGACTTCTGCGTCTCCTGCATGTTTTATAGCACATTCATTATTGAGAATGGAAGTGAAAGTGCAGCAGCAACATGTTAAAGAATAGCCAGGGAGCAGGGCGAGAGGGGTTGTTGTGCTTCTCTGGGTTGAGCAAAGGACAAAAGGCCCAGAAGGAGTGACATTCTCCGGGGCCAAAGCGGAGAGAGGGAGGGCACTGATTTCATGCCTTTTGTTGATGGAGGTTAGAGAGAGGAATTCTTTCACTGAATCCGAAAGGCAACAAGTGGGGAAGGGGGCGACAGGCCAGAGGGAGAGGCGTCCGGGCTTTTGCCGTTCACCCAGCTGAAAGATTGTGCTTTTCTCAGCCCCCTTCAGATCCTTCATACAGGCCCGAGTTACAGGGCAATTATGGAAATGCAGCTTTGAAGCCAAGCATAGCCTCCTTTCACTTCTTCCTCGGGACAAAGCAGAGGCAGCAAGGGCTTTTTATGCCCCCACCTAAATAAAACATGCTTCAGCCCCATTATGTGTATGCTCTTAACTTTTCTATCTCACACAATATTGTAGGTCGTGTCGACATTTGTGAACACCTTTTTAAAATCAGTGCAAACGGAAATTTGAGTAACTTTGTTTTTGTTGAACTATTGCAGGAATGATTTCAAAAAGTTTCTGGAGAAAAGCTGCATTACCTCATCTGTTCACCCTGTCAATCTGCGTGTAAAGTATTTACCGAGGAGATGAGCAAACGGGTGAGTTTATAAAAAAGAAAAAAAGGCAGAGCTTCCAACAGCTGCACAGTTTTACCAGCCTGATGTCCCCTCTCCGCACCTTCCCCACTCACACGTCACTAACAGAGGCCCAGCAAACCATCAGCCCTGTGCTTTCTCAGCTTTGTACATTAGTCAGCGGTGTAGCACAGAATTTCGCCACCTCGCGTGAACTAATAAGACACATTTTCTCCAGCTTTTGAGAGGATCGCATGAGAGTGATGTCTCGACATCACCCAACACAGCAGAGGCCTTGTACAACAGTGCCTTTACACTCAGAGTATATCTGACAAATGCCAATACTCCAGCTTTCACTCATCACTGCTAATGAGAGGACATATTTTGGACGTTTCCAATATTTGTACAGACTTCATACATTATGAAGGCCCTTTCATTCACAGTACCCGGCAGAGAGGACATGGGTGGGGTAAGGTGGAGGGGGGTGTATTCATGACTCCTCAGGATAGGCTGACTGCTGAAGGGAACTTAATAAATTCTTCCTCCTTGGAACACTGTCAAACAAGTCCTTTCTTACATCTCCCATGAATACATTACCAGCCAGCTTGATTGATTAGAGACCCTCGCGAGAGGGTGAACCGATGAACCGACTCCCCCGGTGTGATTAATAGACTTTATTAAGAGAGTCCTCTCCTTTTTAATAATGGTAATGTAAAGGAAGGCACGGTGGGGGCGGAGTGTGAGTGTGTGAGTGTACATGTGTGTGCGGGTGTGGGTGTGTGTGTGTGGGGTGGGGGAGCGGAGGGGGGGGGGGGAGTCTAACGATGATCGCTGGTGCTGTCCCTCTCTTTGATCCACATCCTCTTTTAGTTTGAGTTCATTTTCACAACCTCCGACTGCCTATATACATCACCTCCCTATCAGAGCCGCGCGCTGCAGATATGAGGTTCTTTTTATATACTGTTTGGACTTTTGTGCCTCCGTACTGCCAATATGAAATGTCTCTCCTGGGTAATATGAGAAGCTGGATTGATCTGGAGGCCTACAAACAGTTTATAGCAAAATGAAATTGACTCTGCATCCATGGAACATCTTTAATAGACCTTATATTAGAAGTTAAGTGATGACTGTATAACTCTGCTTCGAATGTCGGCATTGTGGTCTACTGTAGCAGTTTGAGTCTGAGTATGAGGACAAGAAGGTGTATCTCTACTTCTATATTAAATAATATTTATTATAATAACTCCCGCCTTGCTATTCCTCTGGTTTATTTTATTTTTCTTGGCCGCATTTCTTCCATAATCACTCTGAAATTTAGGGGTGCTGTGCCTCTTGATCCACTTATTCTTGGTTGCTATTAAAGTTGTTGATTTGACAAAAAAATATATTAATGAAAGTTACTATAAATTTGTAAAACAAACAAAAATATTCAACATATATACAATCATGTCTGCATGTGTGTTTGTGAACATATGTCAAAGCTTCCATGCGGTGGGTATGTGTAACCAAATGCCTTGCTGGCTAATCACTGTTCTCGAGAACTATGTGGGGTAAAGCTTGTACAGGAAATTGTTTAGCCACCTAGAGCTGAGCCTGCTTATCAGCCCGACACAGGAACAACAGAGACTTTACTAGCAGTGGACACGGCAGCTCCAACTTATCACCATGCTACGTTTTGCAATCCACCACCACAAGTGATTTATTCAAACACGGATATCAGAGATAGGGCTATTCACATCCCAGCACATTACTGCATGACCCAGACAGGTTCTGTTTGCTTTGCTGCAACAAACCAGACGCACACATACACAGCCATATATGACATCACCAGACAAGCCATGTAAACCTGAGAGGGAGGTCGATAACAGCAGGTGAGAGGGCTTCGCTGTGTAATGATGATGCCTACCATTGTCTAAGTTGTAAACCCTGTTATTGATTCTCTTCAGTTCAGCCAATAGTCTCCACAATCTACCATGCTTGAAAGTCTGCAGTAATGTGTCTGCATTGAATCCAATATCCGCTGCTATTAATGAATACTGACAAGCAGTTCAACCTTTGTGTTTTTATTTTTGATTTAACCAAGTTAGTCCCGCTGAGAGCACAGATCCTGTTTCCAAGGAAGACCCGGGCCAAGACTGCGGTACTACATTTGGTTACAGTAATTTACAAGAAATGTAGTAAAAATAAACACATTTTATATTAAGAAAAAAAGGAAGTAGAAAGGTGAGGAACCTGACAGAGAATGAGAGAAATACAAGACAGACTGAGAAAGGCATGGTGCTAAAACAGTCTCAATGTATGTTTATACAAAGTGTTTACTAGGGGTATAAATAATGGATTTGCCAGTCTATCGTGTGGGATGAGGCTGGGTGACATGCTTCCTCGTACTCCGTGGGGAGTTTAAAACTATATATGCTAAAGCCAGAGGAAAAGGGGAGAAAGTACTCTATTCTTCTCAACTTTCTTTGTGCTTAGATAAACTTGTTGTCAGGCACATTGTCAGCCACTCCAGCATGACACCTCACAGCCAGATAATGGCATTGCCATGCAAATGAGAAGCGGAGAGAGAGCCATGCCACCAGTGTGTGTCTGTGTGTCTGTGTGCATGTGCATGTGTGTGCATTCATGCATGCAGCTGTTTTGTTAGTGTTTATTAGAGATTGAAAGGGTGGGCGACGGAGTGAATCAGCGGTGGCATGAGGATAGATTGGTGCCTTGTCTATAATAAGGAAACTAAATGCATGCTGAAGGAGGATTGTTGAGCCAAATTCTCTTCTCAGTCAACTCTCTCTCATCTGCTCCTGGGAAATCTCCCTCATCTAGTCAAGACAGGTTGCCTTAAGACATCACTGGGAAAAATTAGAGATGACAGTTTGTCACAACTCGAGACACCTAAATTGCCGAGCAGCATAATAACAATAATGTGACTGTAGGAGTTTAGATTATGGAGTCACACCATTACAAGACAACAGGGCTTAACATGCAGTGTAAAGGGACAGTGTTGTTGACACTAAACAATATGTTTAGCGTGAGTAAAGACACCAATCACAACAAGTCCTCTTCTTACTGAGATATGAAGAGCAACTCACTGAACACGCGACACAATTTTGAGTTAATAATTATTAATCCCATATCTCGTCTATTTTTTCATGATCCAGAAAAGACTTAATCTGAAGTAAAATTGTCACCCCGTCTCCTGTCAGAGACAGGATGGGAAGGAGGAAGTGGGTTCTTGTGAGACACAGGGCAGAAAAGTGTCTGAACAAGCCAAGCATTCAGTATGAATGCTCCCTGCCACCTCCAGCTGTGTAGGCTCTCAAGGTTTTGTCCCTTAGCGGCGACCGGGCACAATGAAGTGGCGCTCTCACAAACAGAGAGGGGTGGGCACTGTGTCACTGTCTCCCCTTGCAGAAGGGCCAGTACAATCCGCCCCCTTCTGTTGTCATGCTAAGACAGCAGCACTCACTGGAACTGTACCCCTATTCAACACATCAGCCTCAAACCCACGCTCATCCAGGGACAAACGTGGTCGTCGCATTCAGCGCCCTCCTACAAGTGTCAACACTTCCTCTCAAAGACAAAACCCGAGGAATTCTCGAAGAAATTACCTTCTCTCAGGTAGGTGAATATGCTCAGATAGCTGATGACTTTAAGGGCAAGGAATATAGACCTTGAGTTCCCATGGGCCTCATCACTGAGAAGCACAGCCTTCATCTGTTAAAGACCATGAGAACAGGCATATCTAATGTCATTTTACAGGTAGATAGAGCGAGAGATTGGGGAGTAATTGGAAGTAATAACAGATAGCTCTCTTTCAATCCCACAGGACTTCTTTCCTCCTGCACACACAACCACCCCTCCAAATTCCCAGAAGACTTCTCGGAATATTTGCTGTCACGCGAAAGAAATATACAGTGGATGAACTGTGACCTTTGTTCCCCTTCCCTGAAGGTCAACGGTCCACTTTACATACACAGATGAGGCCCTCTTTTCCGGAAATAATAAGACAAACAGCGGAGAAGAGGTAAGGTCAGCAAGTTAAACCAACAGCTAGAATGACAGTTAATTGGCCGGAGGGTAGTGTAACTGTCATCCATTTCCCCTGGGCTGACTTGGGAAGACTCCCCCCGGCTGCCTCCACTCGCTCTCCTGAGACCTCCACTCCGCACAAGAACGTTCACTTATCAGCTGTCTCCCACAGGTTCAACCAGTGGACATTGAGGCAGGGGGAAACAAAATGATTATATTGCCTCCGATTTGATTATTACTTCATCATTATTGTTTATATTGTGGTAATACACAATAAAGACTTGGACAAGTGAGGAGATGAAATGTCAAAGTGAATTACAGGCATATGCAGAGGCTGGCCACAAATCAGCTGGCAGTGCTAAAAGGTCTTTCTTGCTAATTGCTCATATCCTACCAGCAG
The DNA here is from genome assembly GCF_022577435.1 of Embiotoca jacksoni. NCBI lineage: Eukaryota > Metazoa > Chordata > Actinopteri > Embiotocidae > Embiotoca > Embiotoca jacksoni. The sequence continues at coordinate 6,491,637 of NW_027185414.1, read as the reverse complement.
TGAGAGGCGTCCAGCCGCTGTGCAATAGGCCGGCTGACTGAGAGCAGACAGATAAGACAGTGTGTATGGATGATTCGAACCATGCTCTAATGACTTGTTTAGTCCTGTGTGTCAGAAGCAGTGACACATGGCATGGAAGCTCTTGGGCAAAGACAGGGGAAGAGAAGGGAAAATAACTCCCAACGCAGCACTTGGAATATGTATGTGTGTGTGTGTGTGTGTGTGTGTGTGGATTTGAGTGGGTGTGTGTGCAGGAGGAGACCATATGCATGTATAAGGATGAGTGATGGTTTTAGCAGAATCTGTCTGCCTGATTTCGCAGGGTCTTGGTCTGGGGTGTGAAAGGCGAGAGAGAATGTGTGCGTGTGGGAGATAATAGGCCTTTCTCCACGCCGCTCAGTGTTCCACTGGCACACAGCTGGCACACAGCTGGCCATCCAGCTAAACTGTCCCAGCCCCCTTCCCTCCCTCCCCCCTCCGGCACCCTCCTCCTCCAGCACCACTCAGTCTCCCCTCCAGAATGCCAGACACGCAGGGTAAGGGAATACGGGGAAGAGGGTTAAGACAGAAAAAAAATAACATTAGTGTTAATGGGAGGATGAAGGAGGAAGTTATGATGGGGCCCACCACACCCAGGATCCATCTGGGGCTTGGTAGGAAGGGATCCGTCACTGACAGACAGGTGTTCCTCAGCAGCCACACTAATCCAATTCCTGGCCCTCTGGGATCATCTCCACAGCTCCACTGTTCCTCCTGATACAGCAGCTAGTCTCTCTGTCCCTTCTCGGAGTCACTTTAACTGTTCGGTACAATGCACAAAGAAGAAAAAAAAAAAGTGTACCAATAGATTGATACACAATAACACACAATTTACTGCTGTGCACCAACAATGAGCCAGGAGATCAATTTGGAATATGGAGGCATTATTGAGTCTACAACAAATACCATCCATCCATCCATTATCTATACCCGCTTTATCCTGAACAGGGTCACGGGGTGGGGGGGGCGGGGGTGGGGGGGGGGGGGGGGGGTGGGGGATGTTGGGGGGGGGGGGGGGGGGGCTATCCAAGATCACTTAGGGCGAAGTCAGGGTACACCCTGGACAGGTCGCCAATCCATCACAGGGCCAACACTTATAGACTTCACTCTCTAAACAACATAGATGACTGTTTTTAGCATAGAAACCTCATACCTAAACAAGTAGAGGCCATTTGCCAAAACAACACATGACCTTTGCAGAGCGACAACCTAAGCGACAAATGTACAGAATCTTTGTCGTCAAGGTAACAAAAATAAAGATGTGGCTACCATTGAAGCACAATCGCAGTTTGGTTAGTATTAGAAAAAGATTGTTGTTTGGGTTTAAAATATGTACATTTGTTATGTAAGTTATGCTACATATGCAACACAAGTTACGTTAATATATTACGAAAATTAGTTTAAGTATGTAAATGAAAGTAAGTCAGAGATTATTGAAATTTTCACGCGAGACACGGACAGCGATCTCCTGGATGAAAGTGCTGTGTTTGATCTGTCCATCCACCCTGACCTCCTCCCTAGGCCGACTTTGTCACTTAATACTACGTCACCTGACTTCCTCCTTTGCCACGTTATAATGTCTATGACCACTAGGGATCACATTAAATGTAAATACAGGTCGTATTTAGCTGCTTGCACTCGGGACTTATGTAGTCGTGTTTTAGTGAAGTAAGGTCTGATTCTGTAACTAATAGAAAATAAGTACCTACTGTACACCTGGCCTTGAATGTTGATAAATAGATTCTACGGGACCATAGAGAAATAAGAGCAAAGATTTTAAAGGAATAAAAAGCAACTCGGATACCAGGATGGGACAAGATATTGTTTTGATGTTTTGATGCTGGTAGATTTGTGTTAAAAAGTGAAATTCAGAAATTCTCAGATGTCCCTCTCTTATCACTAAACTCATTAATGTCTCAAGCAACAGAACAAGTAAGGCAGGGAAATTATGTGCTGATAATTATTGGGCAAATCTGTCACCAAAAAAAGTAGGTTTAGATAAATACCTAACATTTTTATGAGTGAGTCACTTTTATTACAAAGTGCAAACAGAACAAATAAATCCTAACTGTGAGCCATAATACTATTGTGCATATATTCATACATTCGCCTGTGAGTTTGTGCTTGTTGGCTGTAATGTAGAGCAATATTCTAGACACTTTACACTGAGTGCCAATATTTTGATTACAATGCAAAAGACAACTGAGGAATCAGAGATATCACATAGTTTTGCATGGATGCACTTCCACCTGCGTTATAGTATGCAAAAGGCAGGGAACTTCAAATTACCTCTCTGTATTTGCATACAAATGGCCCACTTGGCTGTTTTTGTCATTGGGCAAAGTAGATGAACCACATGATCATGAGGTTGTGGGTTGGGAGTGATGCAGATAAGGAGTGTGCACTGTTGAAGACAGCAAAGCACATCCAGATGACTGGGAGACATCACTGTTACACAACAAAACCCTGAGAGACGTGAGCAGCACAGTTTACACGGGGCTGTAATCTAAAATAAGATGACTCTGTGCAGAGCTACAAATTAAATAAAGCCAAAATCTGGATTCCATTATTATGTCTCCCAATGCCTACATTTCTGTAACATTTAGATGGTAAAATAAATGTGAACGTTGCCGTATCAAACGAGGCTGTAACCATTATTTGTTTTTGTGGGAATGCTCTGAGAAATGAAACGCTAACATGGTAAACACAGCCTTTTTCTGCTGAAAATTTGTGAGTGGCACCAAATGTTTCTGGGTGCAGTAATTGCTGGCAGATTTGTAGATGTGTGTTTTAATTAGCCTTGACAGGCTGCTGATGGCATTACAGAAGTTGTTCCCGTCAAACGGGCCCCAGAAATGGAAAACCAACAGAGATCAACTGAGCGGACACACTGCAGCAACTCGGAATGAGCCACGAGGTAATGCTAATATCCAGCAGCTACAGAAGAATGACCGCACACCAGAGCGGCTGCCCAAAAATGTTGTCAATGAGCTCATTCTGAAAGGTTATGCTGAAAACTATTCTTTAGAATAAAAGTTGATTTAAAAGCAAAAGTTCGCGAATGTTTTCTTAAGTTACAAGATCAAGATCAAGAAGAAGTGACTTGGAACTCTCTTCCCTGAAATGAGCACACATCATCTGCACGTTGCCTTTGAAATTATAGATCATAATAGACCTCTGTTATCTGAACACAAATCTCAAGAGCTGCTTGCCTTACACTTACACTTACACTCTCACACACACACACACACACACACACACACACACACACACACACACACACACACACACACACACACACACACACACACACACACACACACACACAACATTAGAGTTATCACTCCCTATAATCCACAAGCACTTTTAGGCCTTGTATCCTCCCACTGACTCCCCTTGCACCTCATCTACCCCGTGCTAACACAAACCTCCTCTTATGTGGCTTCCCCTTTCCCCCAGCACAGGATCCACATCACTGAGACTGCAGCCGCCATGGAGGGCCTTTTTTTTTTCCATTTCTACAGCCACGTTTGGCCAAGATTTATTAGTCTCTTCAACCAAAATGTAATTTTCACCATGTTGGTTTTTTAGAGTGAGGGGAGTCGGGAAGGGTTTTTTGGTGCTTTGAGAGGCATGTCTACTCAGCTGGGTTGGTGGGACGGCTCGCTCCAACACCAATACCCCAAACCCACAGAGACAGCTAAGTGATTTATTGGCCTCTTTTTATTGAGAGGGCGCGAGAGAGAATGAGAGAGAAGCATAAGTAAGAATAACAGTGTAATTGAGCCCGTCTGCAATGTTGTGCAGTGCAAAGGTAACACAGGTGGAGGCATTTAAATGGACTTAGGTTTTATGGAGAATTATAGGAAAGAACTTTTGTTGTCTAACAGGGTTTCCTGCAGCTTATCAAAACATGTCCTATAATTTTTTTCATAGAGTTATTTGCTTGGTTGTTATGCCTTCATTAAACCACCTTTAAAACATGCATTTTTCATTCCTCTGGAAGTTTGTGCTACTAACCCACTGGATGTACATCAGTATATGTCCTAGTAAAAGTAAGTATGATACTTTTTTTCATATCATGGAACTATAATTCAAACAATCCTGAGAAGTTTTTTTTGCATTAATCCAAGTTTCAAAATGTTATCCAGAGACAAACTTTGCAGCCTAATCTTGGCACGTTCCCACACCAGATAATGGTTTCCATGAACAAGGCCGCGGTGCAAGAGACAGATACTCTGAAGTCTGTCGAAAAGAACAGTCTTCACCATTGTAGAGTGAGTAAATGTACCTTATAAAACCCAGGAAATTACATGGAATTGAAGTGATGTACCATTCTGTGGTCGCACTCAGGAGACACACAGACTTCAAGGAGACAGCTCACAGAGATCACAGCCAGTGAATCATAACATTTCAAAGAAAAGGCAGGAGAGACAGATGTAGAAAGAAAGAGATGGAAAGAGACAGAGCGCTACAGACAGAGTGAAGGACAAATAGATCAAGGAAAATTAGATAGAGAGACGGAGGGAAATGAGACAGAAGCAAAGGGAAGGTGAGCGCACCGAGATAGAAATCACACAATGAACCCCGTTCCCTTTGCCAAGACAGATGTCTATAGTGAATAAATAATGAAGGGTAACAGTTTCACAACATCATGTTAGATTGCCAGATCTAAACCGGGTCCTCTGACTGCTCCTGTCTGTTCTCTGGCTATGACTCAGGCTGCCCTCTGCCCCAGGGGAACCTTTGAGACCCGTAACTTCACATGTCCGTGAAAATCAAGCCCAAAGGCTCGGCCTGGCAAACACATGGGGAAGTGTGACTCTTGGTGGCTGAGTTACGTGTGTCACACTCCTCTGAGAAGTTGTGTCCCTCCCTCATGACTGACCAGGCTAAATATACACATTACAGCAAGCACTTACGTACAGTTTCCTCTCTTGGTGCGCATCAATATTAAGTTACTGAATATGAAGAAAGCGTGAGGACTCTGAAGGTTAGCTTAGCATAGTTTGGGTCAGCTTAGATTTAGCATGGCCATGTTGGAAGGGTAAGTGATCTAGCTATTAAAAATGCAATATTGTTAAAGAAAGTCTTCATTTAAAGCAGTCAGTATTTGTTATGTGATTTCTGAGATAAATATTAAGTAAATATTAAGCTGTGCCCAATATTGCTACAAGCAACCATAAAGGTAGATGTAAAAAAAAAAAAAAGCGTCATATTTTTGCCAAACATAAAATAGCATCCAAGGCTTGATTCACAGAGGAATGAAGTAGCAAAAGCTTTGGCCGAGCATTCCTCCTCTGCTGTCAACACCACTTCACCAAAATTCAGCAGTGTTGTTGTAAACGGGAGCCTTTAAGTAACTGCAAGTGCACTATGCTTCCCTTTAAAGTTAACAGAATGTCTCAGGAACTCGCTCCTGTTCAGTAGACCTCTAACTCTAAAGGGTAACAGGGACTTGAAAGCTGACTCTCGCATACATCCACACACTCACTCATAAATACAATGACATCGAAACACACAACCCTCATAAACATACATGCACACTCCTGCAGACTGTTGTCTGTTTTCCTATTTGTTCAAACTCAATCAAATGATTTTCTGAATAGCAATAAAGCAGCCTTTATTTTACTTGGCAGTGCATGTGTCCCGCACCCCCGTACACCCCTCCGCCCCACATGCCCCCCCCCACTCCAACCGCACCACAACAGGATCAGTTTTCCCCCCAGAATCCCACTGAAGCGCTGCCATGTCGGCTGGAGACAATCAGCTGAAATACTCCTTAGATATTCCTGCTCCTTTTCAAAAGCCCCAAATTCAATTTATGGACACATTTATTACCATGTCTGTCAGTGACTAAAAGGGAGTTTCATAATCAGGAGCACACATCTGATCTGGTCACAGCAGGCTGCCGCGCTTGGCCAATATGCACTCTATTACACGGTCAGAGCCAGCCGATCCACAGAGGAAAAGGAAAACATGAGCAAACAAAAGACTAGGTAGTTAGACATGGGATAGGGGCCCTTAGATGTAACATAAAAAAAAAGAAAAGCTGATCTGATTTAAGAGTGGGGCCATAGGGAGAAAATCCGTTAACTCAGTTCTGGAGCAGGGGCCTTGACCATGTGATGAGGGATCACATCACACCCTCCCAAAGCTACACAGTATTCCCAGAGCACACTTCCTCTCTCTGATGTTATTGAAAACATAAATGGGATGTTTTTGTTGTCTAATGATGTTTCTGTCAGTCTCTAAGTAGCAGAGGGCTCGAAAAACCTAAAGGGCGTCTTTAAAAGAGCAAACAGGTTTTCATCGTGTTGTGATCTTGTCTCTTACGGCAATAGTTTCCATTGTTTGTCATATTTTTTCAAAGTTGCCAAAAACTACATGAAATCCACTTTTTAACTCCAATAAAGTAGACAGAGAGCGGCTTGTTAGGGGCAGCTATAACAACATTGAGGCCTGAACGATTTACTATCCCTGCTCTGCTTGTGAAACGTACATTCTAATGAGAGCTCTGCAGGCAGCGCGTCACTCAACTCTGGAACATGGGGGCATGGACTGGACCAAGACCCAGTGATTGAGGGCTTTAGTCTGCTGTGGTGTGCGTGTGTGAGACTCACACACCACAGACCGCAGACTCCAATCAGTGGTTCTTGGTCCAGTGGTTGGACAGAGTGTCAGTGATGTCTGAGAGCCACTGTTCACACAAGCTTCTGTCCAGGCAGGCTGATTACCCCTAGAGAGATGCACACCTCATGCCCGGGCCATAAATCAGTACTTACTCACAAAGGTTCGCCTAAACTCTTGCCAGTGCCCGCTGCAGTAAAAACAAGAAAAAAGTGGGCTAAGCTCCCCCTAGAGGCCAAAAGGAGAGGGCGATTCAGTTAAGGAAACGAAGCGTGTCCTTCATTAGCCTAAAGACCACATTTTACAACAGGAGCAACACATTTACTGGTGCGGAGGGCTCTATGAAATCGCAACGAAAGAGATTCTCTGTTTGCCTTCCAGGGCAATTAAGGAGGCTATCACCTGACACTCACACAGGTAATGTCCTGGACTTGAGCCAGAACCGAATTTCATCATGGTCAGCCTCACTGCGACACCCTTGGAAAATATGTGCAGAAACTGAAAACCACATTTCCAAAATTGCCTGCTTGTCCCCCGTGTTGGTTTTGGATGAGGACTCTGGACTGGAGCTTAGGGGTTCCTAGAGCCCGTGCCAGGATCCTTAAAAACTAGTAACTGATATCTCCTTTTTTTCTCCCCCCACATGGCCTGAAATGTTCTGTTATTAAAATCGGAGCAAATCCCACCGGAATGTTTTACACGTTTACTAGGTGTACGTCAAGGTGAGAGACAACACTAGTGAATTATGGGTTGGATTTGGACCTGGGGAATTGGGGCTAGAGTGAGGCTGAAAGAAAGACAGACGGGGGAGGTATTACTGTGGGTGACAGTTCTGACTGCCAGGATATAAATCTACCCCCCTTCCCCCAGCATGTTGCACAGAAACCACAGTGCCCCCTACAGTTAAAAACCACACATGTCAAACTTTATTGGCCTTAATAGTAAATGCCAGAATGATAAATAAAACAGTATCAAGAGTCCTGCTGTGGGGAGTTTAGTATGAAAGATCAATGAGTGGCTGTCTACAGGGAGTAGGCTAAAAGCATCCATGCCATCTGCGGAAGCAGTGGGTTGACATGGCACACTAATCTCTTCTGGTTTGTGTGTTTGGGGTCCAGGACGTCCAACAGGCTCAGTGACAGCTGCGCATAGAAGCAAATCTGAACCATGCTTGCAAACAGAGCAACTGCAAACTGATGACAAACGCTTTGTTTGGGGAACATGTTTTTTTCTTCTCTTGCCTGTTTTAGCGGGATCACAAGTCTGGATGTACTAATGGGAGAAAAAGAGCACCAATTAGAGATGTAGACCACGCTGGCCTCAGTTATTTCCAAACCACTTAAAATGTGTAATAAATGATCAAATGAGACAAGTCCTTTTTAAGCTCACAGTCAGATTTTGTTTTCTTCAAAAGCACATTGGCACTAATAACAGAGCGGCCCTTTGATTTTGCTCGCAGTAACAGGCAAGTGGTCTGCAGGCACACAACTTTATTCTGCTTGTGGTGGTTAATCAGAAAGTTGGAGGCATGCGGGTGGATTCCCCTCTCTGACTCGAGGCTGGTTGGTGTGAGGTGGGTGGAAGCTGGTAGACAGATCACTTTTAAGGTTTTGGGACACTAGAATTTGTTCCATTTGAGGTTGTAAGACAAAGTAGAGATCACTGAACTGATCATATGAAAAAGTCCCTTATCCATCACTGCATTGGGGTTGTGTGTGTGTGGTTATGACAAATTAATGAGGCGTCTCCTGCAGAAAAGTGCATAGAGGAGAAGAGTGAACAAAGTATGTGTCCATTGCAACCTGGTATCACAGCAAAGCGTGAAATAGATACGCCGGTCCACTACAGCAAAACATGAGATAGCCACTCCTTGGAATGTCTAGGCGTGAAAGTTACACGTTTTGTAAGTGTGAAACTTACATCCAGCTAAATATTGGGCTCATGTGACCATTAGGGGTGTCTCGGTGGCATTAGTCACAGACTGCAATGTGGGACAACAAGGTTCAAATCCTGGAGGTGACAATATATTTCTCAATTAGTTTTTTTGTTGCCAAACCCCAACCATTTTTTCCCCTACGTGTTTTTGATAAAAGTTTAATTTTCCTGTAAAATCACATGGCTGTAAGCATGCAGTCGGTTTCATTTTCATCCACTGCAGGAAAACGCCTAACTTTAACGCCTAAACAGCGCAAAGCATGGCTATCTCACAGACCGGCATGTCTATTTCACGTTTTGCCGTGACACCGGGTTGTCCTTTCGTCAAGGTTCAAGTGTAAGAAATCTAAAATAGTGTCTACATCTTTGACTTTGCTTTTGATATTTTGATTCCAGCAAAACACAGAAATTGGACCACTTTGATTACTGTATGTATTGGATTATGTAATGCATTATGATTGGAAAAAAAAAGAATTGCTGTGTCAACACTACGTTCGGCTCTGACAACAACTCATCCAGCAGGACCTTCTACAACCACACCTATTCCCCCAAGAAACCACCATCACTTCTATTCATGACTTTCAAAGACTATGACTGAGCCTAACAAACACGACAGCAACAGAGGGGCACCGGCAGGATGATCTGCATGGTAAAAGTGGAAAGACAGAAGAAAATATCGTCATAAAAGAAAGCCTAAGATCTCCATATTTATTATCCAGTTTATTTTCCCAGAATCTCGCACAATGGTTCTCTGCTACAGTCTAACTCTGCATGGCTCTTGAGTCAGATTTTGCCCACTTACATGCATTCCCACAAGCCTCCATAGTTGTGTAATTACAGCTAATGCATAGACTTGTCGCGTGTCTCTTGAAGCACTGGGGTCCCCCTGGTTGCTCCAAAAGCATGCAGCTCCTTTTTGATCAGTGGCTTCTGCTCACTGTGATGAACAGTTGTAATCATTAAAGTCATGTTATCACATCTGGCAGTCACACAGAACAGTGTTCTTTAGAGTAGGGAGGGAAAATAAATCTTGATTTGTTCTATTTAAACGACACCAAATGATACCCACTGCAGAAAGGAATTCATGGGTCACCCAGATTTACGTTGACTTTGCAATTTGCCTGCAGGTCTGCTGTAGATTTGTCCATAGTGCAATGCAAACTCCCGCACATACAAAAACAAGAGTACTTGTACATCAGTGGTTTCAGACAGTGAACACATGGTCACTGAGGAGGGGCTGTGTGGATTGCTGAAAGACCATGCTGAGCCCTAACAATGTGTCCTGCAGTTAAGCCTGGTACTAATATATAAGGGCAGGGACGTCTATTCCAACATTGGCTAATGATGCCTTGAGGTTTTTGAAACAATAGTATTTCTCAAATGATATGTGCTTTTTCTAATAACTTTACGAGATCCCAATGAAATTCCATGTGTCTCAACCCTCTCAGCTCGACCCTCTACGCACCCCCCACGCCTCCTCACTCAGTTACGATGGGATCCATCCTGAGGACAAGCACATGGTTCTGTTTTCTCCTCCCCAGATCAGCCAATTCATGTGTTTCCAAACAGAAGACGTCACCAGCACAGATCACTTTACAGGGATCACAGGGACATCTGTTAGGAAAATGGAATAACAAAACTGAACCAGGTTTTTACATGTTCGTTGGAATTCAATTAAAATGTGATTAGTGGGAGTATTAGGGGGACAGCTTGGTCCACCACTGCACGTTTGGTTTCCACTATTCCCTGGCCTGGTCAGGTTACTGTGGGGATTACCCCTAACAGGATGACCTCCAACCCCTGGACAGGTGCCTGTGGGAAGGATGGGAGAGCGTTTGTGTCACCATACCAAGTGGGATTCAAAGGGCTAATGGCTGACAGGGGTTCCCCATGCCATTCCAGAGGACATTCCCACTTTGTAATCACACAAATGCATGTGCATACTCTAAATACTAAACCATAATGGATTGCATGCAGTGGGATCACAATAACTTGCTCAGATGTATGAGCTAGTCAAATTTGATATTAATTTGAATCAAATCTTTCACAGTTTGCACACATATTAAAACACACATCTCAAACTTCAAAAAGTTTTTTTTGTTTTTTTTGTTTTTTTAAATAAAAGCTTGTTGCACTAAAGTAAGCTCCACTTTAACTCCAAGTTCTGAACACAAGGACACAGACATTTGTATTTAACATCACACTTTAACAACTGAACTATGTTTATGACTTTTACAAATGTCAACACTAATTTGGACCAGATTATAATTATATATAAAGTTTTCCAACCAGTGTAACTGTAAAGTACATGTGCAAACAAGACATTAATGTCTTAATCCTGTGAAAAACGAAATTATTGATCCATGACATGTTGGTGTTATCATGCTTGAATACTAACTATAATCATTTACATAATGGCATTTCTGCATCCAATAGATACAAGTGATCAAACTGCAATGGAGTCATTAGATGTTTTGGTGAATACGAACCAGTGTACATGCATAACAATTTAGAAAAAAAAATGCTTTGATTGTAAAAATCTCCATCACCAGAATAAGAAGATCCTGGTCTGTGCGTAACAAAAATCCACTGTAAGCAAACTAATGGTCTAGAAACAGGAGTCTTTACATGAAAACAAAACTGAAAAAAAACATGAAAACAAAAATCCCCAGCTGCTTCCATTCTGTGCTGTTTTCCATGGCTTTCCCCACCAGACTAAATAGGCCTGTGTTTGTCTTCACCATGCGCTACATTGCCGCCCCAACCCCAAGACCACTACTTAAGCAGCGTGTGGAATAAACAGCTTTCCTCTGAGGGCCTGAGAGTTGAACCGGCGGTGTGTTGGAGAGCCAACTGGAGAGGTGAGTGGAGGTCTTATTGGATGAGCTGTTATCATAGTCCAACACAGCACAGATGCTGGAACACTTCTTGTTTCTATTTATTCATATTTCTTATGTCTTCTGTTGCAACATCATTGGATAATCATAGTGGTCTACTTTCCATGCCTGCCTGAGCTCACATTACAAAATTATGTAAAGACATAGGGAAAGAAGTAGACACTGTTTTGATCCTAATGCACAAGATTTGGTTCAAGCCTTGAGGTTGGACATACGTGGAAGTATTTCCAAACAGCATCAGCTCCACCAGCTCTTAGCTGAGTTCCATTCGCTGTGGAGCGTGCATCTCTAAAAACACATGGTGAGACATGGAGCTGCAGAAATGTAGAAAAACAAAGTCAATCTGTACTTTCCAGCAGTTTGGAAATGCTTCCGAAGGACGGCAAACACGCTGTGGCAAACACACTGGAGTGAAATTCCCTCATTTAGGGATCATGACCTGTTCTCACAAGTGCATTATCTCTGGAAGAAAGCCTCTGTGCTGCAGAATCAATTAAAAAACGAGACAGAATGGAAGGATTAAAAAACAACTGCAAGTGCACAGCTGATAAGAGTGTTTGAAATCCTCATTTATCAGATAAAATGATTATCCTCCAAAGTGGTTGATGTGGCCATTAAAAACAATGCAGCCAGATTATGGGTGTCTTTTAAAGTTTACAGTTAAATGCCAAACCTCTTCGATCGGTACAGCTGCAGCTCACTTATTCCCTATGCTAAATGAAAACTAACTGAAAAGTGCATTTATGCTGGATGGGGTGCACTTTATGTTGTCAAACAAACTTAACATTTGTGTGTGTGTGTGTGTGTGTGTGTGTGTGTGTGTGTGTGTGTGTGTGTGTGTGTGTGTGTGTGTGTGCCTTTTGTTATTGCTTTTGTTGTGTACATTGGTGCCTCAAAGCTGTGCATCATCAAGGACAATTGTAGAAGATTATTTGAATGAGTGAAAAAAAACAACAACTGCAAAGCAATCATCCATAGCTGCCTTCATTGAAGTGAAATATCCATATAATAAGCGGCAGATTATGTTTTAGGCTTTATCAACACAAACAGACACACTTGGGCTCAGCAGAAAATCTATATTCTCTGTACAGTGCTCAGTTTGATATCCCAGCCATCATGTCCTTTTGAATCCATTAATCACTTACTGACAAGGCAGCAAATGTAACTCCACTCCGAAAGAGGCATCACAGATAAAGTCTCATCAGTCAGACTTTTGCTGCACGACAGCAGATCACAGCTGAAAAGCATCACAGTTACAAAGTCTCGACGCATGAGCGGACTCTGTAATGTGTTGCGGAGATCAACCGGGCACATTATGCTTTCATTTCGGGGGAGAACTGTATCATCGCCGTTCAGGGAGAGAATGAAGTCGCACTGGATCACTCTCCTCAGTCATGCAGCTTCACAGTGACCCTCAGCTTGCACCAGAGGAAAAGAGGCTGACTAATGAGTGTGTTTTCCAGGAAACATAGGAGCTAGCAGGGTACTTAGTCAATGTTATTATAGATCTCGTGACATTAGTTCAGCCTGCTGGAGCTTCGACCAAAGGCAGATATATCACTGTACCTTGTGTCAACCAAAGAGCCAGATTCTTACATCATAATATTATATATTACAAAAGCTACCTACACAGCAGGCAATTTTTGGACAGCTTCAGTTTTCATATCGTAGTATTACTCAAATGTTACTGCAAAAAAAACACAAAAAAATTGAAGTCAAGGTTGATGGGGCTTGTCAGTCTGTTGCATGTCTTTTATCCAGTCGGGTAAACTTACCTTACTCTAGCACAGACATGATCATTTGACTTCATAATGTAAACTACGACCTGACACTTACAGAAAAACTACATGACTTTCACGTGATCACATATACATGCCACTGTGCACATGCGGAACATGTACTTTGCCAATGGGAAATGTGGTTTTGGAACATTTTCATGGTGTAATGTGTGAAGCCCATGTAGAGTCGCATGTGAAAACTTTTCCAGGTTTTTTTTTTTTTTTGACAATGTCCCTATAACTTATACAAATTATACTTTTACAAATGTATAACTGTCCCTTTAACTAAGAGTCAATTGATTGTCTATTGATTGCAACATCGACTGTCTGATGAAAGGATGTTAGTCACAAAACTGTGTTTCTGTGTCAAAGAATCTTTTAAAAACAGGTCTTCATGTAGGTACCAACTCTCCACACAACATCTTCTGCTGACCTGAAAGAACTTCAAACAACAGTAACTATATCAGGAGTGTATTTCACCCTCAGGATAACATGCCAGCTATGTGTCTCTTTGACACCCATTTGCAACGTATGCGATTTAAACACTGTTGGCACATACATGCAACATCGACACCTGTCTCCTAAACTTGGATAACCCCCTGAAAACTTGCACGTGCTTGTGGTGGTTTATACACGCGCATGAAGAAAGAAATAGATTTAGTGATCGCAACATGGAGAGAGGAACTTTCTTTTGTTTTTGTTACATTTGTGCAACTGCTGGTTTAGACTGTCATTTTTACGCAAGATTCTTTACAAGGGCCAGAAATACACACGCATACATAATAGTCAGATTATTGCTTAAGATACTAGTGCAATGCAATAACATTTTTCCAAAACATACAGAACCCTAGAACAAAATCCCTCGCATTTTTTACAATGCTGGGTGTCAGTATTGTGATCATCTTTGAACGTTCATCCTAGTTTATCTACCTTTTTGATTTAGTATTGCATCACCGGCCGTCAGGAACCTGCTGTGGGCCAGAGAGGTGAGGGGCTGCTTTGTTCTGAGGCGAGGCTGACAGCCTCTTTATCTTCTCCTGTCAGACAGAATACTGTTTGATCTGCAGCTTCTCCACATCTTTCTGTCTCTGGTCAAATGACCTCAGCTCACTACAACAGTCTGCTCTAACTGTCCCACCACTTCCAGGTTTGCAGACAGCGTGAGGAAAGTGGGGATGGTGCTCACAGGCCCACGAGGTTGTCTTGGTTTACACTGTGTTTCATATTCCAACACACACACACACACACACACACACACACACACACACACACACACACACACACATGCACACACACACGCACACACACACACACACACACACACACACACACACACACACACACACACACACACACACACACACACACACACACACCTTTGAGTTTACTTGCACACAGGAACACATCAAATCTAGGCATTATAAGGTGTGATGTATATATAAATGTACTGCACATGTGCATGCCACACATATTCCGGCGTACACACACACACACACACACACACACACACACACACACATACACACACACACACACACACACACACACGCACACACACGCACACACACACACACACACAGTCTATACAGCACACACACTTTACGCTTGAAGTTTGGCCTTGGCCCTTGCTTTACAACCAGCTCATGCTGAAGTGAATATGTTTCACTTCCTCTCTGTCTCTGCCTCCATCTCCTGCTCTTTTACAGGACGGGTGTCTTTTAGCAGCTCACATCACAGAACCCTACAAACGGCAATTAAAACGGAGGTGCAACACTGGTTCTGTATGGGGAGAGAGAGCAGCGAGCGAAAGAAAAGAGAAATGAAGGGGAGTGTGGGGGGGTACATGAGTGAGGGAGACAGAAAGAAAGAAAGAGAGGAAGTGTGCGAGGGAAAATGTACAGCACCACCTCTCCTTCAAAACCAGGACTGATACTGTGTCTATTGATCTTTATTACAATAGCAGCAAGCTGTAAAATGTTTGATGGTTTTGTACAGATCTTAGTCCCCCTCATTCATAATTACTGCTACACATGTAGAACCAAGGGCAACTTCAGAAGGGGCGCTGTTTGAAAAACTGCTGCCAGACTGTAGGGATGATGGGAAACCTCAGCGGGGCCTCACGGTAGCTCCCAGCCCTGAGGCTATCATTCCTCTTGACGAACACCTGCAGCAACTTAAGTTTTACAAAGATCAAATTATGGAGCTGATTTTAAATAAGAAATGAGACCAACCTCGTCCCTTTACCCACAAAGTAACTCTGCTTTATTTTGATTTCCGACTTTGACGGCAGGCGTGGGTTTCTGAAGCGCTCCTTTTACGGATATTCAACATCTTAGATTTTGTGCAAAGTGACCTAAACTCTTTCAAGTTGAAGTTACATATTAGCATTTAGTGTTGACAAATGCAGATCTCAGCTTGTTTTCTTGTACGATGTGTTTATAGTATATACTCTCTCTTTTTTCATTTTCTTACTTTGTCAATTGTGTCCCTGCATTCAGAATTACAGTGAGAGGTTTGAGTTGAACGCTACAGCTATAACTACTCTACCACACAATGCTCACAGCCTGGAGAAACAGTGTCACTCTGCCCCCAAAAAATAAGCACTCCACAGTCTTCACAACTTATCGGTCTGTTTTCTGGGACAAAAGTGTGCAGCGGTACACCAGCCCTGGCTCTTTGAGTCCCCTCTCTGCTCAAATTTGAATGTCTTCTGTGAGTGAGAGCATTGAGTTAGGAGACAACAGGACCAGGAAACATATGATTCTATTTCTTATCCTCTCTTCCAGTGACACTCCACATCAACACGAAAGAAAAGAGGCCATAAGAAGTCAAGAGCTTAACGAAAAGGGAAATCTGTGTGGGTGGAGATAGACAGAGAGGTGTGTCAATGAGCGGCAAAGAGCAAAAAGGTGGCTGAGGTCAGCATCAATATGAACAAAAAAAAGTATAATCACAGCGTCTTTTAACATATAGTCTGATCAACATGTATGTCCCTGTATAGGACAGAAAGAGCAATACCACAAGGCGTCTGCATGACAAACACAGAGGAGAAAAAACAACCATGATACAACAGAGACTAAGAGAGGCAGAGAAAGAGAGAGGAGGTGAGAGGACGGAAACACAGAGAAATGGCATCCTAGCAGGATGATTGCTGCTTCTATCAGTCGAGAACAGGAAGAACAGTCTTTAGCCTGGCATGCCCTGAATTATGCATCACCCTCTGTGTAGCTGGGCAGATATATGGGCAAGGGGAGCACTGATTTTTGCCCCCTGGCATTGTTGGAGATATGAATAATGGATAGGTTAAATACTTGTGTTAAGAATGAATTAGTACTATAGGGTCTGCGTTTATGTAATTATTTGGTTTGGATTCTACAAAGGGAACAAAGACAATGTGATATTAAAATTCAGTGAAGCTCTGATCTCACTGTGGTCCATGTACATCCACAGTAGCCCAGCGTTACCCCAGGCGAGATCCAGCCTGAAATGCAGCATCCCGCCAAAAGCTGGAGCCTCTCGTGACACCCTGCTGCCTGACATTGATTAACATTTAACAACCATGGTATACTTTGTCACTGGAAAAGAAGAAGAAAACTTTGAGCTCTTGAAAGCAACAGCAGAAAGGAAGATGGTGTGAAAGAGGGAAGGGGGGGTTAAAGGAGAAAAAGGGGGAGAGAAAAGATGAAAAAACGAGAAGCAAGATATACAGAGTACACAGGAAGCATTTTCACAAAGCACACCATGTATAACTCATGAAGCCCTGACAGAGCAGCGCACACATTCCCCATTCCCATTGGCTGTCTCCTACTGGCAGACTGCACAAGTCAGGACGAACAAGTTGTTCAGGCCTCCTCTCTGTCCGTCCTTCTCCTCTCTGCTTTGGGTCTCTCCAGGCTCTGGCCCTGTTACCCTGGGCCGGAGGCTGCGAGGATGGAAGGAGGCTACGAGAAGGGCAAACCAGGCGGGGGCCGTGGCCGTGGCCGTGGCCGGCGCCGGCTGGAGCCGAGCTGGGTCGCCCCGCTGGTTGCGCTGGTGAAGCCGGCTGTCTGCTCTGTGCCCACTGCTCCGGAGCAGCGCAGTACAGTCGGCCCTGTGTTTAGACAGTCTGACAGATCTCAACCTGCACACCCTGAGAACCGGGGGAATCAGCACTGCACGCATACATCACCCCCAGCTAACATCTACATCCCCTCTCTCTACTTGTCTGTTTTGTGAAGCTATCTTGGTTTGTGTCTCTTCATCCTTCTCCCCGCTTGGAATCTCTTTTCTGACTCTTCCCTCTGTTTTACTCCCTCTCTCTCGCCTCCCTTTTTCTCCCCCGGTCCCCCTTCAACTCTGCTCTCTCTTATTCTCTCATGTTTCTCTCTCTGTCTCTCCTTCCCTCTCCTTTTGAGATTCAATAAGAACCCTGGAGGCAGGAGAGAGAAAACAGGGGGGGTGTAAAAACATCTATGGCTTTATTTACAAAGGGCCCAGGTATTGCCCGGCGTTAAATCCGGGGGAAATGATTTATTTTCTGCCCATGTGTGGCACTGATCCCCGAGGCGTAACTCAACAGTGGACCGGCTTCGTGCTCGCAATTTACGGTGGCTGCAGAGGCTCATAAAGGAAGAATGGATTAATCTGGAACACGACATAAACAATATGACTCTGACAGCCCTATTAAAACCTGTGCTACTCAGCATCAATTCTCTTTCACGCTCCCTCTCTATCTGTCTCTCTCCGTGGCCTGTTTGCAGCTCTGGAATACTGACCAGATCTCACAGCCTTGTTATTGTAATTCCCAGAGTATCAGATTCAGAACAGGGGGGTGTTGCGCATCTACATATAGCAACCGGACCTTTTAACTGTTTAGCCTTTGGACATCATCGGGGATATCGGATGTACTGGGTCCAAAGTGGAGGCTCCCACAGTGCTCGTTAGGGCCGGGCTGAGAAGGCTTCCTGTCCCAGCACTGGTGGCCTCTCATTTTCCACGAGCTGGGCTTCTTTTGGGAATGTGCTGCGCTCACTTCTGCTGGCATGGACCTCCGTCTTTGGGTGCGTGCGCAAATTTGTAGGGAAAACATGTTGTGTATGTGATACATGATATGGATTAGTAGTGGGGACACAGACACACACACACACACACACACACACACACACACACACACACACACACAGTTGTCAGCTGCTCCCTGGCCCCCTTGGGAAGAGGTCACTCAGCATCTTCAATGACCCTCCCTCCCCCCAATAACTGATGCACACACACGCACACACACACACACACACACACACACACACACACACAGCTTAGTATTTTGTTAGCTCCATCTCTGTCAGGGACAGGTGTATGCTAAGCCACACAGAAAACACCCACACAGAGGCAGCGTCCATCTAACCACAGAAGCTTTTAACACATTTAAAAACAGCATTTCCAAGATAGCAACCTGTCTCAGAGAGACAGACCGGGGGGCGAGCGGGCGAGCAGGCGAGATGAGCAAAGTCCCTGAACAAGAGACGGGGTTACTAATTTATGTCCAACAATGGATGAAAGCTTCAGCAACATCAGGCAGGGAGAGAACAGCCCTGAAATTGAAATCAATAAGTTCATTAGACTGCAGAGCCCGTTCGTGCTACACCCTCCACTTCCCCTGCAGACAAACACAACAACACATGAAAAAAAAAAAAGGGGCGAAACAAGGCTTGACCTATGTCCACTAGCCAAGCATTCCATTTATTTAGCCCTTATCGCCAGCCTGATCTGAAGAGGCAGCTACACACTGATAACGCCCCAGGATAATAGCAAGACCAGACAGGGTCTGACCAAAGAATGACAGCCCAAAGAAAAGAGAAAGTGAAATAAAGAAAAATGCATTTGGGATCTTCTCGACACTCATTCTCTTTTTTCTTTGTGTACACGCGCACAATGCTGAAATATGAGGGGCTCTTAGGAAACTTTTACAAGGGTTGTTTTTTGCCGCTGCCTCTCTTGTTTGAGCCTGTAATTTAGTGGATCCCCATCAATAAGTGAGCGAATAGCTTTGTGGATTCTCGGCCTGACAGCTAACAAGACCCAGGCCCTATCTGCAACAAACAGACAGAATAACAAACGCTGTTGTCTGCGTGCGCACATTGAACAAACCTTGAATACAGCTCATCATTCATGCAGCGGTACAGTACTGTCGGGGCTTCTACTGAGCGTACTGTACAGGAGCGACTGTGTGTGTGGTACAGGCAGGAAAACTTTTTATCATCCGAGTGACCTGAATGGTGTTTCTTCATGTAGACTAGTTATCTCCATAGCCCGGCAGGCTGGTAAAGATCAGTGCATCTGATGTCTTCCTCCACCTGACTGAAACGGGGCCCATTATAGCTCCAGTCCGTATCAGCAAAAAGGCCCCTGCAGCCCGTGTCACACCACTTCCTATTGCTGATTTATGGCTACAAGGCTCATGGGTGTTAGCATGCTGCATATTCTCAGTGAGATATGCGCACGCACATGCGCACGCACGCACACGCACACACACACACACACACACACACACACACCGACAGACAAAATCAATGAGGCACAAATTGTTCATGACCTGAGCTCAACTTGCTGCACCAGAGGCCAAACCTGTCTTCAAGGGCGTCTTTATCACGCTCAAAGACCCTTTTTCACCTGCAGATTAACGCGCAAGCCTAAATGGCCTGGCTAGACCAAGACCCTATCTCCCACTCACACAAATGAAATACAAATGGACTTATATATATCTACAAAAGAAAATCTTTATTTCAATCCCTCTTATCCTAATACCTATGCAACTCTGTAAAACATTTCTTTCAGCCTCCCCTCCCCCCCTCCCCCCCAGTCTTTTTTTTTTTCTTCAATCAAAGAGAGAAACTGTTCGCCCTCCATCCGGCAGCTCGGGGAGACGCCATCCCACGGGGTTTCTGGGAACGCAAAAACACTGCAGCAGTTGGCAGGCTGCTGTTCGCTAAAGAGTTCAACAGAAGCCAAAACATTTGTTACGGACTTCATTTCATTTCCTGGTAGAAATGCCCAACACTGCAAGGCAAATGTGAGAACACACGTTTACATAAGGAAGCTCAAAGGAAACTGAGTGTCAAGCTTTTCTTCTTAACAGAAACAAGAGTGGCTTTGGAGCCTTTTTGTAGAAAAAAAACAGGGGGGTGGTAGAAAGATGAGGGGAGGAGGGAAATGGTCAGCTAACACTAAAGGAAAGCAGAAGTAGTTAGTGCCATGTAAGAACATGTTCACAGGCTCCGTTCACTCGAGTCATTGGATCCATCAACAACCTGCTGGCTCAGGACACAAGCATACAATGTGATTTTAAAGCACATCTAAACTAATATTCCTCGTCGGACACCCACCTTTCAACTAACAGCCTTGCTTCCCCCTAAGATGGCAGATTTTACATTTTCCTTCTGCAGGTCTCTCACCGTGTGTACAGCCGAGCTTTATTCAGCATTATACGGACTACACAGGAGTGTGTCCAGAGGCGTTTCACAGCTTATCCATATTTAAGGCCTGGAACTCAACTGGCAGGGCTTAGCCCCGGGCACACGAACAACTCAGCCATATATATACAGGAGACAGGGCAGTCGAAGAGGCCACTGTTGACCATTTATTTATGAAGTCAAAGCTCTGTGGCAACAAGCTATCCGCTCTGAAACAACTTAAAGCTCTTATATCCAAGCTGAATATTTCATCAGCGGATTGCTACTCCTTTTGAGTCTTTTTCAAGGTAAGAAGCAAAGGGAACGACACGGGGCAGGAGAGAGAAAGAGAAAAAAAAGAGAGGACACTGCAGGTGATGCAAGACCCCTATCTTACCCAGTCAAAGTAAACAGGTGGGGCTGGAGAAAGCAAGAGGCGGAGGAGGAGAAGGGAGGGAGAGAGGGTGCTGCTTACAGGCCTCCTCAAGGTCAGAAGAAGGAGAAGCTTAGTATTCTCTCTCTTTGTCTTGTCTGGAGTGTGCACCGCCTCATTCTTCCATCTCTCGCCCTTTCTCTATCCCCCTCCTAAACCACAACCTTTTATGTGGCAAAAGTACAAAAAAAAAAAAATAATAATAATGCTTAAGGCGAAAAATAGGTCCTCAGAAAACAAAACCTTGTTGGGCATAGATTTGACAACATCCAGGGAGTCTTTCCATTTTTTGAAAGGACTCTGTGTTATGAAGCCGGGATCGAGAGCAGAGATCCTCAGCTCTCTGAAAATGTAAATGCACACAGGGCAGGAAAAGAGCACAAACTCCTTCTCCCCGTTTTCCTCTCATTCCACCTCCTCCACCTCCTCCGCCTCCTCCAGCTCCTCCACTTTGCTCACGTTCATTTTGATCTTTCTATCCACGGTCCGTGTGTGAGAGCAGAGGCAGCTGGCAGGTGGCTGTGTGCAAAGGTATTGAGGCCTATGAAATATTTACCAAAGCAATAATGACTCCCTGGACAGAGTGAGTGGTTGAAGAAGGGGAAGAGAGGAGAGGTGGAAAAGAGCGAGAAGAGAGAAATAAGAGAGTGAAGAGTGCCTGTCTACTTTTTTTGTCAAAGGCGAGGCTGAACAGAGATGAAAGAAGCCGACGTGAGACTCTCAAACTTTAGTTGTTTTCTGACTGAAGTATAAAGATTAATAGTGTCACATTATTGCCCTTAAAATATCAAAGTGAAGACACTAAATTCAAAATAAAATGCAAAGCAGTGGTTGATTCCTTACAGATTCACATTTAACAAAACAACTACAAAAATAAACTACAAAACCCAACAGCAATAGGCCATCCAAACAACGCAAATGTCATCTGGTTCTTTCAAAGTGAAGAATTCAAAGTGACCATTGACTAGTTTTTCCTCTGTGAACACAGTAAGCAGTCATTGCTGAGAAGTTTTAGCTCCACTCCAAACAATTTTTTCATATAAATTGTTTTCTATAGGCTTTCTGCAGGTAAAGTTTGGCTTCTTAATCAGCTCACTAATACTGGTTTAAACAAGGACCCAGCTTTGTGTGTGTCAAAGGACTTATCTTGGGAAACACCTACACTAACCAATTGTACTAAGGGGAATTGTTTCTGTAACTTTGTTTGCTCAATAAGTAATTGTAAGGCACTCAGTTTCAACTTGAATCTTTCATATGAGCACTTTATTTCATTCTTCTCGAGCTGATTTGTTTGCCACATACCTGTTGAGGTTGGCTTGTGTTATAGTGACTGGAGGCCTGGTGTGTAGCCAGCTTGCCAGCTCCCATCTACTGAAAGCATGTGAGGCGTTTAGGGAACATCGTAAATTGTAGCGTCTTCTGCACGTGAAGCGTTTATGAACATCTGTACGTTGCTGCAAAAAGAGAAAAAAAAATAATTGTAGTATTTCCTTTTAGTTTAAATGGATTTTATAAAATTGTCCAAAAAAAGTAGCGTACAGTAGCCTAATCAATATAAAATTTAAGATATTGTTACCAGTCGCAGTATTGAAATTCTTTTAATATTACCAAATCCTTATGAAGAGTACCAAACTGGTTAAATATTCATGATAAAATACTCTTCCAAAAAGCTCTCTTGTAAAGGAAATTAAGAGGGCCTGAAAGCCATTTCAACACACACACACAAACTCTCCCTGTAATATTACCCTCTCCAAGACTGTTGAAAAGTAAAACTTCTAGGATGGGTGCCCCTGTGGCGAGTCTTTATGCGAGAGGCCCCCTCTTGTTTGCAGAGAGGACTCGGCACCACACTGTGGGCCAGTTTGATCCGGACAGCCAGCCGAGCTTGCTTCAGATGAGACAGGGGAAGGAAACTCTACTGCGGCGCTGCTGTTTTCCCTTCATGGAGCTACCAGGATGCTGGGGTGGCTCAAAACAACAGTGAGCTCTCCTAGCCAAGACTCTGGGTTATGGATGGAAGGAAGGAGTGCCCCAGTGCTGCAGAGGTAGGGGGCCCGTTTGGATGTGTCTACAATGGGAGTGAGCAGCTGATAGAGAGCAAGGGTTGGGACAAACAAACATGAACCTTTGGACTGGTTGACTCTGTATGATACCGCCACAGGTGGGAGGAAAACTGGAATACTCCAAGTAGAAAAGCTTTTAAGTTAAGTTTAACTACAAATTTTGTAAAATTTAATAAAATTAGACAAAAATAGGTATTATTTTTTATGTTAGGATCATTTGCTCCAAATATTCTAAATTATACTGAACTGCACTGATAGAAAGTGTTGAAATGTTTGATTTTGTACAGGTTTTTGGTCCTGAAAAAAGTATATAACCACCAGTAGAATATACTTAATTTGCTTGGTTTAAATATTTTACTGCAGTGTAACAGTGACGGCATGTATTTTCAATGGTTTTCGTGGCAAAGAATCCATTAATCCTCGCAGTATTAATCATGATTTACCCTCTGAGCTACAAACCCCAATCAGCAGAACTCGTCCAATAATCATGTACAGTCACTCTGAGTGGCGTGCTAAGATCCTTCCATTTCCCACCACTTTCCTGCACACTGACTTAGCAGGGAGCTCCACTGCGTGTAAGCATGGAAGATTTATGTCAGAGTGCAAGTATGAGTCCAAAACATGACACTCCCTGTGTACTCCCTGAAGCGAGAGGCTACACTTCCTGATCAGCAAGCTTGACACACTGGACAGCTGACCTCTGACCCTTCATTTCACCTGAGTCGCAGAGCGACCCCGCAGCCCATTCTCTGACTCCTGCAGGGTCGCTGGGGTCACAGTTGACACAGCAGTACTGTGTTATGCTGAGCTATGAGAGCCTCCACACATCAGCACCACCCCTTCACTCAGGAAATCAGTGTCAAGCCAAACGCACTCTGAGGCTGTACGTGTGAATGTGTATGTATGGATTTATTTTTCTTCTTGTAATAATAATAATACCAACAATATGTTGATATTGTAGTTGTGTGTATTGAGTTAGCGTCACACGAGGAATTTCCTTCATTACAAATATTGATTGTTTTCCTCCTTCACATATCTTTATTAACAGAAACATAATTTCTTTTTCCGATGTAGATGTTACAAAAATAAGAGGAATGGGAGGGAGGAGGCAGACAGAAAAGATTGAGCGCCTTTTAGAGCAAACGCGTCACGAGGGCCGTTCCGAATGAGCCCATCTGTATGATCTGTAATTGATCAGTGTGACAGAGTGTGGTGCGGCAGTGCTCGTGGGCCACATCTGACTAACGACCAGACACGACCTTAAGAGCGGACCTACACACTGCGAGGAAAAGAAAAAAAAAAGAAAAACAAGAATGAACATGCAAGCAAGCCTAGGAGAAAAATCTATGCAGCTGAAGTGAAACCGCATTTCGTCTGATGAGCGATGTTAAACAACAACTGGACCGGCGGGCAATTACCCTGATTGGAGTGCTGTGCCTTGTGAGAGCCATGGAGACAGAGACAGAGAGACAAAGTGAGTGGAGAGGTGGAGTATCCCCACCTTCTCCCTCCTCCGTTGGCCGCAGAGGCCCAGCGCTCATTACAATGCATGCTTTTACAGGCCTGGCCAAACCAGTCGATGCGCTCCACTTTATTTATTAGTAAATAGAGACAGATGGCAATGAGGAGGTAGTATTGACTAGCCATAGCCTTTTAAACAGGAATCAATGGCAGGGGTGGAGCGCTGAGACTAGAGGCATAAACTCGCTAATATAGCCCTGTGAAATGAGCCCGGCGCTGGATGTTTCTCAGCCTGCAAAGTCCACATACAGTACAGAGTACACAGTCTATATTGTTTGTCACGGCAGAGCAAAGAGATGACTTTACCGGTGACTTACAGGTCCTGACAGCTGTCAACATATTTATAAGCGGATGCAATACAGCATTGATCCCATTGATTAGCTGAGTAGGCATGTTGCAAGTTTTATTCCAGTGTCGGGAAAGCATCCAAACGCAGCGTGGCTCGGCTGAGCGGTGGACTGAATCTCGGATCAACGTGGTACATGTGTTGTGGTTGTATGTGACAAGATGGGAGGGTGTTAGCTACAGACTGACTGACACACACACACACACACACACACACACACACACACACACACACACACACACACACACACACACACGCACACACACGCACTCACACGCACACACACACACCGGTGGAATTTATCCTGATATGGAGGAGTCAGGACAGCAGACAAGTGTTGTGGATGTCCACATTTACATTAATAGTATGTAGCATCTAAATTCATCCTCCTAGTGGGGATTGATTGTAGATAGATAGATAGATAGATAGATAGATAGATAGATAGATAGATAGATAGATAGATAGATAGATAGATAGATAGATAGATAGATAGATAGATAGATAGATAGATAGATAGATAGATAGAGATCATGTCTCATCTCCAACATGTATAGAGGCTCACTGTAGAGCTGCTGTCAGAGGTCATCTCCATCATCTATATTAATAAGTCTTTATCATCTCCCAGCACTGTTTGGTAGCACGTACCAGCCACAATCGAACACAGAACAACTCACCCCTCCTTAGTAACCCACAGCCCCCTGCACAGGGACAGGCTGAGCTGTAGTGAGCCGCCGCCTTAAACCACCCACTGCCAAGGCAATTAAGACTTTAACCTGGATGCAGCCCGGGGAATCCAGAGAGAGACTCCAGTCAAATAGAGCAAGGCTCTGCAGAAAGACAGGCAGGCGGGAGGGAGGGAAAAGTCAGGTGAGGAGATATGTGACGCAGAAGAGAAGAGAAGAGAAGAGAAGAGAAGAGAAGAGAAGAGAAGAGAAGAGAAGAGAAGAGAAGAGAAGAGAAGAGAAGAGAAGAGAAGAGAAGAGAAGAGAAGAGAAGAGAAGAGAAGAGAAGAGAAGAGAAGAGAAGAGAAGAGAAGAGAAGAGAAGAGAAGAGAAGAGAAATAGAAAGAGGGAAGGAAACATGTCCGAGTACACAGATAGACTGGAAAATGGCAGAGGCTGGTGGAGGCAGAGGGAGTGAATCTCAGCGTAGTGTACACAACTCTCTCCTCCATGAGAAGAAGGTCACCGGCTCTCTCCGAGGACTCCCTTAAATAAAGTCCCCTATCCTGCACTTTTCTGGGCAAACAACCTCCTCTGCTCTTTATTAACTAAATATGAGGGGACTTTGACCGGGGGACAAAAATTCAATATTTTTCCCCCACCAAATATTTAAACCAAGCAAATAAACAGACAAATAAATAGATCTCCTCTGCCAGGGGAGAGGGGGCCAGCCGGTCCCCTGGATGTAATTTGACGGCCCACTTACTTGGAGGGCCAGAGCCCAGTGCTACTCAGACACTCATTTGAAGAGCTGTCAATCAAGGGGCAGAAGCACTGGCTTTGGGGATATATGTGTGTGCATGTGTGTGTGTGTGTGTGTGTGTGTGTGTGTGTGTGTGTGTGTGTGTGTGTGTGTGTGTGTGTGTGTGTGCTTCTGGGTGTTTGTGCGTGCATTTAGGGAAGCTGTCCAGCAATTCATCTTCAAGGTTGGAGCAGATAAGGTGAGCATCTCTCCTGATTAAAACATCACACCTTCCTGTTCCCCACACTACCTTTTTTAAACCATCCCCACTTATATCTATCCTCTACCTTTTTGACCCTGCATCAAATCATCTTAAGAATGACCTAATGTTCACAATTCAGTTTTGTCGGTCTCCTGGAGATACATTAAACCCGATGGCAGCAGGGTAGAAACAGAAAGATGTCTCTGCAATCCAATGCAACTAATAACCAAGTAACTGCTGAGTGGACGCCAGTGTGTTTCTTAATCTAATTCCTCCACCTGGATCCTTGTGTTTACCGTTCTTTTCTTGTTATGTTCTGTGTTTTCTTGTCTTAAAACACCTTTCTTTGATCTTCAGATTTGTCTCCATTGTTTGAAATCAGGGAAATCGCAGGATTAGTTTCTGTCTCTGTGCTTGTTCTTTTGTTACATCCGATATCTCAGAGGGAATTCGACAAAATCTCAGGGAAAATGATTCTCAGCTTTAGACTCCAGAAGACAATTCATTGTAGAATGCATCACTTGTTTGGTATTGAGCGTCACATTGTTCTCTTTCTTTTCATCTTGTGCTACCATTTAAAAGTGGTGGCACACCCATTTTTTTTTTTTTTTTTTTTTTTTTTTAACCCCATTTATGTTAATTAGTGATTTCATTTGTCATTGTTTATGGTGGGACTCCCGCTCACTCCTCAGATGCAATCTGGAAGAAGAACTGAACGCTTTGTGTCTTCATTGCTGCTGACCTTTACCGTTGTGATACAGGTTAGTAATGGTGAAAACTGACAATGCTCACTCTTGGGAAACCAAACTGTAAGTGCACGCTAATTTGGTAAGGGTTTGTGATGTTATTTTGAGCGTGAAAGTGTAAATATGCAGTTTAGAAATCCTCGACGGTCTCCGGCGGGTTGAGCCTTAGCAGGTAAATTAGCTGCCGCGGGACCAGGGCTGTTGTACCTGAATGTTGTCTTGCAGGGATGTCGCTAAGATGATCGACTTTTGCACAGTAATTATTTGGGCTCTCGCATTGCTGTTAGTTACAGAAAGTGTTCATATGTTTCGGTGCCTTGTGAATAAGTATATTTTGTAGCGTCAGAAGCTTGTTTATATGAAATGTTAACTTGTGAATGTAGGAAACATGAATGTTGTAGATTTAGAGTTTTGTTTACTACACTGAAGATGAGTTTAAAGCATACATGTGTACAAAGTGAGTAATTTTAGTTCAGAACAAGTGCCTTGAGTTAACAGAGATAAAGAGAGAGTTGCACATTGGTTCATGTTTAATGGCAGTGTATAGAGTTTAAAGCTGCACATGTCACCGTTTAAATGTTCTTTATTGAACTTGTTTTGTAATTCTGTGTGTTATATGCAGGTCCATCACAAGTGTTGAGGTCAAATCTATTTCCAGACAGCTAAATGTAGCTTGTTATACATACATTGCTGTAAATTGCACTGTATCTTTATAGTTGCCCTAAATCACTCCCATATAGGTGATTAAGTGTACTTTATGTTGCTTACAGTGGCACACTGAGAGAGGTACACTGAATATGTATTATGCTAGTTGCTGTGAATGCATTGTGTCAAGGATGGTAAGATAAAAATCATTTCTGACATTTAAACATTTAAGAGACAGTAAGAAACTGTACTAGAGACTGATATAACATGCACATTTATGTTTATTTTGAAAATAAACCTGAAGTTAAGAATAAGATGCAGTCTGGAAGAAGAACTGAACGCTCCGTGTCTTCATTGCTGTTGAACTTTACCTGTGTCCTACAGGATATTCATGTACGTTGCTGTGGTAGCATCCCTGGGACCCGTAACATAAGTACCAAAACTTTTCTACCCCGTCACATGATCTCTATCTCGTGACCTCCTTCTCGGACCCAGGCCAATCGTGCAAATACTTTTGACTGCTCGGTGAGGTTAAACGTGGCGCTGACACGGTATCCTGTAGTGGACTGATGGGTGTATTGGACACTTTGGTTTGATATCTAGCTATCATACAACCGATGCTGATGGACCAAAAGAGTAAATGGTGCAATGTCCCTTGTAAATCAAAGTAGAGTAACAGGGAGGATGTTGAGAAATGTAATGTTTAAAAGGTTATTACTGGTATGTTTGAACCATGACAAGGCATCTTTGCTTTCTTAAACTGAACCAAAGGTATGATTTTTTTTTTTTCCCTTCTTCTGCTTTATCAAATTCAGTTGTGTTGTCATTCCACAAGTAACGATGGCTCACAATATCAAATCGACTTCTTCCTCTCTGCTTGTTCTACCGTACTTAAAAGAAGCGATGGTAGCCTGAGCCTTTCCTCTTTCCTGCTGGGTATTGGCTGTATGTGTGTGTGTGTAGGGGGGGTGGGGGCACGGGGTGTGTGTGTGTGGGGGGGGGGGGGGGCAGTTGGGCTGGGCGATATCAAAAAGTCCTTTCATCCATTTTAGATGAGATGCAGATGACTCAATTATGCTTGGCCTGACATCAAGACCACTTGGCGGAGAAGCTGCTAACGCTGGAAAACGATCCATTTAATCCCACTGATATGAATGGCAGGGCGCTAACAGGGCCCGCAATGGTAAGAGAGGGAGACAGGTATGTGTCCGGATGCTTCAGCGCCACTCTGGAGAAACAGAGCTCTGTGTATGTAAAGGGTGGGCAAGTGGGGAAGGGGCTGAGGCCTTGGCAGTGTGGGAGAGTGCAATATTTTGGTTTCTTAATATTTGAACCATGATGTTAGTCATAGGTTTTTATCAACTTTTGAGACTGAAAACCACTAATATTACATTAGCTAAAGGGATGCCAGATTAGAGGAGATAAAGTTGGGCATCAGCTGATAAGCAAAACTGGCTCTTGTTTGGGGCCCTAAAGCAATCCAGTTGATCTGTGTTATCAGATAAAATGGCACAATGGACAGAGAGTTAAGCCTATAAAGACTCCCAATCTTCAGCCTTTGTTTGTTTATAAATTGATGTGGAAATGCTACAAAGATGACCTTTTAAGAGACATCCTGAGGTGTACAGGAAGCCTCAGATGAGGATGAGGAGTGAATGGGAGAAATGGGTCAGCAACTTCAGACTGGAAATAAGAGGGGAAGAGATAAAGAGGTTGAGGTCCTGCAGGACAGATGATTTTGGGGGCTGCTGGTCACTGGAGCCATCGGGGCCGCAACGACGACCCACAAACATGCTCCACATTTGATCAGACTGCTGTTTGATGTGCAAGACTTCGCTCCCTAAAGACTTCCACTGCTCTCTTCAGCTGAACACACACACACACACACACACACACACACACACACACACACACACACACACACACACACACACACACACACACGCACACACACACACACTCATCATGCCATACCCTCTGTTCATCAGAGCTGCTCAGCTGCCAGGCCCCTGACAGCATCAACATCAGCATCAAGACTTCACCATCACTTCACTCTCACTCTAATACTAAGTGAACTGGGGGCCGGGGAACATGTCGGCGGTGATCAGCCTGCTAAGAGAGAGGACGGCCGGTCTGCGGGATGACAACGTTTCAGATTGCAACAGCTTAAATGAGCCTGGGTTTGGTCTGACCACGGCCTGAGAGGAGATTTGATCGACAGAAATTAAATGTAGACAAAGAATACACTGTAGAATTTAAACATGTGTTTGATTGTCGGATACACAAATCCACCTTCATAGATAAAACAGTAGTAGCACAGATCCAGTTACAATTAATGACGAGGGCGGAAGATGTGACTGCACTCCATTATTTAATCTTTATCTTATCAAGCGGCATTTTAGTCACCATCTAACATAAACACTTCAAGAAGAAGCTTTCATTGATAAATCTAAATGAGGCATGAATAAAATCTCATCAAGAAAATAAGACAGAGTGATAAATTTAGTTTGGGTCTGTAACCTCCAGCGTAATTTACAGTGACATAGCAGTCACTTTATGTGCTGCCTTGTGTTTATGCTGACGTGAGACTTCTTCGCTCTGCCTCTTTTATGACCTTTAGTGCAATTAACAGTTGCAAAACATTAGGGCTTGTGTTGCTCCACATGTAGTCAATCAAGTCAATGTTTTGTCGGCACTGAGTGGTGTTTGTCTGTGTTTGGTGACAAATGAGCGTGGCCCGTCCCACCGCTGACAGCCGCCCCAGAGCTGCGATGCTATCTTCAGCTCTTCTGCCTGCTTCTACAATTACTACTGCCTCTGTGGCCCCAGGGCCCCCAACACCAGGCTGCACTCTGGAACCTCGGACACACACACACACACACACACACACACACACACACACACACACACACACACACACACACACACACACACAGAGTGTCAGATAACGTTACACGCAGCTATTCATTTGTACAAAGCATGCTCACAGACATTTTTACACAAGTATTCATTCCTGTACAAAACATTTGATTTTTTTTTTTTTTTTAGGGTGTATTGTACATGCACTGATTACTGCAACTAGTCTGGTCCAAAAATAAGAACAGATTGTTCAGTCTTCACTACATGGCACTCTAAATATATTATGGTTGAGGGCAGGTTTTCTCAGTTCAATATATAGAATAAAATTGTCCTTCACTGCCACTGATATAATCATTATTCTTCCAAATAAAACAATACATCTTGAGAATTTCTTTACATATTGGATATAAAAACGGTTTTAAATTTGAAACCAAATCCATTTCCTGATTTCATTTAACTACACTGCAATCAACCCCGGCCTTATAGCCACACACCGAAACATTTGACTGGGATATGACCCCAAACCGATACCTTTCCCCACCACACACCTGGTTATTTTATCTCTCCCTGTCCCTATTGTTGGCCTAATTGAGGGTGGCTTGGGTGGTTGGCTGGCGGCTGACCTCGGTCACAACAATGCATACCTGTGGCTCTCACCAGCGCTGTGTGATTGTCTCTTCAAGTGTGGACCTTCTTTTTTTCATTTTTTTTTTTCCAGTTGGACCCCGAGGGGAGAGCGATCCACACTCATCCATCACTCAGTCACTCAGGCACTACAGGAAGTAGTTAACATAAGCGACCTGTGGGATGGCGGCTGGTAAAGGGTCTGGAGTTGAGCTTTTGGACACAAGGAATATTAGCCATCACTTCATTAGAGGGAGTGACATCACTCAATCAATCAATCCATCAATCAATCTGTCAAAGAAGCTGTTTGCTCTGCTAATCCAGCCGGTTCCTTTGAAGTTTAGAGAAAACACAGAGTGAGTGGACTGAGTTTAGAGCCGATGTACAGATGCATTACACCAAGACTTCAAAGTCGACAGGGGATTTCGTGTTATAAAAGTGGATGCAGTCGTGTGAGGGCTGTGTAAATTTACCTTTATGAACTTTATGGCACTCACAGCAACTTCATTTGGAAATTATTTTCTATTTTTATATATTTACTTGTAAATACTTGAAGGATTACTGCGCACATTCCTGCCAGTGAGCTACACTATCAAAAAAAAAAAAAAGGATCTTTGTATATTGATGTCCTATTTATCTTAAGAAAGACTGAGATTCAAGTGAGCGGCTACTTGTAAGCACCGTAACTCACCTTCATCACACAGTGAGGGCAAAGAGACACATGCTTATACAATTAATCAACATTTAAACTGACACACACACAAGTATGAAAAAACCTGTCAATTGTTATGCGTCAGGAGATTTTTTTTCAAAAATGAGAAGGATGCAGGTCATTGGATAAAACAGTTTTTTTGTTTTTTTTATTTACTGCCATTCCTATTGCTTCAGACAGACAAGCTGTGGCGCAGGGAGCACAGAGTGATTCAAATAAGCCAACGCTACTGCCGATCTGCAAACAAATCTCTCTGACAACAACAAACAACAAAGGCGCAGCAAAAGAAGAAGCAAGAAGAACAGCGTTTGGCAACCATTAACATCTTGGAAAAAACTTCAGAAGTAAAAAAAGGAGTGCATTCTGCATTTTTAATAGTAAACAGCATCTCTACTTCGTCATGAACTAGATAGAGAGAGAAATCAAACGAGGAGGGCTGCTTACACGGCTTTGACGTCGGCCCCCTTTTCCACCCTTTTTAGCTTTTTTTTGAAAGTGGATTTTGTCAGAAGCGCCGGATCTTTCTCTCGCTCTCTCGGATGGCCTGCAGCATTACAGGGGAATGTGGTGCTCTACACACTTTAAGGGTAATTAAAAGCGATTGAACAGCTGTAATTATGAGAAACGGCGGTTGTGTTCCGGGTCATTCTATCAGTGCTGCCTTTCATCAGCTGCAGAGGCAGAGGGGCCCCGCTGCTAGTCTCTGTTTCTCCATATGCACATCTTCAAGAACAAACAACTGGCAGGCTGCCTACAGGCTCACACACACTATCACATTCATACACGCGCGCCTTCGTGGAGACATGTGGGAGAGCGAGCGTGGTGCACAAACACACACGGGCCAACGACTGATCACACCGCACAGCGTACACATACAAACACACAAACGCACACAGTCGCACATCAATATGACACAAGCGCACCATAAACACTGAACAACACATTCTTCATGTTCTCCGTTGGGTGACATTCATAACTTTCTTATCACAATCTTTTCTTTGGTCTCTTCAGGCTCATTCCCACTTCTGAACACAATAATACAAGGAGTTACACTATGCACAAGGAAAGAATGCAATGCCATGTGAGCAAAGTGAGTTTTTTTTTTTTTTTTACCTTTCTATACTGTGTTATAACACTGTGTGACGAGTACAAAGCATATATGTATGTACTGTGCTGTGGCTAATGTGTCGATCCATTGATAAAAGCATGTCTGGGTTACGTGAGATTAAGTAACAGAGTACACGGAAATAATAAATAGTTACACAATGTATGCTAACACTGAAATGCGGGTTCTACGTATGTTTCGTTAGACCGTTGTGACACTAGTAGCTCGGTGCTAAGCTTTGCGTTGTTAGCATGTTACTGAAGCACGACTCTGGATCTACTGTGGTGGTCTGGTTTCCTTCCCAGCCAAATCCAAGTTGCGGTCGGCTGAGATGCCGGGGTCAGCTGGGGGTAGTGGAGGGTGGAGTACAGGGGAGGGAGAGGAGGGTACGTAGATGCCCCGATCAAAAGGAAATCAATCTCGGTGGGATCACAACAAAGGTGTCATCAGTGGTCTGTCCCCTCAGCTCGTGTGGGGACCGTTCAAAAAAGCTGGTGGATTCTTTTTTTTCCCAATTTTTCTTTCTCGCTCCCTCCATCCATTCTTCACATCCTGTTGAGAAGAAAAAGAAATACACAACAGTCAAAATGTATCTTTGTCTTTTTATTCTCATCAAATGCTATGAATGAAGAAGAGGCCTTTTGTGAAATGAACTTGTGGTTTAGACATTATTATAAACTGACTATGGATGGAAAAGATACTAAGTTTTTGTACTGGTCATTCATTTTTCAAGCTCTTTTTGGGACCCCGCAGAGGCCCTGAGTGGCTATTTTGGTTGCTTTTACCTTGAGACAGCTTTTAAGTATTTGTTGTTTGGTGAGCACAACATGTAACACATTGGTCGATAAATAATTACATCAGTATTTAGTATGTACATATATATATATATATATATATATATATATATATATATACATACATGTGTGTGTGTGTGTGTGGGTTTGTGTGTTCAACGTGTACATAAGCACATTTCAACACTTCAACATCTTGGGCCCACCTCCAAAGCAGTGACTCCACTCTGTTGATGATGTCAGCCAGATCAAAGGGCAGAGGCATGCTGGGGTCATCCACACCCCAGAAGGGCCGGTCCACCGGGGCCTCCTCGGGGGGTAATGTCTGGGCCAGACTCGAGTGGCACCTGAGGCGACAGGACACAGGAAACAAACAAACCCATTAACTCCTCCCTGCCATCAAAACCAACTGGTAGACACTCATCAGCATCATGACACACGTCTCTGCTCACTCACAAAACATTCGACTTATTTTCTTCACATGTCGAATACACTAAACTGAGGTCGTTTTTCAAACAGTTCTGTTTTCTCACCCTGCTACACCTGGAAGGTGTCAAATCACACACAGTCCTGTTTCCATTCACTTCAGGTGACATTACGTTGACTTACATTCATTTCCTGGAGACCCAACCTAAATCTATCCATAACCCCTACTTGCCAAAATCCACGCTGGTACTTTCATGATTCCGGCTGTTTGTCCTAATAACAGTGGGTTTAACTAGAACCTCCAGGATATGAAGAATAGGTTTGTGTCATTGTGCTCTGTGTACAAAAGAGACATTCAAATTCTTGGTTCAAAGTTTTTTCATCACATATTGTTAGGGACATTTAAATAATTTGTCTTAATGCAACTTGTGCTTTCTTTGGCAGTACTAAAATACTTCAAAACATCCAAGCCAGTGAACCTTATTGAACTGAGTGAAAGGGAGAAAGTGATGCATCAGGAAAAGTGTTTCTAAAGCCATAAATGGCTTCATCATTATTACGGTGATGAGAACCCGCGATATCATGTATCATGATTAATGTCCCATTCATCTTCCTCGCATACAGGCACACACAGCGGGATGCTTTCACAGGAACATCACTCTCTGTAGTTGCTATCCTGACAGAGCAGTGAGAAATCCAGCCTCTTCATGTCACTGCATGATTTCTGTGTGATTAATAATCGGAGGGTAAGTTGTAATTTCTACATTGTTTGGAGCCCCCACAGACCTTCGCCACATCTTTTGTCAGACCTGTGTAAATATTTACTGCTGTGACTCTGTGTTGCTCTCTGCTGTCATTGTAAATCTGCCCTCCCTCTGCCTCTTGACAGATAAGAGTGACCCTTGACCTGCAGGTTGCAGGAGGGAGAGCTGGAGGATGACATTTGTGTGTGGAGCGTGTGCGCTTGTGGGTCGTGGCCCCA
Source organism: Embiotoca jacksoni (assembly GCF_022577435.1). Classification (NCBI taxonomy): domain Eukaryota; kingdom Metazoa; phylum Chordata; class Actinopteri; family Embiotocidae; genus Embiotoca; species Embiotoca jacksoni. The sequence goes on along the minus strand of NW_027185414.1, from coordinate 6,456,015 downwards.
GAATTTCCTTCTCGAGCCACAAGGCCAGCTATATTCCCAACTCAGTCATTATGCCAGGGTCTGTCATGTCATATCTTTTTACCCTATCCACGCCCTGAAAAAAACCTCAAACAACCCCTCACCGACACACACACACACACACACACACACACACACACACACACACACACACACACACACACACACGACCACCACCACCTTGTGGCCGGCGAAGAGATGGAGAGGGCACGGAGAGCTCAAGAGAAGAATATGGGGGTCGGTTATGGATGAGATGAGGGGATGTTAGAGTTGTCAGGGGACAGCTGGGGGCTGCCACAATTTGTGGTTATATATTTTCACCAGAGCCACTTAATGTTCGACTGGCTCTCGGCCTAAGTGCTGCATTTTGGTGCGGTTAGCCCTTTAAAGAGCTGCTGCATTATGGTGGTGAGGAGCAGCATTAACATCCACTGTCCAATATATCTTCAGTGCTCTGGATCAGGGCCTGATAATAGCATCTGTTAACATGCACTAAGTACCATTATGTAGCACATCACTTCATAAATAATACGATTAGGCGACCTTGGGGCTTTGCGACGAGCCGTGTGTTTAAATGTTCTCATCATTTATTTAGGGTGCGAATTAAAGGAAGCACCACTTCAGAGAAGGAGGAGGAGGAGGAGGAGGAGGAGGAGGACATGGCTGGCATACATATCTACAGAGTGTGCAAACTGACCCAGACAGCACACACACACACACACACACACACACACACACACACACACACACACACACTGTGTGGTTCTGCTGACATCAGCTTGAGGACACCATAGGCCAAGGGAACTCAGGCTTTTGATTTTGTCCGATTAAGTATTCATGCAGTAGAGCTATGAGAGAAAACACTTGCCTCTTTTCTGCTGCCCTGACTCATAATGAAAGGCTACATACCGTAAAGACCCGGCTAGCCGCCTTTAACAGAGCCGCTGCATTTATTTGACAAGGGATCTTTGCAACATTAGCTTGCAAATAGGAGGCTCCTGGTTTACCAGAGATATAGAAGATATCAAGTCTGGAAGACTATCAAAGATAATATGGTGGAGGTAATTCAGCACACACTTTTACACAATCTACCACTGTTCACAGAGTACCGTTCCCTGACTGCTAAAATGGAACCAAACAAAAAGTCAATATCAAGCGAGGTGCCTTAAGCTCTCCAGGGCTCTTGCTAGAAATTCTGTGTAAGCCACAGTGGCGTACAAACAAGGCTCACCAAAAGACTTTCCCATGGCAGAACAGTCCACCTTAAAGTTAAGGTCAAAGACAAAGAGATGTGTGTGTGTGTGTGTGTGTGTGTGTGTGTGTGTGTGTGTGTGTGTGTGTGTGTGTGTGTGCGCGTGTGTTAGTGCTGGTGGCGAGTAAAGAGGGAGAGAATGTGTTTGTGAGTCCAGGCTGTTCCAATGGATTAACCCCAGACAGATATGGGCCTAACTATCCCATCTGGCGCTCGGTCAAGAGAGATTGGCAATACAATCACTCATTTCAATTTGCCCTGAAACCTTATAGCCTGGCAGGCCCCCGCTCAAATGGTATGCTAATGTGAAAGGTATCTAGGATTCTATCGCCTCTATTCCACAGAGGCCTTTCCCTCCGCGCAGCACAGTGCACTTGAACTGCGGCTGGGGCGGCAGCTCCACGGCCCTCGCTGCAATAAGGGCCGGAGCCCCCTTTGCGCTCAAACTAACCACTTTAGCTAAAGTGAGTGTTAATTATGGACAGGCAAAGCAGTCAATAAAAGGTTAATGTAAAAGTCAAAGGATAAATTCCTTTAAGCATTGCATCATTCCACCATCTCCGCGACCAACACACTGCTCGCAGGTCTCCTAATCAATACGTTTTACTGTAATGCGCTCCCCATCGATTTCCTCCCCCCTGCTCCGTGGTCCAGGCTCCATCACTTGGTTAAAGAAAGGAAAGGGAGAGGGAGAGAGAGGTAGGGGTGCGAGGGAGAGAGAAAAATGAGTAAATAAAATGATTAACCTCGGTTTCACTTTGTTGTTTCACTCTTAGACTCTCTCTGAAAGGCTTGTTAGAAGGGTGCAGGGTGGTCCAATATCATCACTGCCATCACCGCCATCCCAATCATCGGCATCATCAACCCACTCAATCTCAGGCCCGTGTGTAATTGTGTAGCAGCACACTCTAGCAGGGCCATACATTAAAAGCCCCTCTGCTCTTAACAGGATAGAAATCTGCCTAATAGACAACATCAGTGCTTCCGACTCATGCAATTACACTGATAAATGCACAATTGTGTCAGGCCAAGTGAAAAGAACCCAGAGAATGTAGATAGGAGACAACACTTCTTGCATTATTGCTACAGGAGGTCATTTGTAATCACATGGGGCGAGACAGCTGGGACGTCAGCCTTCGGACATGTCCGATATCTTTTCTAAACTCGTCAGTTGTTTTCGGTGAAAGTCACGCAAATTACCTAAATGTTGGTGCAGCTACGGGGAAAACGTGGTCTTTGAATGTTTGCCCAGTAAAGAAATCCAGCTTGCAAATCTACCTTATACAATCAAGTTAAACCGATATATATTCTGGTATCGTCAGTACAGACATTTCATCTAACAATTATACTCATAATTGTTATACTCGTATAACATCCGTCGGTCCAGACCCACGTTTGTATGTCTGGTGGACGTCCAAGACGGGTTCATTATCATTGTGGCCCACCAGTGGATGCCATTTAAACTTCTGCAAACACGTCAAACTGTGCTCAGTGGGAACTAATTGGTAATTAGGACAATACAGAAGAAAATGTGATTCATTTTCAACATCTCATAATCACATAATTCACACAGCTGGTCGTCCTTTTGGTTATTTTTTAAATCTTATAACTTCAAGGGCCTGAGAAAGGATTCCTGTTATTAAGTGTGCAACTGAGGATGTTTAAAAAAACACATTTATTTTTTAATATTAAATAAATAAAACGTATGCATTACATAATGGCTTTACTCGAGTAAAACTCAAAGACTTCTTATATTTGTAACCACAACTAGACGAATGCTTTGTATTGTTCTTCTCAAAAGACACAAGATAAAAGAACAGTATTAGCATGGATAGAGTCATCTCCAAAGTATGCGCTGTGCCCTACACATCATCTAAACTGCACTGAAAAAATAAAACTTGAGTAAAGCTACACGAACATCAATCAATCATGCCTGTCAATTTTGATCTGCGTTATATGCCCACGCTGATCAAGGAAAGCAAAATACCTCAGATCACCTGCTTCCTCGTGCTCTGCCTGCACTTCAACTGACTCTCTGGCACTCCTGTGCAGGTGTGAATTTTTATAGTTTTGGCAGCCTGAGTGCCCGATAGCTGAGAATGCAATCAAACAAGTCATGAAAAAACAGGCATATGTCTCATAAATCAGCCTGCCCCTGAAGGTAAAGCATGCAATCACATCCCAAGGAGAGAGAAGAAAGAAAGAAGTTATCCATGTACGTTCTGAATATGTGCAATATTGTGTAAGAAATGAATGATTGAGCACATCTGTCTTTGAATATCACGCAGTTATATAATTGGTGTAAAAGAGACAGAGAGATAGCATTTATCTACATAGTTGTCTTTCCACTGTGTTGTGTAAGATATTACTGATGTTGTACGGAGGGCAATCTAACAGGGAGGCATTCAGAACAAGGCCCAACCTGTGAGGTGTCACGCTTTGGATCTCAGCCGACACCACCCAGGACTCCAGGAGTCCTCTCAGCTCTCAGAGCTGTCCTCATTGGAGCCTGAACTGTGCTTCAGATCCCCGGCCACCATCCCCAACTCCTCTTATCCCAATCACTGCCACATTCAGTGTTAAATGTAAAGTGGTGCAGAAAGCCAGCCAGCCAGCCAGAAAGAAAGCAAGAGAGCGTGGGCAGGGCCACGTCTTAACCGTTTCCTCAGGATCAATCACATGCTATTGTGTCTGCAGACAGCTGCTGACTGTACACTTTGTGAGTGTGTGAGGTGGGCAATTGTGGAGAGAGAATCAGAGTGGGAGGGGGCATCATCAAATGCATGACATATGTTCCTTTCATTTTGATTCCCTCTAAGGAGCCTGGGCTAATAAAACTAACATCTGATGCACTCTTTTCCCTTTAATTAATGGTTGTGGAAACCACGCAAAAATGCATTAGCAAGAGAGGGGATGGTGGGGTGGGGGATGAGGTGGATGCCGCATGGTGCTTTCAAACACCCCACACCCACCCACCCACGTGCCACCGTGGCTCTGCCGCTGCTGGGAACAATGATTCTGCCAGGGAGCGTGGGTACCTTTGGGTGGGGCAGCCCCTTCCTCAGACTCTGTGAGGTCTCCCTCTTGCCAGCTGCAGTCTGGACTGCTCATTAAACCACATGAAACAAATAGGGCTCATCTGGCATCTCCGGCCAGTTGGAAACACAGGAGCGTGAGTTTGCACCGGGCGTGTACGCTATGTAGAGTTGGTTGTAGTCTGTGGCAGAAAAGAGAGGAGTTCCGTTGTACCTGCACAGTCTGTGCCTGCTTCACACCCAAAGTGTTTGATGTGGCCTGGCTGCCTGCCCCGTCTGGAGCAGGCTGAACCAGATGTAACAGAAAAACACACACAAAGCTAAGGTAGCCTCTAAACAGCCTTCATAATTGGAAGCAATAAAACACTATTGCAGTCTGGAAGTGCAAAGGAGGCAAGCCCCTGAACTGCAGCTACCGCTCTCAAAAAAACCAGGTGGACGTCCATTAGGCGCTTAACAGCGTAACAAATTACCGAACACCCCGGCCTGCTCCTTCTCCTCCTCGGGCTATGGGATGGAATGTGGCCTAATGTCAACACAGGCGCAAAATTTACGAGCAGACAACTATTGTTCAAATGCAATCAGGTTCTAATAAAAAAAAAAAAAGAAAAGAAAAAAAGAAAGAGAAGCAGGAAGAGGACAAACAGATAGGGTCCTCCTGGCCCTTTACTGTTCCGACAAGGGGTGGGGAGGCAGATCACCCCCTGAGGCTCTGGGTCTGTGTGTGTTCCTGTGTCTGTGTTTGAGACGGAGAGAGTCAGAGAGACAAGTTTGTCGGTGTGTGTGTCCTTTCAGAGGGACAGAGAGTTTATGTGTGTGCTCCAGGCCGACTGCCTGAGGAATGAGAAGGGCTGTGGCTACTAACCACCTGTGCCAGGCTACAGGACTGTTCAGCAGCAGCTGAAAACCCAAACACACAAACAAACAAAAAAGTTTCCTGAGTCTTGTCAGTAAGACCCTGAAGATAACACAAAGCTGCACAGCTCGACTTAGCGTCCCAAACGAGCCACACGTGGCTAAATACCAGAGTGAAGTATTTTTATGTATACAGGCAAAACTAATTACAGTTGGTTGTGAAGAGACACTGAAGTTTTTCCTGATGACGCTGTTTATTTGTAAAGCCCAGGAGAGAAAATGAAGCAATAGGAGGACTTGATGGCGAGGGTAAAGAGGTTACAAGCCTGCGAATGATTGCACTTTTTCACAGCTCGGCGTTGCGAGGCTGTAAATCTGCTGTTCGGGAATCGGGAAGATGGTTAATGTGGAGTAGGGAGCACTAACTCTTAGTTTTCCAAGGCAATAGCATACCGTTGCTGTGAAAACTTGTTGTGTTGAGAGCGATCTTGTAAAACGATAATTTTTAACCCTTGTCCCTCCCCTGCATCGCATGCTCCCTCCCTCCAGGCCCAGCGTCAGTGCCTCGTGGGCATCATCTGAACGGTGCAATAAAGCCGGTGATGGATGATGCTTGCCTCGACGGCAGTACAGTCGAGCCATTGGATGACACCTGACCCCAGTCACACGATGAGGTCGGTCCAACGTAGGCACAATTCCCACCTGTCTTCAGGTGACAATGGCGAGGTTAGGCTTGGCCAAGCTAATTATAGTCTATTGTAACTTAAATTGCCTGGTTACATGTCATCCCTGTAGCTCTAGGGGATGTGGTGTTAAGTTCTGAAGCCTTTGTGTAAAGCAAAACTGTGAGATAGAAGCTTTAAACTGTTGCACAACAGATATTAGGTTTCAGAAATGTGTGTATTAAACTGAGACAGGGAATTTGCTGTTCCCTTTTTAACAAAGCATGGGAAGAAACAAGAGCGGGAAACATCTAAAACATATGACATTTTGTTCAAAACTGCACACAAAGTCACCTCATTGTTGACACTGCTTTGTCATGATGAGATCACACAATAAGCTCAGCAGACCAGTGATAGTAAACACACCCCACTGAAACAGTCATAAATCTTATAACCAATAAAAGTGCCAGATCCAAGTGAAGGCTGTAATATGACAATCAACAAGACATTCTCGTAAAAACCAACAGCAAAAACTCAACACTTGATTTTCATATTAATTCAGATTGGTTTTTTTTATGTCAGATAATTATATCAGATTGTGAAATCAAACAGGTAGACTGCCATCATTCTTGTAGCCTTTCAGTTTATTTTCGTTTTTTTTTTTTTCGTTAATCTTTGAATGGACAAACAAAGGAGTGGCACACAGTGGGAGATGATGTTCACACTCCCACATGGACATCTGCTATAAATCAACAACAAAAACTATGATTACTCACTGTGTTTACAGTACGGGATGAACTAACTCTGAAAATGTCAGGCTGAGTATACGCTAACGAATGAGTTGCACTTTTCTGGACATCTTTTTTTTCCCTCCGGCAAACCCACAAAATAAAAAGCTTCTTACCCACAGACGAAAGAGGCCTATAGTATTTGTAACCCAGTGTGTGTGCATCCATGCGTACACATGTGTATGCCGTGTGCCAGAGGAGTGCTTTCCACCAGGTGTTTGAACTTCTGCATCACCTGGTGCTCCCGCTGCGTGAACACGAGTTTTGTTTCACCCTATTAAGTAAATAGTGTAATTAAAGGGCCTCAGCATTTAAAACATTGTGAACAGCCAGCAATTTGTTTGGAAGAGCAGCCAGGCTAGGCCCTGAGGCGCTGCGCCGAACAGGATGCAAAGGGTTCACACAGCAAGCCGGAGAACGCAGCATAATGGTGTGTGTGTGAGTAAGTACCTGCCTATGCAGATGAGTTGGTGCGTGTGTTTTAGGTGTGGGTGTAAATCACTCATTGAAAAATGTTGTGGGTGTTGAAATAGAAGCTCTTTGTGATATAACAGGTACTTAATAGTATTCTGTTTGTAGTGACAATATTAGGACTTGATGCAATAACTGTAACACCCGCATCAGAGAACTGTGTTTCACAGAACCCAACCCTTTGTCACACTGACACTGATGTCAGGAAAGTAGAGAGGGGGTGTTCATTGTTGAGTCAAGTCAAGAAATAACGTCAAAGTTGAAGGTGACGCAGGCTTAGCTTGTTTGCCACAAAGACAACTTTAAGACAAAAGCCACAAGCAGAGCTGAGCATATTAAAGTCAGAGGGATTACAACTGAAGTACAGTTGTTGAACAGAGATCAACTCTCTTCATTAGTTTCCTCCCTTAATGATTCTTCCACTCCGCAGTCATCCCCGCTCTGCGCTACCTATCCAAGCGAGGATGCTTCGTACTAAATTCTCTGCCGTTACAGCTGATCCGGGGTCAGCTGTGGGGAGTAAGAGAGGATAACCTCTTTCTGAGCCTCACAGAAACCCAGATGGCTGCGCGGAAGCTCTGATCCAAAAGCTAGCTTACAACTCAATCACTGTGGCCGCATCTCCAAGTCCACAGTTTAACCCCCTCTGATGTCAGCCAAGGTCACAGATGCACACTTTGAGAGGCAAAAAAGAGCCAGCAGTGAAGTGCTGCCAGAGTCGAAGGAATTAGATCCGGGCTGAGTGGCCCTCATCTGGCTAAGCCTGGTAAGTAGCAAGACTAACAGGCTGAGGCATGGTGGTTTGGGTTCGCAGACACACACGTACGCACACACACACACCCACACCCACACCCATGCTTCTAAGCTTGCATGCAAATGGACACACACAAATAAGGCGGTAAACACACACTGACAAAGTCACACACACAAACACGTGTGCGCGCGGAAGGACTAAGAGGGCTACAGATGGTGTGCCTTGGGCCTGGTGACTGGGGCTCTGATTGAGCTAGTTTTAGATCCAGAGTGGAAGCTGTCGTGATGCGCAGGGCTCAGGGGTTGGGGAGGAAGACAAAGAACAACGGAAGGAGTACACGAGAGGAAGAGGAGCGAGGGTGGGGTCGAACTCCTCTCCCAGCATGGGGGCTCATAACATTTTTAGTACAACATCAACATGTCATTGCCCATTCGTCCCTTTGCCCTATTGCCCATGTGCCACCCCTGTGTCTCCACCTAACGGCGACCAGAGCAGGCAGGCAGGCAGGCAGGCACACACACACACACACACACACACACACACACACACACACACACACACACACACACACACACACACACACACACACACACACTAACATGTACACACACACTGGGAGCCAGCGGCCACTTCAGGCGTAATTCCGCCTGACTTCCGCTGTCTGACTGGCAGGAGACAGGGAGGGTGAGGACAACAAGCTGTGAATACGGGAAGAGACAGAAAATCATTGAGAACCTTGCCTTTATGAATGTTTGATGAGAGGGAGTGGGGGTTGGCGGGGGCTTTGCCTCTGGTTAAATCAGAGCATAGTGTGTGTGGTGTGTGTACGACTGCCAACAGAGGTTGAGATAAACAGGGCCTGGACCAGGCCCAGACAACTGCAAACCCCGCAGTCGGGAACAGTTGTCCCTGCAATTAGTCCCTGTCCTCCCCGTTCATGTTGCAGGTAAGTGGTATTGGTAGCTAGCAAAACAGCTGTGGCTATGAGTTGCCTGGGAGCACGGCATGGGGTGGAAGGTTGAAATGTAACAGGAGCTCTTTGTGTGCAAGTCGAAAGCATCCTCCATATTTAATTATGCAGCTGGCAGCACACAAATTAATCAATCTCGGTATAGGAGGTATACACAATAACAAACACTTTATGAAAATAAGATCACAAATGTTATTTACCAGTATCCCTAAACTGTACATATTCATCACACTGGTTATTTTAACTAGTTTTCATTTCTGGTGTTAATTTCGTTGAATTCAGTTTGTCTGTATTGTCCTGTTTGCTGCTTTGCTTTTAATAACTGCTCCCTTGACATACTAATTTCTGCATTTTGCTGTTTTGAAAATAAGTTTAAAAGATGTATCTGAACCATGTTGGCTTGTCTTGAGAAAATACCACGAACCGAAATTCAACTTGCACTTCTTTAAAGTTTAGGTGATCCTATTAAATGTCTAAATTATGCAGCCAATTTGCTGTAGACATAGCTCAGTCAAAATCAATGGAAATCAGATGTTGGTAAAAAAAAGTTTTAAAATTCTACTGGTCCCCTTAATGTGTGGTTTAAGTTTGCCTCTCAGAACTGTTGACTGCTGTGATCACATTTGAACTCTTTGGTTTCTTCTCAGCAAACAATGGCAGCCTGATGTGAAACACTAGAGATGGCCATTTGTTAAACCTGGTAAATATCATTAACTCTGCATTTTCTGAATAATGCTGCACTCCGCTGAGGAAGTTGTGGGAATGTAACTTGAAAACTAAAACATGACCATTCTTCAAAGACACCTTAAAATTGGAAAGCATTTTGCCTCTTGTGGTTGACAATGCTGGTAATAGCCTCCATTTCTCATCAGAGAGAGAACCAGTTTAACACTCACTAACAGGTCTGGCTCTCGGCCACAATAAATGACATGATACTAAGAGCGAGAAGAAAAACAAACAATATGACAAGCTGGTATTGTGCTGGCCTACACTGTGTTTTTCTGATTAACAATGATAAAGCATGTTGTAATGTATTGTAAGGACACACTGGCTTGCAATTGAAGCGTGGGAAGTCATACCACACCCACGCCCTCATACCGTTCGTTTTCCTCCACTGTTCATTGTTTTACCTTCACACCTGTTCTGACTTCGGACACATGAAAGGCTGATGATGACTCAGGAGGTTGTTTTAATTAAAAATACAAGACGTGTTACAACAACCCTGCCTCACATCTCTGAAACTGCTTTTTAATTGATGTCAAGCAGGTGCCAATTTTCTTCACAACATGAGTTAGGTTATGTTACGAAACAAGCAGAGCAGCATAGTAGCTTTATCTCATCTGCCACCTGTGACAGCTCAGAATTCAGAGTCCTCCAAGAAGCTCGGCTCATGTTAATGTGTCACCGATGAAGCCTTTTGAAGACTCGATTCATCCATCTGTCAGCGAGCACTGAGGTTCTGCCGACTGACTTCCGATCACATAAGAGCTTGGCAATGAGGTGAACTGTCTTAAGCTGATCAAGAGTTGCCTCGGTTTCCATCTACATCTGTCACGTTCAAACTTTACACTTCGCTGCACACGTTGATCACATATAGCAAAGCACAGGCACAATTTCAAGCTGCTGTTTGGACTGATCTACTTTAGGCTTGAATTAACACAGAGTTTCTACTTTCTGGGATCCTGAGATGAAGGTGGAGGATTGATTGACAACTAAAGTGCCTTTTCTCACAGCTTGTAGACCTGCCACAGCTGTGAACTCATGGCTTCCTCGTGCCTAGGGAGAAGACAATGGAGAAGTGTGCCAGGTTTGGGTTGGGTCGTTTACGGGGCGAGAGCGAGTCTCAAGAGTGCCCCCTGATGGTTCATACATGCTTTATGCCAGGGAGGGAAGGAAAGAAGCGTTGTGGCGAGACAAAAGTAATGCTAAGGAAAAGTCACCTGACATCAAATGGAACCGGTCTCTGGTCTTTGTTTGCAGGCAAAGGGAGGTGAAAAGAGCAGTACTTAGCAGAGCAGCTAACCTGTGGTCTTATCTGCTGGACAAATCAATAGCAGTGTCTGAGAGCAGAGCCGAGTGTGCTGGGAGGGAGCTAGAGGGGCTACCCCTGGCCTGCTGCCCCCCGGGCCCCTCCTGGGGGGTACCTGCCTGTCTCTTCACCCACCATCTCTTCTGCTTCAGTGCTCCCGTCCTGCAACTACTTTCTCAAACACACAGAGACATGCATGCAACAAGCCCACGTATGCACTAAAACAAGGCATCCTGTGACATCTTGTTGCACCGAAGAATCCACATCGTTGGAAATGTTACAATGCAAGTGCAGACTTGTGTACGGTATATAAGAGCATATATGAGCAAATTCAAACGTGTGCATGTATTCACTGTGACATATGAGGTACATGTGCACATATTGGTGGTCCCCCTGACACCCCAGAGTACACGGACCCCAATAGGGACAACCAATACATGGCTTCCCACTGCTGTGGTCTTTCACACTAAAGAGGGGAGGAAGCTGTACCTAACGCACAACAGAACAGCTCCCCCCACCTGAACAAAAAGCCCTGGAGAGCAGCCCAGCTCGGAGCAAAAGTAAAAGCAGTACCCCTCCGAACTGCAAGAATGCAACTCTCTAAAAAGCAGAGACCTTTCTCCTCATCCCTCCTCCACTTGCTGCTGCCTACTTACTTTCAATCACAGTTAACATCACAGAGCAAGAAGTGGAGGGATGGGAGGAGGCGAAACACAAGCCTGCTGCACAATGCACTTGTCTGGCAGCTGCTTGGTCTGACATTTGAGGCCATAGGGACCTTGTTGAAAGAGCAGATGCTCACTGATGTACAGGCACAGGAACATGGCAACTACACAAGTGTCTGAGGCCGAAAAAAAAAAAAAAATCTGCACAAACATATGACAGAAAAGAACAAGGGGGAAAAAGCAGAAGATGGCAGGCTCACGCAGAGATGTGTCTGGGTGTAGGAACATGACCGCGAGTACACAGTGGAGTGGACATGGCACACTGACATATACACATAGATGGAAGAAGACACCCTGCAAACTGTGAAATGGATGTAAGATAGTAACTTCCCCCACAAAAAAAAGGATATATATATATATATTTTCAGATATATTATATATAGAAAATCAACAAATGTAAATTTGAATATAGACACACAAATACACACAATTTCACTGTCCTAATGAACAGGTGGAGTTCAAGCTGTCCAAGCATTCACACATATTAAAATAAAAAAAAATAAAACACAACAACCTATAGCTACTTATAAAATGACTTGTCATAATCATATACCATTTATGGGCAACTATTGGTGATTTGAATTAAATGGAAGATTGAAGATTGAAGAAAGACAAAAAAAAGATGAGTTTAGCGGGAGATTGAGAGACAACATTGAGACAACAAATTAAGAGTGATGGAAAGATGAGATAGGTGGAAAACAGTTGAAAACAAAAGTGAGAAACACAAATACAGAGTGCAAAGTGAGAGAGGAAGAGAGCAGGCAGCATCATGGTGCATCTCCGGCACACAGAAATTAGTTTCCGCCGAGGGCCACAGGCTGCGTTATGGAAATGGGTGGCTGGCAGCTTCTTTGGTTCACTGTAAACAGGATCTTGGTAAGGCATATAGCCTCTGGCGAGGCTCACGGAGCCTGGCATCATCACCGTTACTGCGTTGGGCTGCGATACTCCCACGGTCCCTCCCTTCTATCTATTTGGTTCCTTTGCCCCAACCTGCCCGAACTCCGCTCGTGAGTAATTTATGAAGTGGGATGGGGGCGGTTGCGGAAGCGATACGCACACATCCTGACACCAAATACATGACATGTTCCACATGTCTTCCCACAAAACTACAAAGAGCCCTTTTGTCTCTACAAAGAAAAATAAAGATTAAGAAGTAGTTTGGGGTGCTTGCATCACTTTGTGAACTGCAGTGAACCAGGTAGTTTACGGCAACCTAAGTTATGAGGCTAAACCAAAATTAAAGTAGCTCTATGGTTATGCTATTGGTTAAGGCCCAATTAAGCTGTTCATTCAAGGAATATGACATTATCTGGCAGCATTGTCTTGGTTACCTGGCAGCACGGACTTCTGGTTATGCCAGGCTACAAATGTGATACACTGCCAAGTGATGAGCAGAAACACAGGCCAAAGGAGTAACCAGGAGTGAAGGGACATTGGCAATAAAAAAGGTGCCACATATTTCTGCAAACAGGACATCCCCCAAAAAAAAAAATCAACTTTGCAGATGTTGCCACCACAATTTCACTTCCTCACATTTTGTTTGCATGTGTGTCAGACCTACAGCCGCGAGTGTGTCTATGACTGACGCAGGCCTCTCTCTTTCCTCTTTCTCACAGCTGAGGCTAGCACAATTAGGCCTGCATTGTCTATGCTATGCTGCAAAACAAAGTGCAGTGGCGTAATGCGAGGTCTTACACAAAAGTAAACAACTTCATCTTGTGTCTGAAATATGTGTCACTGTGATTGTGCAAAGCTGCCCATCGCCACAGCCGTGTCGGGTTGAAGGAGCGTCTCCTAATTAATGAGGGAGAGAGGCGGAGAGAGTCAAAGCGAGAGAAACTCTCTCTTCCACAGTTCTCCTTCAAACAAATACTTCCTGCGGGACCCCATTGTTTGGACTGAGGCATCATGGGTAGCTTTATTTACAGATTTTAATTGCTCTGGTGATCTGTGGGTAAAACACCCTGTTGTAATCACCCCACAATAGAATTGTTACTCTTTCTGACAATTGTAATAAAATGCTCTACAGCGTCCAGGGGAAAACGAGGAGGAGGGAAACAGAGAAGGGCAGAGAAAAAGAAACACAGATGGCAGACGATGTAAAGAAAAGAAAACAGAAAGTATAGTAAAAAAATAAAAAAAATAAATTAGGAGAAAATGTTTTGGATGCAAATTTTCTCAGCAAGAGGAACTAATCCGAGCAGGCGGGAAGCAGGGATGAGGATGGGACTGTTGTCCAAGGAAATGATTGCTCTCCCACCTCAAAGTGACAACCATGAGAAGCTCACCGTTCCTGGACCTCCGAAGCGGAACCGCAGAGGAGACATCCGCTGCAAGCGTCACACAACACACACACACACACCTACACACAGACAGATTGGGAATGAGGAGGTAGGTCACCTACAGGAAGAGATTAGTGTCACCAGGCAGAGGTATGAACATGGGACTGTCAACTGCAGCTGTCCCTGATCTGGGAGGAGCTGGCACAAGTAGCTCTCAGGTATTCACACACTACTTGCAAAAAGCTGGTAAAACACAGTCTGTGCTGGAGATGAGACCAGAGAATTCCCCAAATTAGAAATGAAAGGAAATGTGCAGCTCATTTCATTACATACACCACCACCACTCACTAGAGAACACATATGCTGTATATTCTAATGCACTGGAAGGCAGCCAGCAGCCCTACAAAAAACAGTACATTTAAATAAGCTTGAGTGCTCACAACTACAACTACTACTACAGTACTACAGTATGAGGCTATTACTTACTGCATAATAACTACTGTAGGTTACTATTACAAAATAATAGTGACCTCCTTTATTCACAAACTTAAATGGCACACACCAGTTATAATGTGAAAAAATGCAGTCCAATGACATCAGAAATGGCATCCTCAAAATTGACTATCAGCTTAACACATTGATTTTTAATTGTAATGTGTTACCTGAATAGAAGAATGTTTCAAAACAATGCACAGTACTGAAAAGACACTGACACCCTATTGTGTTCCTTTTTGCTGAGAAGTAGAGTAGTAGCTCCTCTTCGCTGAGAAAAAGCCTGTTTTACTTAAGTGAGTCAAACTCTATCCTATTATTATGCCTGCTGATAAAGGTAATACAAACACCCTGTGCATCAAAGGTCCATGAAAAATTAAACAGCCAATCAGCTGGCAATTATTCTCTTTAATCTCCTGGAGGCAGCCAATAGCGATGTGCCTCCGGTGGTGGCGGCCTGGGAGGGATTCACGCCTTCAGTTCTGCACATTTCTCAATCCTAACACTTACTTTGCATTATGCTCAGCTCAGGATAAAAGAAAGTACAGGCAAACTTTCTAAACTGCTTTACTCCCCCCCCCCCCCCCTATTTGTGAAAATACACCATCTTGAGTATTGATACTATCAAAGCCAGATAAATCAATTTCCCATTGTTTGTCTGAGACTATAGATCACTTAAAGACATTTCCACTGGACATGAGGACACCGTGTTTATGTTCCAAAGGAGCTGATCAATTGCTCATTTAAAGCAACAAGATGTGGCAGCGTGGTGTTTAGAGAAGGCAGTGCTTACTGTGTTATCATCAGAGCATTAGACTGCAGAGTACGTGCCGTTGATCTTCACTTGTCAATGCTCACTGTAAAAATGTATCGCCAAGTATTGATAGGTTATAATAGATGCTGATCAGCAGTTACAAAAGTCACTTATTACATGCAGCTGAAAGATGAAAACAGGAAATTGCTGATCTTAACGGGCTTGTGCTTCCAGAAGTGATGCTGTAACTAGAAATTAATTTGTTGTATTTGCAAAACTAAATGCTACTCTCTCAAGCTTTGTGCCAAACTGCACCTGAGGTGACCTAAAAAACACAATGACCCACACTAGAGGCTCTTACTTGGTCTGGTGTCTCTGGCTGTACCCACATCAGTTTGATCCTGTCACTTGTGTACACACTATCCTCGCAAACACCGACTCCCTCCCCACTCCAATCGATGGGCGTGTGCAGCCGCTCAATGCCAATGATTCTCCCCTGATCTTAATTAGAGAAACACATCAGATACAAACGACATCTCAAATCAATCGACAAGTACAGGGCGAGGGCACCGGGGTCAAAGACAGAGACAACTTTCTGCGTCTTCTTCCATGACACAAATTTTGAAAATGTGTATCTTAAATTTGAACTAAACAGCTTTGAGGCCTCATATGTGCTGTAAGCTGCGCCTTGTCAAGGTTCTCTCCGCACTGCAAATTAGTCAGAAACTTGCACAACATAATTGCCAAACAGAGTGCCTAAATGTGCTGATGAAATATAGATGGGAAGAGAGTCTATCCAGTCCCTCTCTGACTGCTCCACCCTATGTTCTTCCCTTTACTCTTCATCTCCATTTCCCACTCCATCTCTTCCCTGCTTCGTGATAGGAGATGGATGGGTGGTGGCGTGAAGGCAGAAGCGGGCTGACAGGCTCCTTAGCCGCATGGCTGAGTGTATAACTAGCAACATTAGCGAACACCTATACCCAAGGAGCCCATCAAAGAAAAGGGTATTTAGCGTGGCGTCTGGAGAAACACACGCGCACATACATACACACGCACACAAAAATACCCACCTGTGTGCCAAATGCTAGAACACGCATGTTCCTTTTATTGGCACATATGTGCACACTGACAGTGATGTGCTTCAATATGTAAGCACGTATTGTGTGTTCATACGCACTGATATGTTGCAAAGGCACACACATATAGTGTATACACGCACACAAATACCACTGAGGGAGTCAATAGTGCTGATTTTCCTTGTCAGCTCCTCGGCAGGCACTGGTTTAAAGAGACATCAATCTGTGATGTCAGCACTTACCTAATGAACCCTTCCAGATCGATGGAAGCACTGGTCTGCTACACAGTCTGCCTTCACTGCCCGACCTGTTTTTATGTATACTCAGACTCTTTTGGGATCCGCGTTGCACTCGGCCACAACACGTCCAGGTGTGTGTGTGTGTGTGTGTGTGTGTGTGTGTGTGTGTACTCGTGTGCATGCAGTTGTATACACCAAGAAAAAAAAGCGTGCGCTGATAGAGCCATTTGTTCTGTACCTGCGTTTACAAAAAGTAAACGTGTTGGCTCTGATGCACCTGATCAACGGTGCTTGTTTTTGCGAGAATGTAACTGCAGACCTTTGATTATTTGTGCACTTATGTGTGTATGTGTGCTTATGTATGTATATTTTTCGACACTTGAGAAGGTGAATACGCTTAAAAGCGTTTCTCAGCATACCTATGGTGAGCACAGTTAGTTGTTGTGTCTACACACTACGTGCTGAGGTTAAATGAAGATCTAAATGTGCCTACAAACACCTAAGCAAGAGTTTGTGTCATAAAATTCATAAACAGATTTGGTTTGACTGTGCGTACATTTGTTATTATTGTCTGTATCTGTTCTAATGCATACAGATTAACAAAGCAGCACCTGGCCATCTCTGTACATATAAACCTGCACTGATGTCCCTTCTTTTCTCCCAAAATGCATCACTTTATAGGCTGACTGGTGACGGTGGTGGCTACAGAGGTGGCTGCAGCGTGATATGCTGTACAATTAGATTAGTTCCATTTCCTTTGATCGCTCTCACCCCGTCCCATCCTGCTTGTGACACTTCAAGTGCCGGAGCCTCCCTGCGCCACTTAATTGACCAGAATAAACATATTATATTGTGATAAGTGTCGCGATTGTAACAAATTGTACGGCGTGACTGACACAAATCACAGCATTAGGCTTGCCTCTCTTATCACCGGCCTCCTCGTGCCTTTTCAATAAACAATCTCGTAGATGGGGGGGAAAAAAAAGAGAGAGAAAGGCATAGCAGGCGAGAGAGGAAAGGAGAGACGGAGGGATTGATGGTGGGCGAGGTGAATGGGAGCGCTGCGGCCATGATCTAACATTTACCCACTTAACCATTCAAAAAGTCATCTTCTTCCATCAGCGCCTCACTCGGCGCTGCATGAGAAACATTATCTTTCCACAGGAGCCATCATTCACAGATGGCTTCCCCCTTTTCAGCAGCCTGCCACCATGCATTTCCAACACTGGATATTTTGTGTGTGTGTGTGTGTGTGTGTGTGTGTGTGTGTGTGTGTGTGTGTGTGTGTGTGTGTGTGTGTGTGTGTGTTACTTTTAGGGTATATATGTCTTTTAGCATGGGCATGTGAATGGTGTAGTAAAGTCAGAGGAGAAGAAAGAGAAGAAAACAAGAGGCAGAGGAAGATGATATGTGTGTAAAGGATTTTTTTTGTGTGTGTGTGAAGCTATGAGTGTAGAGGTTTGAAGGTAGAGAGGGAAGAGATGAAGAGAACTGCTGGAGGCACGAGGCGGGTGTGTGTGTGGGGGGGGGGGGGGGGGGGGGGAGGGGCTGACATGTTAATCAGTGAATCAGCGTCCATCCACTAATGTCTGCCAGTGTAAATAAGGCCCTCATCTCCTGCCGTCACATACGCTGCCTTTCCAGACCATTAGGCCCGAGCTGGCTGGCTGAGGCGGCCCACCGCTCGCAGGAGACTCATTTACGTGTCTATAGGCATCTGTGGCTGGTGATAGGGAGCCCACGTGAAATTAATGGGAGTATGGGTGCTGCCAGCCAGCTCTCCAGCACCCACACACACACACACACACAAACTCTTTACACACACCAATCACCAGCATGTACGCTTGAATGCATGAGCTCGCACACTTACACGTGCACACACACACACACACACACACACACACATGCAGACACGCAGGCACAGAGCCGCACACATGCAGTGGTTTTTATGCATGCTGGGTAAACTAACCTTTGCAGTAAAGATTTAGCAGCTTTATTAGTTTAGGAAATGGCTGTAATTAAGTATAATTCATAATGGCTGCTTCTCCCCTCTCTGCGGTATTAAAAGGGGGCCGGCCTAATTTAGCCTGCCTGAGTTTGTGCACCAAGGCAGTAAAATGGGTGGAGTGAGGGAATACATAGTCACAGAAAATGAAAAGGAGGCCTCTGCAAGGCTTCAATATACTGCATGGTCAACAGGCCAGATGCGGGTTACTGCCTAATGGTCTTTACACATCCGTTGTAAAAGTTAACATTTTACACAGCGTAGTTTCCAAAAATTCACAACATTCATAGGAAAAATACTATAAATCTGAACACTTGACAAGGACATGTCTAAGATGCAAACCTTTCAGGATTAATACTGAGTGACAGTTATCTGTAGGGTTATGCACTGAACCAACAGAGCACTGTGTGATGTATTACAAAAAGGAAAAGCATTACATCACTCTATATTTTTAAGTTAAGGACAGCAACAAAGGGCAGATCTTTTGGAATCGGAGACAACATGACAGTCAGTCTCTAAACCATGGCAAGATCAAAGTAATGAGACACTAATGTCTCAGTGCCAAGGAGGGGAAAAATGGGGCTGGTCATGTCCCCAAAGCTCCATAGAAGAGGTTGCATTTGGGCTGCGACCTCCTCCTTCTCCTACCCCACAGGAGGTGAGGCACAAAACCAGAGGATTGGATCAATAAGTCCACAGATCCTGCCAGCTCCTCTCCATCATTACCACTGATGAATAATAGAGGACAGCCCCAATCTCCTGAAGATTCTTGTTGTCTCTGAACGTGTTCACAGAAAGAGACTTACATAAAAACACACATGGAAAGAGACTTATACAGAAATAAGAAATGAGTCAGCTCCAGTTCAATCTCCAGTGTCAGATGCATTTTTATAAATTAATTCCTACAGGTCAAGGAACAAATACTACACACACCAGCAGCTGCATCTAACAGGAGGGATGGAAGACACTGGAGCATTTTGTTCAACATGCCCGACTCACAAAGCCCACGAAGAAGGAAATTAGTCTCAAAGCTCTCTCAAAATAAGACAAAAAAAAAAAAAAAAAAAAAAATCCAAGAAATCGAAAAAAAAACAACTGGCCTAGTTCTGTAAGGCAGAAATATCACACTCTGACTTCTCACTTTGGGCTGAACATCATATTCTACAGCACACCTTTCACCTTTTGCTTTTTTAGTGCTCGAGGTATGAGCAGCATCGAGGCACTGACCATCAGCCTTTAACTTAAAAAAAAAAGAGGAGTAGCCACTTAAAGCTACACCCAATCAATTATGGAGTAGCAACCTGTCCAAAATGTGATTTCCACACTGTCCGCCGCATCTTTCACACATTATCGATTACCTTCGCTTGTAACATTTTCTGTTAATTCTGTTCACCCACACAAAATCTATACGTGTGCATTTCAAAGCAGGCATCTGAGCTGAGCAGAGGCTGCATCAGCTCTGCAGGCCAGACAATCACTGTCAATCTACCTAATGACCAAGTGTCTGCTGATGCATGCTAGTGAAGTGGGGAGAGTCCCCGGGTGCAACATGAAGCAGAATGGAGAGCATCCCCTGCTTCTCAAAGTGTTGAAAGAGCATGTAAACCCCCCTGCTGGAGCTTTCCCAATGCTTCTCACTTTCCTCTGTAACTTTAGTTAGATCAAAGAGAATGGGGCCCTTAAATAGAAGTAGTACAGATCAACTAGGGTTGGGGTAAGTCACATAAGGATGCAATGGGAAAGCTGAATGCTAGGTTATTCTGTCAGAGTGCGATTCCTTGGCTAACGCAAGTGTGTTTCAACAATGACTGGCACAAGAAAATCCTCCCCGAAGGTTGAGGTTAGTGAGGGAAGAGCAAAGGAGAAGCAGAGAGCAGAAAGTTGCAAGACACAAGGCCCCGATGTTCACGCTGTAAAACCCTGCCCCCTCTTCTTTCCTGTCCGGTACATCAGCCTGAGGATGTAGGAGATTGAATCAGACCTGCTGGTTCACTGGCCATTTCAGCTGCAAAATAAATGACAAGGCAAGTGCTGGTGAAGAGAGTGCGAGGGCAGCCCAAAGGTGTGACCCCACTGATGAGATGAGAGGCAGACCAGACCTGCCAGACGCACTATTATAATCTGAGACAGAGATGGGAGATGGAGAGAGAGGCAGAGACAGCGGGAGCCCGGTGTCACTTTATCAAATTCTTCCCTGGCAC
Source organism: Embiotoca jacksoni (assembly GCF_022577435.1). NCBI lineage: Eukaryota > Metazoa > Chordata > Actinopteri > Embiotocidae > Embiotoca > Embiotoca jacksoni. The sequence goes on along the minus strand of NW_027185414.1, from coordinate 6,435,401 downwards.
ATGGTAACAGAGGTCAGGGGAAGAAAAGCATGGGGGCAGAGTGTAAAGCTGAGTGAAAACACAGTGCTGCACTAATACCTTTCATAAAGAGAAAAGCCTCCCCATCCACCAGCTATGATTAAATATAACCCGAGTGCTGAAAAACTAACCCCCACTACCCTGCCCAGGCCGAAGTTTGTGTGTGCTTGTGTGTGTTCATGTGTACACTCATGGGGTGAGGAGGGTAAAAGCAATTTGTGGAGAACTTGTTGGGCGAGTGAAGTGTATGTTCTGGTGACACCGGGGGGGTGGAGGGAGGAGTGGATGCTTGATGTGCACATCCTGGCCTGCAGCTCTCTGACACCAGCCGGGCAACGTGCAATGTGTTAGACTTGTGGTCGCCTGAAATTAATGCTGTCATCAGCAGCTGGAGTTAAAGTGAGGTAATGTAACTTTAGCTGAACAGTGGCCACAACATTGTCTTGTGTCTGTTGCTATAAAGAGATCGTGGGTTGGGGGCCGTTTCACCTCTTTTGCAACAGGCAAGATGTAATTTGCAATATGAAATTATTTCCTCATAATCCCCAGTGGATTTTGAACATTTTCTTTATTAAAACAAACTCTACCTACGTGTCACGCTTGGCACAAATTTATCTGCAATTTGTGAGCAACGATCGCTCGTGAAATGTGACATTATTTACATGTAAACAGTGCTGACAATTCCATTTTGTGAAATAGCCTCTGTGTGATAAAATGACTGAACTGTTCTACTGTCACTAGCTAAGACATGGTGTAACTGTAGCAAAGGTAGAGAAGAATCCTAAAGTCAGCAAGATGACACACCTAGCTCATGATGGATATTGTTAGCTATAGCATAAACCACCCCCGAGCGACTGGTCATTCCAGATCCATGTAAGGCTGTAGTCAACACTCCTCCGTGTTTCATTTCTGCATGGACACATTTATTTGTTTATAAAGCCAACTTTTCATTGGAAAGAAGAAGATTGTGGTATTTCTACTTTGAAAAGTTACATAGTCTGATTTGGTGGACTAAGAGCCAATGTGGAGCCAATTAGTTTAGTAGCCTGTCCACAAAAGTCAAAAATCACACTTTTATCATAAACAAAGTCGATGTGTACATTATTTTAAACCTTACCTCCCCTTAAATACACTCTGACACCTGATCCCACCACTGAAATACGTGTTTGTATGAGAAAGGTGAATAATTGGAATTTTCTTCCATGTGCCAAAAGAAGGTCTCGGAAATTCAAAAACAGGAAGACAACACAGAGGATGTGATGAACCAATATATCCTATAACCTTATTTTATATATGCCTATGTGGTCCTCAGAGATAGAGAAAAATTGGGCCATCAGTGTCACTCAGAGCCCCACTGTGGAGCCTTGTTTTCTTGATCTAATAGAAGGTAATGATCCAGAGAGCAGGGCTAGGCTTCCACTACCACGGAGCAGGCCTCCGGGGGCTACTCCACCCCTGACAGTGGCAGTGGTCGTGGCAGTGCAATAAGAATAAACACATGCAGGCAGGGAGTCTATTTGGCTGAGAGTGATGGCTAGCTTGTTGCTTATCCCAGCCCAATAAATCTCCATACAGGGCCGCGAGATGAGCGCCGCTTATCTCATCAGCCTCGCGACTGATGCCTCCGACCGAGTGCCGCCGCTCACACCCCTGATTTATCATGAACACAGGAGGGGAGAAGTTCTTCACTGCAGTAAAGCTAAAATAGAAGGAAGGAGGGTGGGAGGGAGATATGGCGGCAGGGTGGGAGAAAATGAAATAAAAAAGGGGGAGAAAAAAAAAGACATATTGAAAAGCAGAGGGCACAGGCAAATAATGCAGAAATATCGAGAGCAAACAGAAAGGTTTTCAAGGGAAAACATGGAGGCTTTGGCGTGAGGCAACGCAATAAACTAAAAATAAAAACTCCCAAACCTGAGGAGGAGGAGAGGGGAGTGTGGGGGTAAATGTCACCATCTCCATGTCAAGGAGTGGTGGTGAGGGGAATTGCACTTGACGGCTGGATTCTCTGGGATTCAGCATTTTTTTTTCAAGGCAGTTTTCTGTTTCTTTTTTTTAAGCACAGAGAGGGACACTAGGCTGTTGCATTTGAAGTGGACCAAACGCACTTCTCACTGTCTTACAGTGAAACATGCCCTTTTCTTGACTGACACTGGTAGGACACTTACTGTGATGTGCTTTTATGGGCTCTCTTGAGAACTTGATGACTTGTTTGGCCCAGGAAGACCAGCAGATTAACCCAAGAAGTTTTTTAGGAGGTTGTTTTGGTGGTCGGGGTTGGCAGTGGGGGCGGGGGTGTTGGTTTAGGGTGCGAGGGACAATAAAGAGGAGCAAAAGGAAGGGGAGATTTATGCCAGCGTGACTGTCAATCATGAATGGCGGAGAGTCAAAGACAGCAGGCCAGAGGGGCGACCCGCCAGTGTGCTCTATCTTTCATTTTACCTCGCTCGCTCCCTCTCTCTCCATCTTGTGGCCGTATGAATTAGTGTGGCGAGAGGAGAGAATGAAGAAGGTGGGAGGGGAGGATGGGGAGTGACGGGAAACAGACGGGTATAATATTCTCATCACTCTTCACTCTGCAGTCGTTGTTGAGGAGCGTGGCCCAGGGCACTCAGTGGCCCATCCAGCCGCCTCGCAGACCCTGCAAATATTCCTAAACCTCAATTTTTCATATTTCCCTGTATGCATAAGGAGATGAAAAATCATCCGATCATTTGTATTGTCTGACTGAGGTTATACACAAATATTAGTTTATCTACCGCACCTAAGATTGCCTCTCTAAGCAAGACGGATTGGTCTTTTGGAGAGGGCAATATTCCCGGGGAACATATTCAGTCCATCTTTTATGTGCTGCAATTCACAGAGCAGCAGGTATGAGTTCCATCTCCAGACAGGCTCAATAAAGCTAAACACCCAATAGAGACACTGCTTATTACAAACAATACGCTTTAATTGCCAGATGATTTTTTTTTCAGCTGGGTAAAATTTATAGTTTTCAAAACGGATCTCATGCAAAGAGGCCTGACAACCTAATATTCATACTCTCGGCACATTCACTAGACATTTAGCTAAAATGAATATTAAAGCAAAACAAGCAAAGGAATCAATTTGACTTGAGAGGAGGGGGAAAAAAGAGGGAGACAGAGAAAAAAACTCTTCAAATCACGTCTCAATTGATTTCCGTTACCTCTTCTGTGAACTACCAAGCGTCTGGTCCTCTGCTCCACGAGTGAGAAAGGGAGAAAGTGAGAAAAATGAGGGGAGGAGGAGGTGTGAAGAGGAGTTCTGGGTCAGAAATCACTGGGTGATTATTCACCACTCAGCCATGTGTAAAACTCATTAGACAATGCGTAATGCCTTTAATCAAATCAATGGCACAAGCAACTCCAAACTGATAGCTCCTATCAAAACTTACATAAACCATGGCAAATTTCTCATTTACTGATAAAAATAAGTGAAGACGGAGGCATTATCCCCAAAATGGACCTAATTGTTCTCTGTCTTCGAATCGATACTGTGGTGGGAAATAAATAAATAAAAAGATAAATTAGAAAAGTAAAGTGTGAGGAAAAAAGCAAACAAACGTATGTGTCCCTTTCTATGTTTTCCGGTCAGTAAACATATAACATTACAGTTTAAAGTGAGGCGACTGATATGTAAAAACAATAGTACAAGAATGTTCACTTAGCAAAGTGTGGTCTTGCCAAACATTGTTACCAACCGCCTCTGAAGCAGGACAAATGAAACTGCGAAAAAACAAAATACTGTACAGTGCAATTGTACTGTGAAGACCAGCTCTTTTCTCCTTCTCCTCTCCCTTCTCTCCAGCGGGCTCTGAGTTGGTGACAGACTAGGAAGCGTTTGGGGCAGGGGTGCTGTGGGTAATTAGGCGGGTGGAGGTACAGATGTTGAGCTGTGGAGGACCCTTACCGGGACACTGAGAAGCACTGGAGCACAAATAACCCTGCATCTGCCTCCCTCTGCCAGCTCTAAGTACCTTTCTTTGTTAGGGTATGGTTCTTCATTTTTTACTGTTGACAGGCAATGTTATTTCAGTTATTTGGTGGCATCTGGTTAGGCTGGGTGTGAGAGAAAGGGAGTGAAAAAAAAAAAAAAAACTGCTAACACACATGCACACACACACACACACACACACACACACACACACACACACACACACACACACACACACACACAGGACGCACTTTAATTAATTGCGGGGAGATTACATGGTCTTCCAACCGTGTAGTTTGTCATCAGAGCCCATTACACACTTCTATTAGATGTTTCTTCACAGTGTCAAGTGTAATTTGAAGGAGAGTCTTGGTGGAGGATCTCTAAGTACAGTGAGAGGCCTAATCGGGGCGACTTAGGTTCATTTCAACTGAGGCCAAAATAAACTCTGCCACACCTCAATTAGCAGAAAGCAATGTGTAAACAAATAAGTCTTATTGGAGCACTGCCTATTTCATGGCGTGTCACTCACTCATGCTGCTGACACGGGGCTGTGGTTGTCTCCAGGACTGGCTGCGGTCTGCTTCTGTTGCCCCGCTGCCATTGCTCTTCATTTCGGCGGGAGAAGCTTTATTTTCATTGCCAAGCAATGAAGTGTCTTTGTATGACTGCGGAGCACACCACAATCAATCTTACACCAGCGGAGTTAACAGGACAGAAACCAATGCAGCCGTTACTCGGCACAGAACATTACCAGTGTATGGACTCATTATTCATCAGAGGCTCCATTAGACACCGCTCACTACGCTGCCACACTGGATACGAGACAGACGGACGGCAAGTTAATGCTGCGTCACACACAACGTTGCCCACAGTGGGACAACACAGCAGAGAAATCATGCACAAGATACTATTGCAGCTACACTAACAAACCCTCACAATTCATGCATTTGTTTCAAGTGTTAAATTGAAGGTCTGTGCAAAGACAAACCATACTACTACTCATGTATAATTTCAAAATGCAGGAAGCCTATTTAACAGTAAAACTGATGTACTTGCTATTTTTTTTAATTAGATGGCAGCCATATAATGTGGTTCCTGGTTTTTCTAAAATTCCCCAGAAGACTGTCACCAGTTTGCAGGCACATTCCTGAGTCCTGTGCCATGTGCCCACATAGAAATGTGCATGACAGACTGTGTGCCTTCCTGGGCCCGCCACCACAGTTGGTAAAGTAACTAATGACACAGCAGTTAATGGTCAACATTAAGGAAGAAGGAATAATAGACTATAATCCATACATCAGCCTCATAACCCCAGCTCTAATTGGCCACACATACTGTGTAAACTGGGAGGAACGCACATGACTTCAGTCCCAGGGTCGCATTCAAGATTTTACAACATCAGACGGCAGTTAAAAGTGGTGAGGAGACAGACAGGGAGCGCTGGTTGCTGAGCAGTACTAAGGTGGCAGCACACAACACATGAGGAGTCCCTTATAGGCCTGTCTGCTTCTTCCTCCTCCTCGCTGTCACCGCCGTAGCCGTAACCATCCCCTGCCATCACTGCCAGTGGGGCCTGGGACAGCTGCTCACCAGAACAACCCCAAAACACACACACACACACACACACACACACACACACACACACACACACACACACACACACACACACACACACACACACACACACACACCAGCTACAACTGCAACCAGGCACCAGGGCCCCCCGGTAATTGGGCTTTCTCACTCCAGCAGCCAACAACAAGCAATGGCACATTCCTGTCTTGCCACAATGGCAGTTAAAAAATGGCATAATAAAAGACAGCACAAACAAACATCCCAGAGGACCTCGGCTGCAACACTTAGATGGTTGCAAACCAGGCGATAAACACTAGCCCGGGAACACACGACCAGAACATGGTCAGGAAAACAGGAAGCGCTGCCGCAAACAGGAAGTGACACGGGGCCCCTCTCATGTAGATCCTCCAGCTCAATAACGTGCGGGGAAAGTTAAAAGAAGAGCTAATGAGAACAGCAAAGACATAGGTATGGATGTTTACAAGTGTCTGCCTTCCATTTGAGAGGGAACTGAAATGGAAATTGAGGACAAACAATCAATGCCTCATTATAATCTCACAACATGTACGCAGGCTTGTTTTTATACCCCTGTCAGTTTATTGTGAGAGACTAATTTTGGCTTGTGTTTGTTATGCTACCGCTATTACAGGCTGATGTGTCCTCATTCTTAATTTCTGTCCCAGTTACTTTTTTTTCCCTTTCTTGTTTATCTTCTGCTCAAATGTTTCCCATCGTACTTTGAATCTACTTTGCATCTTCGGGAGGATCCACACGAGTATCCTAACAGTGAAATAGTTAAGTGGATGACATAGCGCTCTCATGCTTTATGTGCAACATTATCTTTTTATTCCCATTTTCTTCCTAAGGCAGGGGGAGTGTTGATGTCTGCTAACTCAACTCCTACTCTCAGTCTAACCTGCAATTACTGCCATGTCTATCTCTACCTTAAACATTGCTTAACAAGAAAAATATGCCAATATACCGCAAACGCTTTCATTTGGGCTGCAAAATTAAACAAGCTGCTCGCAGCCATGTGGTAAATTACCCTGAGGAATGTGCAACCGGGCACAGACATAAAGAGCACATCACTTAGACTCCCTCAATCACTGAACACTTATAATTTGTAACATTTTAGAGATATTTATTATATTTCAACTTGTTCTTTTGTCCTGTTGGCCCCCTCCGGCCTCAGGGCTGAGCTCTTATCTGATTAACGTGTCATGTTGGAGATTTGTCACAAAGCCATAATGTAAAGTTTGTCTTTCCACAGGAGAAGACCCAATTCCCTGGCATGTGAAGACACGGCCACACATAGTCAGTAATATGCAGTGGAATTCAACTGTTTAGTGTCTGTCTGTCTCTTGGTGACACCAACAGTGACATCATTAAAAGTGGACTGCATACTGTATGTCAGTGTGTTGACGTATGTGTTTGTTTTTCTTTTAGGTTTTGGATTTATTTGCCAAGTTTTACTAACTGTAATGAAGACATTTTTATAACACAAATATAAGATAGATATGTAATAGGTAATCATTTTAATTATAGGTTGTGAAAAATAATTACCTCAAAAATACTCTCTTATTAATTTGTATTTAAATTTGAAGCTTGTTGTAAGTTTTCTTGTGCTACAGAGTGAATAACTGCATACTATACGACTATTTGACGAAATGGATGTTTGACTTTGAAAATAAAATACTGCCTGAGTTTGCTCAGACAACATGGTGAGCAAATTTCCAATATGTGCTCAGCCATGAATTCATTCTTCAAAGGCCCTTTGCCTACAGCACTTTGGTTCAATGCCCTTCCAACAAATATATTTCCGACAATTCTGACGCACAAATGAACAGCAGGTGTGCTCGGATAGTGCTCGAGCACGTGATCTGGAACACTGCCGGACATTGCAACTACATCCGGGTTGGTCGGCGAATTGACAACATTACCTGCCACAATTTTAAGCCACATTTGGTGAGTTGGCAGATGTTCATTTTGAGTCCTGTGCACTCATGACCACTAGCACCTGAGGGCAGGACCGGGTCCTAAACAGGGGCCTTAATATCTGGCTCAGTGTCCTGCCCGAGGCTGCTGTCAGTGCATGACGGATCAGACACACCTGATGGCTCTATCTCTAACAAGGATCTCTGAATCCTCATCAGAGCACTTACTGAATCGTGATTAATTCCCTCCATCGCTGCTGACAGACAAGGTGCTTCATCTGTCGCTGTTCACTTGCCTGGCTGGGCCTCAAGCAATAACAGACAGGCGGAGACGGAGCGATACAGACAGAGAGAAAAAGAAGGTGTAACGCGGTTTAGCTGCTGGTAAAACAAACAATATTGAGAGCAGTGTACTGTAAAGGAGGAAGAACAAAGAGTGTGAGTGATCTATTGGCAAACCTTTCATTTAACAAAGGGAGTACTGTGAGACCAGCAGAGGAGAGTGAAAGATGTAGCACAAGAAAGAGGGAATGATGGAGCGGTAAAGAAGAATGACAAGAACAGAGTAGGGAGGCCAAATAAAGAAAATGGCAGGAAAACAACAAAGGGATTACTGGAGAGACATGATAAGACAGTGAGATGTTCGTTACGCGGTAAGCGGGGGAGACAAAGACGATCATCTTCTGACACCTTTACACTTTAATTGACAAAATAAGAAATTAGTGCTGGCTCTTTGTGTTCTCTCCTGAGGAAGACGGCACAGACAAAGAACAGTCACAGGCAAAAACACGCACATCATGAGGGAGACACGTTTTGGGATGTCAAAGTAGAAACCTTTCCCTCAAATGTTATGTGCCATACGCACAGTTTATGTATAGTATTGTAAGAGAGTAACCTCCCCCTTGTCAAACCCTTGACAACTGTCAAAATCCATCATCCCTCCATAAGTTATCATGCGTTATGAAAAAAAGAAGAAGAAAAAACTCAAAAATTAAACAAAAGATGCCCTTCTTTATCAGCCCTCTTAAATAGCACTTCACACTGCATTAAATATCACAGTCAACCCTTACAGTTAGTTTGCGTATTCCTGGTCATAAGGGGTTAGTGCTCACGAATCGTTTCCAGGTAGTGATGTGGCTGTATGTGCTCGATTAGACAAGGGGAGGTTGGGAGTATCCGGTGCTTTCGTGGTTGGTCTCCAAGGCTGAAATGGAGTAAAGCCAAATCAATGCTGCTCTACCCCTGTCATCGCTGATATCATAAGAAAGTGCTAATTAACTTACTGCAACCTCTGGAACAGCTCTGACCAGAGGGCTAATGTAGCCTAATCGCGTGTGGGGCCCTGCGCTTACTTCCCCAGGACTTTCTGCCTTCTCAGTCAGAGCTAATCGATTGTAAACTGCAGCTGAGGTCACGGCAGCCCACAACTTCCCCTGCTGACCCTTCCACACCCCCGGGCAGGACCTTAATGGAGCCATGCTCCCCAGAAATCAATACTCAAACTGGGCATAGACCACAATATGAGCCCCCCCCTCCTGATGGGATCCAACAACATGGCTGACCTTTGAATGTCTAAATACAAGAAGCAGTTACTAGTTACAGGCTGCTGTCTTAAAAATATTTTAGAGAAGGATAAATGGGGCAGCAGCAAACACGAGCTGCAAGAAAATGTTATGCCATATTTACTTTATTTTTGAATCTACAGCAGGAGCTTCCTCCAACCCGCGTCTCCATGCGCCGCATGCAGACTAACACATGTCTGCTACAGGGCGATCTGGTCTATCGAGACTTCTAAGCCCGTGCGCTGAGTGGGGAACGACCTAAAAGACAACAGCAGCAATAACCAATAAGGCAGCCACATTAATTCCTCCTCACCTTGGGAGGACCTGTTTGAGTAGCTGTGTCCCGTTAAGATTAATTTCCGCCTAATACTAATTGGTCCTTCGGCTGGGAGGGCCCTGGGGGAAGGGTTCCCTTCGGTCCACTCTCGCTGGGGCTCGCCATCATTGGAGGGGTGCTGATGAGCTGGCGTTTTTATCAGCCGCTGCATTCCGCCAGAGCTCCCCCAGGGCTCTGCACAAGCTATAATTAAGTCTCACACAATCCATAATTGCTGTGTTTACAATTACTGTAGAAGAAGAACACAGAGACATAGGAGGAAGAAGACGGGAAGAGAGAGCACAAGAAATGAAATAAAAGAGGGGAAAAAAAGGCTGAAACATAGCTTGGCCCTACATTAAAAGGTGAAAAATTCATATTAAAATCTCGTTTTCTACTGCCCCATCTCCCTTCACTTTGCTTTAATAAGCTCTCAGGGCTGTTTGGCAGGGATAAAGCCCATCACTTATTTATTTTTCCCAGATAGACCTATTAATTTTCCCCAGGCCTGGAGTGCTCCGGCAGACAGTGATGTGGACTGGATCTGCCGTCCCTTGGGTGCTCCTCGAGGAAGAGCCGTAAATGACCCAAATAAAGGGTACTTTTGAAGGCTGCGGAAAGGCGCCGGCACCATTAAAACTAAATGAAGTGTTTATTAGCCGTGCCGACAGCACTCTAAACACTGCCAGATCAAGGGCAGTTACAGTTAATGTGTCTCTCCGAAGTATTCGCTGTTTGTTTAGCCTCGCCAATGGGCCTGAAAGAACCAAAGGACAGACTTTTTCATGCTATTTTTCATGCATTTCTCGCGCTCAATCTCCTCTATTCTCACACCTGGTCTTCCTTCGTCTGCTTTTTTCTACCTCTTATTTTCGTCCCATCACCCCACCGTGCAAACGCCTCACCACTGAGCTCCCTTTCCTGTCTCTGCTGAAGGAGAAAGCCTATATATTGCGGTTTCCTCTTGGATCTGGAAGCCACACGGTGAAGTTAATGTAAGGGAGGTGTGACAGCAGCAAAGCGTGCTCACAGAAGGTGGAATAAAAACAGCGAGACGTTGTGTGTTTCTGTGGAAAGGGGGCCCATTACACTGCAGTGTACTGACACTGTCTGGCTGGGCAGGAGACTCTCTGATGGGGGACCAAAAGCTGCCTTTAAGGCTCTGATTGCTCAGCATTCTGAAATTCCCCTCAAAAGTTTTCCTCCCCTCTAATTACATTCTTCGTTTCATTTCGGCTTTTAGACAAACTGCCAGAGAAGCCTTTGGACAAGGCAAAAAAAAAAAAAAAAAAGAGAGAGAAGCTGGGCTCGATTTCACTTTGTTATTTTTTTTTTTATAAGGTTTGAGTTTGTAATGAAAAAAATGTGCTGAAATTGGATAAAATGGGGAATAAACTGTCCATTTATCTTCTTTATATTTCCCCTCTAATAGGCAGAGTTATTACGCAGATGACATAAAACAGACATTAAGGTTTACAGACACACATTTCATAGTAAATACTGCACCTGAACTGGCTCTGTGGCAGTTTTGATGGTGCCTCAAAACCCGTTGGTGAGTGCTATTTTCTCATTAACTCATATTTAACATTTTAATATGATATTTTTTTTCCCCTCAAGTTCCCGTGTATTTTTCTCCACAATAATACAAAGTATGAGTGAGAATAATGACACTCATTTAGAGCTGAATTAAAAGTTCAAACAATGAAAGCTGTGAAAACTTTCATATACCTCAAAACACTTCTTTTTTTTCCCTTTCTTGCACACAGATCCTTAATTATTTTTCATAACCTCAAGCAGTGTACAGTAATATCATGGCTCCCTGTTCTAACTTGCCCGTCTATGGCTGACAACATTTAAAGCAACCCTCCACCCTCTCTGCCCCCACTCCTCCTGAACACTTCACTTCTTGGGAACGAGTTGGAGCCTCAACAACAGTCGCAAATGAAGTTCTTCGCTAAATTGCAGGGTTTCGTATGAAGATTGATGTTGGACACACTACACTTCTGAAGTCAGAGGCTGCAATTACAATCCAGAGTGATTATCCTTGCCCATTAATAGCAGCAGATAGCATGTCACAATCAGGGATGTGCATAATTAATCAGTGGTTACTCTTTGCACCCCCAACCCCACACCCCCCTCTCCTCTTACCCCTTTTCCTCTGGGCTGTTTTCAATGTAAAACAGGGTTACGGACAATTCCCAGCAGTGCAACTAAATGCACCGCCCAAAGCTTACAAGACGATGTGAGTCCTGCTATTGACAAAACATCACTGACTAGTAATGAACACAGTGAGGGCTCTAACTAATTCTTGATTCCTTCATTTATCATCCCTGCACATTATCACAGACACACACCTTCGCTAAGGTCAGTTAACATTAAAAAAAAAACACTCACTTCCACTCCAGCAGAGTTTCCAAGAGGACATTATTTGTGTTCTCTCCTTTTGTTGATGTTAGTGTACTCTTTTTAATGAGAACAGCCTGATTTTGTAATCCAGCATTATTTTTCTCTCTTCTCTTTCTTTTTGATGTGAAAATAAAGCCCTTCAGGCAAGGCAAAAGACGGGGAAAAAATTCACACAAATTCCACTCCCTTTTATATTTTTTCTATCTTCACCTGTCCTAGTTGAACACACTGTTTGTAGATCACTATCAAAGCTTTCCTCTCTCTTTATTTGACCTTCCTCCCCTGAAGAAAAACCTCAGGTTGATTCCCTTCACAGCAAACAACACTGTCAAACCGAAAGCCCGCTGACTTTCAAACTTTCCCTCGCCTTGCACAAGACTTTCTGCTCACTAGTCCTCTGGAGAACCAGGCCTTCCATCAATGCCAAGCCCAAACCAAGGAGCTCCAGCTCAGTCACTGTGATTTATATAAGTTATTATAGCCCATTACAGAACAAAAACAAGACAAAAACCCACTTCACAACAGAAGCCGGGCCAAACAATGGGACCGCAGTGGTGAGTGCTGGCGTACGGGCGGGTGAAGTCCAGCACATGCCTGAGCCGCCACTCACCACACATTGTCTTTAATCTAATTCTACACATGGTTTCGTTTCAATCCGAATCAAAAGCTCTCATGTTAACAAACCATAACAGATCTCCCTTAATCCGCCAGGCAACAAAAGATGGATGCAAGAGACACTCCGCCTCTCCGTCCCTGAAATCACACCTAATTTGCATACAAAACACTTGCTGGAGGTAAGGGCATATATTAAAGCCATTATTTTGCGTTGTTCTCATTGGGAAAAAAAAAAAGTTTGCATAATTGTGTTTAGCATTATGTGGGATGGAGACTCAGCTATCCAAGAGCGACTTAGCAAATCCTTCCTGTTGCTGCTGGCCATCCACACTCCTGCATTCTCTTGATAATGCAGTAGTAGACAAATAGGGACATGTCTCTCTCTCGCAATAACCAATTTGGAGACACTGCTGCTTCAAAGGCTTGCATGCTGCAATGTTACTATTCATGACCTTCTTAAGAGTGTCCTCCATGAAATCATTTTAGCTGCAGAGCCTCATGAAAAACTACTTTGTGTGACACACATTCTCTTGAAATGGAGTATACAGAAAAACAACATGACTTACTGCTGTATGAACATCAACTGAAACAGAAATGACTCCATAAATACACAACTATCAAATATGGGTCAACACAGCAAATATGGCCACTGAAACATGTCTATTTATCTTTCCACTTCCTACTGTGCATGAATGACACCATTCATTCCCCAAATTTCAAACAACAATAACAGAGACATGAGGCTCACTTCTTCCTCATGCCAAACATGGATGCCAGTACTCACAGATTGTTGAGCGCATGTGTCCGACTGATGCCTCTTAAGAAAACCATGTGGGGAGGAAGGGGAGGATTAAAAGACGCAACTCCTACAATCACAATGTGACAGCAGGCCGCAGGAACGTGTGCTGTTTCCAAACCCACAGCCAAGGGAATTAGTCAATGCTAATGTGGCTACTTTGCTAGATCAAACGATCCAGCGAGAGGTTAGTCACTGGCAATGGGACTGTGTAATAAGCATCCACCGGCATGTCAGTGCAGGAGGTCTGATTTGCACAATCTTCACACTCAAACGCTAACAGTAATGATGAGAACCTGACTTGTACATCTGTTCGTGACAGCCACCTCAGGCAAAATATGCAAGGGCTGAATCAAAACATAATTCATTATGTTGATATAATGCTTTTTTTTTTTTATTCTTACAAGCCCTCATCCTCCACCACACACACACACACACACACAAATTGGCTCTTTTTTCAGATGATATGACGTCTGTGTTGATCTCCACTATATCTGGGATATGCAGTAACTCACCCAGCCTGACTTGCCGGGCCCTGTTCTGTCCCAGGTGCCTCCAGGGGCTTTACCGCACACCTGTGTGTTGAGCAGGACTTGAGCCGTCCTGAGCGGCAGTTTTCAATGTTGTCCCTGCCTCCTGGTGGCTCAGAGCAGCAGTACCAAACATGAAAAAACATAAGACACAGCTCTCTTCAAACGCATACTTAAAGGCCTCGGTGGAGGCTTTTATCATGTTGCACATTAGCCCTGCCCCGTTCATATATGTGAGTGCATTCGCTCAAAGGTGTGCTCATATCATATGTGTGCAGCCCTGTCATCTGCATAGAACCGTGTGCGCACGCACACACACACACACACACACACACACACACACACACACACACACACACACACTCAAAAACACATACACATTAGCATGTTGTCATGGGTGCGTGAGCGGCAGCTGGGTGTAAATTGCACACGGGTCTAGCGTAATGAGGACTGATGGCTTATGCCTGCTGTATATTCCAGAAGGGTGTCTTCTGACAGCTTTGGGAGCCGATAAAGTAATAACTAATAATGTGCAGATAGCGCCGCCACAGTGTGACAACTGTGCTGAGAGAGTGTGAGGTTGTGTGTGAGTGAGTGGGAGAGAAAGAAAGAGAAAGAGAGAGAGGGTGGTGGTGGGGGGAGGGGGGGGAGAGATGGAGGGGATGGGGGTTGGGGGTGCAATGGGGGGCTTCCTTTCAAGTTTCAAACACAACCTCCGGTGATGGTTTCAAACCTAATTCACTACCTCCAATAAACACACAGACAGAAAGAGAATACATAAACTGTTTAACAATCACTCACTTTGAAAAAAAAAGGAACAGAACAGAAGGGGAAAAGAGAGAAGGTATCCATCCGGCATTGCTTTTTTATAATCCGTCAAAACTATAAACAGAAATTGAAATAAGAAGAGCTACGATAGGTGTGTAAGAGAAGCACCAGGGACAGAGGAGAGTGTGCTCTCTCCCCCTCTCTCTTCCTGCAGAAGCGAGTGATCCTGCTCAGGTTCTTACAACATGGAGACTCCTCCATAAATCATAGTCTCCACTGCAAGAAGACTGAGGAGTGTCAGAGTGACAGAGGACTCTCTGTGCCTACTGCTCTCTGTCTCTTCTCCTTCTTCTCCATCCTCTCTTCCACTACAGCTTTACAGGGGTCAACGCCACCGTCTTACTGGCAGTGTCTTGTGACTCAGTAGTGCAGAACAGACAACCTCCACAGAGCAAATACAGTGGAGTTCTGTGCATGCCGGAGGAAGAGTTGTGGAGAGCTGTGGGGTTAGCAGAAGTTGGGACCACAGTCGCTATATTGTACCAAGAAGTTACTCTGCATACCCAATCAAAACAAAAGGATAAAATTGCATACAAAGTATATGCAAGAGTGGATAGCAAGATACATGGGCTCACTCTGGGTAGTAGTATCTGTATCTGACTTTGACACTGTGTAAATTAAGAAAATTTGCAGATTTGCAAAAGGCCAATTTAAATACAAGTGTCTCATTCCACTTCATTACATACAACAGAGAGCGAGAGAGAGAGAAATGGAGTGTGGAGGAAAATAACAAAGAACATGAGTTCAAGATAAGTTTTGAAATTGGAGTCAGACTTTAGAAAATCGCAACCTACTGTGGTGTCACCCATTGGTTTGTGAACTGACATTTTGAAGCCTCGAGTCTGGCATTTTGGTCGTCGCCATCGTTGGTTATTTTGAACCAGAAGTGACAATATTTGGATGAGCTGGGGCGGAGTGAGGGGTGATTCTGACTGTCCTCCCATCTAAACTGGAAACCTGGCTGCACCCCTGGCGTGTCAATCAAATCAGGCGCACCCCCAAACATACCTCTTTTTGAGGATTAATATTTAATTAATGATAGAATTATTTTCAGAAGGACCAGAATACTAATCAGAAAGAGTGAACTCAGCAACTGACACCATAAGGACTTGTGGAGAAACATTATTAAGTTTGTATTTCATGAGATAAGTTGACACTTTTTGAATGGAAGGCAAAAGTTATTTTAGGAGCAAGTCCCTAGTGGCCGCCAGTGGTATTGTACTTTAAGGCCCTTCCTCATTGGTTTCACTTTTCAGACCTCGACACTACGTTCATCTTAATAGACAGTCTATACTTTTTTTTCACAACCACAGAGAACAGCCACGCATCAGTGCGTATTATAACTGCAGCTATTGCCAATGTTCATTTTATAAAGTTTGGAAAATGGGAGAGCTGAAGGCAGAATAAGTTAATCATTTATCTATGCAGGCCTCAGCCTCAATGACAATGTGGAAGGTAACACTAGAACTTCAAGATAATTAGCAGTGGACAGTGATGTGGCCTACATATATGTATTCTACATATATATCATTTTAGGCCGTTGCCGCTCTGACTCAAAGACCCTTTCTATGGCTAAAGAGAAAAAACGCTCCACCCATGTGAGATGGGACTCAGCTTTCAAGCACCATGCATGCAATCCACGCGAGCTGTCAGGCCAAATCTGGTCTCTGGTGTTAATATATTTATTTACAGATCTGTGCTGAACAGTGCAGCTGCACAATCAACTTTGATCACGAGTGGTTGTAAAAGAGAAGAGTCATGACAGGGGTTGGAGGGAACGACAGCATGAAAGAAAAAAAGAAAGGGGGGAAAAAAGAGAGAGCAAAGGAGTGTGGTTATGTTTCAAGAGGTAAACCACAGGTTGTGTCTGGTGTAGCAGGGCTGATCCGTGTTTTCCCTCTCTGTGATTGGGTCTCTCATTAGGAGCCAGGCCCTGAAACCGGAGCCCAGCCTAATGCCTTGCCGTGTTTAGAGAAGCACAGAAACCATTTGGCTATAATAGCAACCTTTTCAAAAACAAACCTCTGAAATGAAAGGCGGCCAGACTTGCAAAAACCGACAGCCGATTATTTTGAAAAGGAGGCAGGGGAGACATGACCATGAAAAATCGTAAACGGCAATTGAAAATAAAACCAGGCGTGCTGTAGGCACCACCCACTCCCCTCCCACCTTCTCCCCCGTTTCCATCTCCGCCTCGCCTCTTTCCACGGTTGTTCATCTGCACGTCTGTGTTTCACTCACCTTCAGCCTCGCCATGAGATGTGTCAAAGGGTTAACTTCCACACATTGGGCCTTCATTCCACATTGATGCTGTCACAAGATAAGCTGCACTCTCTGTCACTTATCAGTAATTTACTGCTACTTCTTTCTCTCTCTCTCTCACACAAAATGAGCTTGTTGCGCCTGAAGGCATTCAACTGCTGTGAAAGACAAGCATGTATCACCAACTCTCTGACTCTGACACACAAAGTTTACTGACATCAACAAGCGTTACCTCGGAATTTTTCCATACTGTATGTGTGAATACAGTAAGATGAGTAGTCGAAAGCACGGATGTCTACGTGACTTAACTTGCCCCAATCACCAGAATGGGCATGAAGCTGAGAAGCCTTTGTTTTAATGTTAATCACCAAGGATGCTTATGGTAGACATGCCTGTTCCCATAACTAAGGTGATAGCAAAGTCAAGGGGTCACCTGGGTTTGGGGTCAGGGGTGCTGGGTGCGGACCCATACTAGGTTCAGACCTCCTTGCTCCGGGGGACAGGCCATCAAAGAGAGAAGGCCACCCTGTTCAGAGCAGCAGCCTGGGCCTCAGGGGTCCGACCAATGACAGCTCCCATGTCACAGCCAGCCCTGTGGAACACAGGTAATGTACCCTGGGGGCCCACTGAGAGATAAAAACGCACCAGGACACCTGCGTCTGAAGCTGTAATTTGTCTTCTCTCATGTTCAAGGTGTTTTATGAGAGCAAAAGGACAAGGTGAAACAGCGAACAAAACAGGCGCGCCCACGTACGCCTTCCGGAAATCCTCTCTCTCTGTCTTTGCAAGCTGCTCAGTGCTCATTATCGAGTGAGCTTCAGTACAAATAGAAAGATGTCTGGCATGCTGATCATCAAACTGAGTGAGGACTTAAACAATATGCCGAACTTCACTTTACCGTATTTTGGGAGGGTAAAATGAGTTGTTGCATCATCTAGTTTGAGTGACTTACAGATCCATCAACTAGTAGGCAACATAAGTAAAAGTCAAAAAGTTTACTGGAAGTACTTTTCAGTAGTTGTCTAAGTAAGTGGGTGTGTGCATGTCTATGTGCATGTATGTGTGTGTGTATGGCTGGGGGTGACTGGTGATCCCTGCCTCTTCCTGTATATCTTATGCTGGGGTATTAGTGAGGGTCCCTCCCAGAGGCAGTGACTACACAGGCTCTTCTGAGAAGGCGCTCATCAACGCCCCTGCTTTCAAAGGCAGCTTTAGCCAATGCCATTCAAAGCAATCAGCCCAGTCAGGGTCTGCCCATCCAGCCCAAATCCCTTCATGGCTATCAGAAGAACTCTGAGCTGGGCCTGCTAGGGGCAAGGCAGGAATGGGGGGTGGGATTTGCTCATAAGGGATTGTGAAAAGGCCGTGACACACGCTTATTCATGCCCCAATAACCCCCAACAAAATATATATACTGTTCATGAAATAAATAATTAAAAAGATAGGAGTTAAGAGATACCCTGCTGCAGAAGTAATGAAGCCCATCTTGAGTATTGCACATATTTATGTACACAGTATGCAAACGAGCACTCATACACGCATGCATGCAGTCAAGCAGCTATCAACCATGGTGGATGACTCAAACCTCTACATTATTCAGATGCCATAGGACATTGCTTTGGTGTTGGGGAGGCATGGCAGGGCACAGGATAAGTGCCAAAGAGGAGACTACTGAGAGGCCAGCCAAAATCTATGTCTGCATCAAAGTTGGGAATTAATCTAGCTGTTGATAAGCCCGTGGAAATAAGTGAGAGGCCAGTAGGAGCTTGTCTTTAAGACTCTCCAAGGTGGGCTCATCACTCTCCAAGCCAAGCTACTGATTCAGCAAGATAACTTGCATGCCTAGCCTGGTCACCCGCGACACCCGTAACTGACCTGGCTGATCTTTGGCATTCCCAGGCTACTTACGACTCAAGGTGCTTGACAGTTCACAATCATAGGTACTTCTAAACTACAGCAGAATCAGTTTACCGTGGAATGTACGAGGTGCAATCAAAAACGTCAAAGACTGTTCTTGATGCGCATGAACGTGCACAGAAATGCGCAAAGAGCAGGAGGAAGCTAAAACTTTTGTGAGTAAGTAATCTAAGTTACACCACTTGATCAACATCAGCACCTGTATTATGTTTCTGTGATCTCTGCTATAGGCGACTTTGCTATTTCAGAGTGCACATCAAGTTTTGTGTCAAACTCAAACATCTGCAATGGAGACTCTTATCATGAGCCGGTGGAGGTGTTTTGATTTGTGTTTCACGATGTTTCACTGTCCAAAACCGAAGAAGGCGCATCAGTTCAGGAGCGCAACCAGGTGTTTTTTTTTTTTTTTTTTTAATTTGCAGGCTTGCGCATTCTGAATTCTTCGCTTAGGAACAGACAGTCAACACAGATTTCTACAGTATCATTCTGAGGTGTCTGAGGGAAAACATTTAGCGCAAACAACCTGAACTGTGGCCAATGGCACTTGGGTTTTCCAACATGAAAAATGTGAGCGCTTACAGCATGTTGAAAACATGAAAATATCTTGCCCACTTCAACACAATCGTCACTACCGAAGGGCATACAGTAAGTTACAGCAGTTTTTCAAGAGTCTTTTGTTGGTACTTAACCCTTACCATATGTAGATTGGGTGCTACAGCTAAAACAAACAACCCAAGGCTACCCAACACACCTGATATGCACATTAAGCAGATCTGTGCATGTTTTACTTATGGTGCTCCAGCATAATTATTGAGTCACGGGGCATGCTACAGTAGCTCTGAAGTCTCTACATTAAACTCTTATCCACAGCTTCAAGAGGACATCAATAATTTTAAACTGAGAAATAATGAAAGCCAACACAAAAGTTAGTTCAATAGTTAGAAAACAGTCATTATAGCATTTTGTTTCAAGTTACTTTTTTAGATTATAATTGCAAGCATAGATCTAAATATTGTCCCAGCTGTGATCTTTTAACAGTATTTATTATACAGTATTTGATGTGTGAAAGAAAACTACAATGCTCTATATTTTGCAGTGGACTGGTTATGGTTATGTGTGTGTGTGTGTGTGTGTGTGTGTGTGTGTGTGTGTGTGTGTGTGTGTGTGTGTGTGTGTGTGTGTGGTGGGGGCTCACATGGAATAACAGTGGGCAGAATTTACCCATGAGAAACAACAAAAAATGCTTCAGAAGCATGTCAGAGTGCCCTCATATCTCTGCGGTGAGGGCAGAGAAGGTACAGAGTGCTGGGAAGGGTCAGCCAATTTTAGAGGGTGTCTTGTTTTCTACCTCCATCACAATCCGGTGGTTGTCTTCGGGCAGCTGCAGTGAAATACATAACAAAAGCTCTTCTTGAGAAACACTGGACAAATCAAAGCAGGCATCAGCAGCTAGATGCAGTAAGTATGAGCCAGTTATTTAAAGTTTGAGGTTTTCTCCCACAAAAGAAGCTCATTTACTTTTCAAGCTTCAAGGTTTACGACAATTCCCCACAAAAGAACAAAGATTGCTGCACAAAACAATTGTTTGGGTTTTGGACTCGGATCATGATGCATTTCAAATATGTAAGAAACACAAACAGATGAACAAAGACTTAAAGAGACACAGAAAAGCCAAGCTTCACTGTAGCTATGTAAAAAGTAAAACGGAGAGGTTTGACTCAGATGAGTTAATTACTATTAATACCTATATGGATTTGAGAAATTAAGCCGTCAGGAATATATTTTTGCCAATAATTAATTCCGTTACATCCCAATTCCAAAGTCCTAAATTCAATGTTTTGTTTTTCAAATATTATGCTTGTTCAATAGAGAAGTGCCTTATTCAATAAGCAATCATGATGGATGCATCAAATGATGAAAGTCGGAAACATATTACTGGCTTCAGAGGAAGAATGAAGTTGATCTGCTTTCATATCAACTGCCCTTACCAGAATAAATAAAGTTCATCAGTAGGGAATTTTGTCAAAAACAGAGAGCTAAATAGTCAAAATGATTATAATAACAATATACTTTCCTTTCACAAAATTCATCACTTTATAGATAGTCGTGATAATGAGGCACTGAGTTGGCTAGCCCCATGATCCCTGTCCACAATTAGTTGCAGCTTTCTAAGGTTGATGCACTAGTAAGAAACTAAGGACCAAGCACCATCCAGTATTTGGCAGCCCACTACTCTCAGCACAATTACCCTCACAACTGTGTTCCTCCTCTGAGCCTTGCTAATCTGTGGAGGCTGCCGCCAGCTCCACTCGGTCACTGAAAGGGAGGGAAGAAGGAGGAGGCAGAGGACTGTACCACGTACACTCTTGCTGCTTTGAATCATAATGCATAAACAGAGCAAAAGAACAGAGGACATCTTGACCTAAAACAGGATGAGGGACAAGGGAAAGTGCAAGGACCGGAAGGAGGTTATTGGCCCAAACTTTGAAAACAACTATCAGCAGAGGAGTCTTTGGACTAGGGAGGGCTCCAAATTCAGACATGAGAGCACTGGTGCTTTTAAGCCCAAGACAGAACAGTGTGGAAGGTAAAGGGCCTATTGAGTGCCGAGCTATCTTGCCCTGGCACTTAATCAAAGGGATTAAAGCTTGGGAAGCCAAACCCACAGGTTATCCTCCAGGAAGCATACCAAGTAGTTATCAAAAACACCAAAGTTCAAAGCTGCTCAATTTTCCCATATTAAAAGTGTTTTGGTCAGAGCCCTCGGGCTTGTTTCTCGATGTTAGAAATGTTTGTGCTTGCATGCTTGGAAGGCAAGAAGAGTGGGCAGGTACTTGTACTTCTGACCTAAGTCCATCAGGCTCAACACAAGCAAGCTGATCAGTCAAACCTGAATCGACTGTGTCTCACATTCACACCAGTGTGTCCCACAGACAGAGCAGGGTGGGGAAAGTGTATTTGTTCCAATTAAAATACTTTAATTGGCGATATTATAATACATGACGATATTATAATACATGACCCTGTTTATTGTTGTGCAGATTTAGTAGTAAAACAGCAGTTAGTATGTACCAAAAAGCACTCTCTTTGTTCCTATTGACTACTGCTCCTTTGTAGCAGCCCAAGAAGGAACAAGATCAGACAGTAAGTACAGAGATTATTCTATAACAACCAATAGGACAGCGGCCAAGCTGTTTACACACACGCACAACGCGTAAGACATCAGTGTGATATGTTTTGTAAGATTTTCTCTGACACTTATAATTGTGCAAGCATAGGGTCAGTGGTTTGAAGCTTACCGTGAGTAGTTTGAAAGTGAAAGCATGTGACAAATCCCATGACTCTTCAAAAGTCGCAGTCTCTGTAAAGCACTGCGGCCTTTCCAGTGGCCCGGTGCAGCTCAGCCAGAATCAGGATTGCATTTCCCACAAAATACTAACTGACACTGTCTGGTTTAGTGGTTAGAGGCTCATTTAGGACTGGGGCTTCTCGTGCTAGAAACACGTGGCCTCGTAGCCATCTGAGGTGTCATGCTAAGAATATGCAAAACATATGAACAAGGAAATAACTTGCTCTGATGAGTTAAAAGAGTATTAGTACAAACACGTTGCTATAGCATGCCGTCATCTCTTTTTATCATCACGATAAATTGTGACTGTGGAACACCAGACAATTTTTTCATGACTTGGTTTGTCAACAATTAAACCATAACTGCAGCAGTCTCATGAGACTTAAGCATGGCGAGACAAGGCATGAGACGAGTTCCAATTACAACTAAAACTTCATACACTAGCACTAAAATCTTCGGTTCTGAATATGTTTGCGACCATCACCAAGGCTATTGTGCAACAGCTTAACTTAATGTAAAATAATATTTACACATCCTTGCTCATGCTGGCCTTGTCATGATGAGATCAGCCTGGTCGCATATTTAGCATGTTCATTACTGAAGCCTCTGACCTGCCAGGATCCCGGTATGGCTTCAATCGACAACTCCATCTGCCTGACGTTAGGACCATTGGAAACAGATGGACCTTTAATTGTATTTTTGTCCAAATTGCAAAATAGCTACTTGGGAAAGAAGCTAAAATAACATACAAACAACAGCAACTATGATAACAACTGCGTCTGGAATGAAACGAGTACCGTAAGAGATCAAAAACATAAGGCGTACAAATTCAACTCAGCTCTTTGAAAGGGGATCACCCCGACATTACTGGCCCAGTATTGATTTACGCTGCAATTTTGTGTCTCTCTCCCCACGCCAGCTCCACAATCTCTGTCGAGCAGGAGGTCCGGGCAAATAACACTCATCAGATTTTTCCAAAACATGAAAGATTGATACCTTTGCTTCTTCTCAGACAAAAGAATAATTGAGGAAGGGTTGAAATCGGTGTTTGGAGAAAGAAGCAGTGAAACCAAAGGAAGATGGCCAGGCTCCAAAGTTATCTTAATAATCCATGATGGGAAAATGCTGCAGAGAGGGCACTGATGTGATGGAAAATTTGGACCTTGTATTAGTTCCTTCAAATGTAATGCATGATTATGTGGATTGCTGTGACACCTCCGGTTTGAAAGTGAACAGCAATGACAGGAAAAATGGATAAATAGGTACCAATATCACGAAAACTTTTTGCAATACAACTTGTTGAATAATTTTCTACCAGCTTTAGACACTAAAACAAAAGATGAGATTTCCATTTTTTCTGACCACTGCCAGCAGTGCAGTGTATCTGAATAGCCTCTCTTTACTAAACCCTGCAATTTTCAGCCACGGACAAAAGGGAAAGAACAGATAAACAGGCTTTATATATATATATATTTATATATATATTTCAGTCCAAATCACATCAAGGTATAAACAGTGAGCTCAGAGCACATCTCCTATTCTTTTTCAAAGTAAGTCCTGCTGTTCCATTTCAAATACCTTGGGGTTATGGGTCATAATGCTGCTTTCCAGCTTCTGAACACGTTTATTCAGGCATCCTACTGTAAATAGGGGGAGATTCAACATCAAATATCTCTATTCCCCATGCTGGCCCTTTCGTCTGTTCTGACTGGATGTGTGCTTTTGGCTAACAAAGTAATGGTTTCTCCTCTTCTCTTACCAGACTCTGAATACCAAGTGGCAAATATAATTGAGGAAAGTGTTGAATGTAGTTTTCTTTGGTGTCACAATGCAGGAAGCGAGGCCCTAAATAGGAACTAAGTATAAAAAACATGAATCAAGTTGGCAAAATAACCAAAACGTAGAGATAACATAAAGTCAATATATGTCAGCAAATTAAATTAGTGTTACAGCTCAAAGCTCCTTTGCCATTAAAGGGGTAATAAATGTGTTATAAAGCTCTTACAAGCCCCTAAGGCCATTAAGGGCTGAGCTGCAGAGCTGTTTACGAGATTGTTTATTACAGGCTAGGCTTATCATCATTTACCATACAGAGGTGGCTAAAACAAACTATAACTGGCTGATTCACTGGTGCTAAACCAAGCTAAACAACAGGAGTATGGCTGCTGTAATATTAAAGGAATATGAATTGTCACAAATGCATCCAGTGGCAAGAGAAGAGGAGCAGAGGAGAGGAGGAGAGCTGAGAGGAGAGGACAGAAGAGGGCAGGGTGACTAGCAGGTTGCTTCATATTGTCTCCATCCGCCACATATGTCCCATCCACTGCCGAGCTGACAGGTAGGGACACAATGTGTTGACCTGAGGGCCTGTTAGAGACCTGCAAGTGGATAAATATAGAGCGTTGGGAGAGCATAGGTGTCTTAAATGACATATCTAATGATGCTCATCCTCTGCAGTCTATTCCCCCAGTCCACAGGAGGCTTATGAGAACACAACTGCTGTGAAAAGCCACAGCTTCGAACTGCTCATTCTTTAAAGAAAGCAGCAGAATTGTGTCTTTTATTTTATCTTCGACCAACACTGCCCATCCTCTGCTAGTAGTCGCACATACAATGTTAACATAAACAGTCATATGCTTCATTTGGATTTGCAGTGAATGGGAGAGATTCATATTAAGCCTTTGCAGCTGTGTGTGTTCTATTTGCATATGAGAAAACAGTTTCAAAAGGCTTGTCTATAATGCATAAGAACCTTTTAGGCTGTGTTTACTGCAACACTTTATTCCTCCCACTGACAATCCATGCACTGGTTTGCATCATTTTGTGAGACATGCCCGTTTTGAATTATTCAGTCACTCATCTCTGCCACAGCACTGCATTTAACAAACACATATGCACATTCACATATAAAAAGACAGAGCGGTCTACAAGGATACTACAACAGCACCTCAGTCAGTTCCTTCGGAGAGGTGGGAATTCTATTACCTAGACGTCAGGACTTGTCGGACGCCTTTCCCTGCGCCGGGCTCCCTTTGTTAAAAGGAGAAGACGATGTACACCACCAGTCCATTTACATGCTGCCTGCTCTGTGTACTTTAATGGGCCCTGGGCCTTGAGTGTCATGAGCAGAAGAAAACACAGTTCAATTTCCCTTCACGAGTGCATAAAACAAGCACCTCCACTGTACTAGGGCCATGCATAATTCACCGGCGGTGATGTGTGTCTTAAACGCTACTGAAATATACATGGCGGCATATGCAAATTTAGCAGTGCTCTCACATCCTGTACTTGCTAAACAGACAACAAGAGAATAGCATGCCACGCAGACAGCCCCTTCTGGACACAGACAGTATGTAATACAGTATGTAACTGTATGTGTGCGTGTCGAGGGGGTGTTAGCAGCACGTAGTACAGTGGGTTTTGAATGTGGAGACAAATGCGACCTTAAAATGCCCTTAAATGTCCTCTAATGCCGCCGAGGCATTTAAATCATGTACACACTGACATGGGAAAACACGGTGAGGATCCGTAACACTGCACCTCCGTTTCATAAGGGCTCTGAAGGGAAGCTCTGAAGCTACGGGGACTTTGTCGCTTGTTGTGTTAAATAGAGCCACAAAATAAAAAATTTGCAAAGGGAGAACAAACACGCACTGCAAAATATTCCTCCTTTAACATGTTTTTAATTAAATAGTGTGTGTTGAAATCACGACCAGGTTAAAGGTAAAAACAACAAAACCATACATTCATGTGGGATTCATTCATTTATAGAGTACATTTCGAGGGACACTTTGACACTTTGAAGTGTAGCCAGAAATACTGTAAATATAGAGCATAAACTTACTGCAGCTACTCTGCAGCTTACTGTATGTGCACCAGCATGTGTGTGTCTGTGATCTTTGTGAAGGGATGTTGATGAGGGAGGAGGAGAGGGCAGACTGGTGGTGTCAGGTTTTATAAATGAGGGAGGAAATGTCTTTATCTCAGATTTGGACACCCCCACTATTCTCCTTCCCCGCATGTGTGTTGATGTGTGCGTGCGTGCATGTGGTTTGGACCAGGCACTGTCTCAGTCTGATTCCCAGCAGTGTATTTTTAACAGGGCCTTCCCGCCGGGCTGCCAGCCTGTTCCCCCCTGACGGGACAACAGCCCAGCTGACGCCCCCACAGCTCTGCCAACACAACCCACGCTTTCGACCCACAATCTGCTCCCCTGATCCTGGCGGAGGGAGTGTGGGGAGTGATTATAAAAAAGACGAGACCAAAGACAATGAGGAAGAATAAAGCAAGGAAAGCAAAGGTATCCTACTCTCAGGTGTGCTGCACAATAAAGTGCAGGCCTATGGGTGATACTCAAACCATCCATTTTAGTGGAGCATTCCTTTAAGGGATGAGTGCATAAATGATGGCTAAATATATAATAAAAGGGCTTTATGGACGTTTTGAAAGAATTACTTATGTTCACGAGGAGCTCTTAAAAAGAGCTTAAAGCTAGCTAACTCCACACAGGCAACAGCAAGCACCATGCCTCTTAAGGTCAAACATTTAAACAGTATTTTATGGAAACATCGCC
The DNA here is from genome assembly GCF_022577435.1 of Embiotoca jacksoni. Taxonomy (NCBI): domain Eukaryota; kingdom Metazoa; phylum Chordata; class Actinopteri; family Embiotocidae; genus Embiotoca; species Embiotoca jacksoni. Next base: position 6,408,763 of record NW_027185414.1, on the reverse strand, counting down.
GACTACTGACGAAGAATGAGACCTACTAGGATGGTCGAAGAAAGCACCAAATTAGAAAGAAAATACAGGAGAAATTATAAAGGACAAAACACAATGACCGTGTGTTTTATTACATATAAAATAATGCAATATCTTACCTAAAAAAAAGTGTATTGGGAGTTGCAGCTTGACTTCCACTGAGCTGAGCTAATGTGTTGTGGATATTCTTTGATTTGACATTCATATTGCAGCACCATCAATTTTTAAAAGCAATAGTTTATCTTGTTTTTATGTAAATACTTTTTTTTGGCCTTTTTTTCAAATTGATCTATATTTGACTGCTTTTTCAACATTTCCAGAAATGAAAACAGTAACTACAATTTTGGTAACAGACATCAATATGTTTGGATTATTTCCTGAAATCTCAAATTCATGCAGAATGCATCTAAAATGCAACTGCCGGTGCAGTCAGTGACTGAGGCCAGTCACTGACTGCACCGGCAGTTGCTGCTTTGGTAAACTGCAATTAAATCTCATGCATATTACAAGAACAAATAAAACGAAAAGTGCAGCGCATATTTTTGTTTGTGCCATCACATATGTACAGTAAGTCTGGCCCTCGGCGTGAATGTGCAGCTGCCAAAGCTGTGGTGTCACCGGTGTTCACTGGTGTAGAACAGTGTGTTAACAGGATGTGTAATGCGGTGTGCTGGTGCTGTGCTGCAGCCAGGGCTGGGTGGCAGCAGCACGGTAGGCTTCAGTAGGGTGGTTATCATGAAGCAGTTATGTAGCTGCTCTGCTGGGCCAGTCTAATTACAGGAGAACAGCGTGCACCAGTCTGGGCCTCCAAATGGCACCATATGTTTTCCCAGACTAACCGGCTGAATAAATGCCATTTAACCATTCAGGATGCACTGTGCTCTGTGTCTGGAAATCAGTCACTCGCACTCATATAAAACCATTCACACCCCCCAAAACACCCTACCACCCACCTCCACCATATAAAACTCAGCTGTCGGCGATTTACCCTGCTCACGCTGCCATGTGCACTCGCACAGCTTCCTGTCCAGTTTAACCATTTACTAATCCCATGCTAAGCCTGTATGTGTCTCTATAACACACACACTTGCATAATGATGTTGTTGATTGTGCTGTAACCAGTTTAGTTAACTAAAGAGGTCTGGTTAATCAGAAACTGCGTTTCCAAGAAGCCAACAGCAGTTCCAGTGTGTGGTCAGGTTCCTCCGTCGTTTCTTTGGTGACATGTGGTGAGCGACCCATGCAGTGAACATGATCAGTAACCTGACAGAGGCGACCACCGGCGAGATAATAAAAGAGCACTCAAACAAGATCTGTCAACAAATATATGAATAGTTGGTACATTATTTGTCACAGTTCTGTTGTCAAGCTAGTGCAGCTGTTTGGTGTTGTAATTTAAGTGCTACTGATATGAGTTATTGAAAGCCGGTACAAGTAGTGTACCTTAGAAACAGCAAATAGCAAGTGGCTTTTAAATGTTTTGGATGTTGCCCATATAATATAAAGCAAAAGAAATGTTCTATGAGCAGTAAAAGAAAGGAGTAATGTTTACATTTTTACAGCATTCAATTTCAGTCATTTTAAAAGGCCTAAATGGGATGATGTCAAGTTTTTTAGAAGTTTTGAAAAAAGAAAATAAACAGGATTTCATGAAGCATTTTTCTCTTCTTTCCCATCTTGTTTGTAATCTCATATCCCCACACGAGTTAAGAACCAGTGACTTATCATGGAGCAATAATACAATTTAATAAGATTCCAATAGAAGCTATTCATGAAGCTTTTTTCATTTGGTTTTGATTTGAACACGGAGTATTTCCCCACCAACCCTCACTGACAAAAATTGCAATCACAGCGTCACTGATAACAAGAACATAATTCTTTGTGGTTGCAAAAAGCTGACAACATTTGTATCATGACCTCTTTTTTTGGAAAAGCTCCCTGTATCATCACAAGATAGACCTATCACACATCATCAGTTTGTTAATGAGAACAGCCTCGACAGAGGCGCTCACAGATGCCTATCGAGGGCAGAAAACAAAAAGAGAATGTAAGTAAATATGGACTGTAATTAGTATGACAAGGTTGAAAAAACAGATAACACACCGCAGCAGCCCGAAGGCCTATACTTCCACACATGCACATGCACATGCACGCCTGCACACGCACAGGACACACACAGGGACTTGACTGTACACTCACACACACACTGAGAACAAATCAAATGTTTTAATCAGTTTGCTAAAGCACATAATGAGGATCCACTAAGCCCCAGCTATCAGCTGCCATCGGCCACTTAGTTGTGCCTTCAAAGAGCTGATTTTTCACTTCTTCTACAACAAGCTTAACACAGAAGCTATCGAGAGTGAACACAGTCTGAGCAAGTGCAATAAAACCGTAAAAAAAAAAAAAAGCAAGTGATGTTTCAGCAAGTCATATAAATGCAGTAAAGCAAAGAAGCAATTATGTGCAAGTGGACAAGACAGTGCAGCCCCTGGGGAAAATGTCTGGGAGCTGAATGCACCCTATTTGCCACCACTGTGATTTACAGCGTGGAAATAGTGGAGCATATTTGTCTATAGTCTTGGTTGGAGATCACATGAAAGTGTATGATATTCTACACCACAGCTCATAAATCTGACAATAGATGCAATGGCCTTAAATACCTTGCAAAACCCGACTCACTACACAGCAGCACACTAACAGATACTGTATCAGATTTACCTCTCGCCCCAAGTGCACAAACACACACACACACACACACACACACACACACACACACACACACACACACACACACACAACCTGTGATGCTGCGCACCTGGCCGAGCCACACCTGCTGCATAGCACAAGGCAATCACATGAATCAGTCAAGTCAGTTACAGCCAGACTAGTTTCCACAGAACTGCAGGTATGTGTGAATTCTTACTCAACTATCCAGGTGTGTGTACGTGTGTGTGTGTGTGTGTGTGTGTGTGTGTGTGTGTGTGTGTGAGAGAGAGAGAGAGATAGAGAGAGAGAGAGAGAGAGAGAGAGAGAGAGAGAGAGAGAGAGACAGAGAGGTGTATGTGGGGAGATGCACAGAATGTGTGCAGGTGGGCCTCCTGTTGCAGTTTCTGGCCTCCTGGCACAGCTCTGACCTCTGCGAGGAGGACTCACAGCTCCAGCCCTCCAGCTGGAGAAGTGATGACCTGAGAACTGAAAAAACTGAGAGACACGTCCTTGTGTCCTTGTCTCCTTCCTGTCTGCCTGCTGTAGTGTGTCCTGATCAGGGGACATGCAGAGCTGGGTCAGACTATGTGAAGATATCAGACTCAATTAATCTGTCATCCTTCAAATCACCTCTTAAAACTCACTATTTATTGGCTTGATATGTTTTTGTTTTTTTAATCTTTTCTTAACTAGTTTCCCTTAAGAGCAATTCTGCCCTTTTTTCTGTAATATACAAACTAATACATAGTATGCTTATTACAATATATTTATGCAGTTTTGTGTTTATACATATACACAATATATATATATATACTCTATATATATATATATATATATATATATATATACACACAATATAAATATATATATATTTATGTGTTTATGTGTTTGAGCAAATATTATGCTGAGCTTATAATGGGGTATATGAATGTATATACTGTATATGTGCATACTTGTAGTTATAATTTGGACGATTGTATGTATGTATTATTTCTGTCAGTATCATATATTTCTAAAACTATTATTATCATTATTCTCAACCTTATCACTTGACATTCAGACGAGTAAATGGACAGCCGTAATTATTTGCTATTCTAACACTTAAAAAAAACAATGTTTCTGTTTGACATAATAATTATTGATTAATTGAACAACCCTATGAAGGTATAGGACTGTATAACTGTGTAAATGATAAACACATATATACCCCCAAGCAAAACCTGGTCCGTCAGAGTGTGGCTCAAACAGACAGAGAGAAGCCGTCCCTTCTGCGCCAGAGGTTGCCATCCATGTCAAACGTACAGCAAGCTAACTCAAGCCTCTGTTGTAACATCCGGTGAAGCCTGCTGTAAAATAAATGATGCTGTTAGCTGCAGTCTCGCAGGTGAAATGTGCTGCTGCTACAATTATTCTAATGCCAGCATGCCAGAATGCCAGTGCTACCAAATGCTGCTGTCAACCCAGGGGTTTAATTAGTTTGGCACGTGTGCCACTTATAATCACCTGCCATTACCAGTTCTGGCTGCATCTGCTTACACGTCTGTCAGTGCCGGCCAGGCTGTGTATGTGTGTCGGTTTCTGGATGTGTCAGATGGGGCGTTCGTGACTGTATATTTTGGCAACAGAACACAGGCCTTAACCAACCTGCAGTCTAGACACAAAGGGTACACTGGCACCAGTCCTCCACAATGCCTATGTATTTATAGATACATATTTATGGAGAGGGACAGAAATGAATTAAACCTGCATCCCTACCTTTAAGTCTATACATATATATCATAGCCTTAAAGTGTGTCCCGACTACAGTGAGGACAGTTTTATTGGTGATACAGACTTGTCAGTCGTCCATCTGTACATATACATTGTGAAAACAGAAGGGAGCAGGGCTTCGTAGTGTCAAACTGCATTGTGAATAGAGCTACACCTCAGGCTGAATACATCACATTGTGATTTCATGAGAGCTGGAAGAGGAGGAAGGAGGGAAAAAAAAAAACTTCAGGGCGACGACTGAATCTCGACCCAAAACAGGAGAAATGGAAGTTAAAAGTGAATCGTTCACTCCCCCTGGCGTAGCAGTGGCTACCTCTAGGGCTGGAGGAGGAGGAGGAGGAGGAGGAGGAGGAACAGGAGGAGAAGAGGAGCCCCCTGGCTTTTACAGTCATGTGACCACTGAGCCCAATATCTGAGGGATGGACCTCAGGCTGTGTATTTAGCAGTTCATGAGTGCGCGTGTGCACGAGTGTGTGTTTGTGTGTGTCAATGAGGCGCCGTATATGTGTACTGTATTAGCAGCAGAACACATACACACATTCCCACTGACTCAGAGACTCGGTTCTTCAGATTCACCTATGTCTGCCACAATACAATAGCTCTAACTATCCCTATTATTTCCAGAAAGTTCCCATTTAGCACTAAACCAAGGCTTCAATATTGTGCCGCCTCAAAAACATCTGTTGGGGACTTGTGTGGCTACACTAATTACAAATATCCGCAGTAATCCGGCGCCGATAAGAGAGTCATTACTCCACCAGACATTTATCACTATGGGATTGATGACCCATTTCAGAGGCAGCCTTTGTATGGGGAAGTGAAATCGCTGATATCCCTTTTATCCTACATCACTGCTGAAGCCATCCATTCGTCAGGAGGCAAGCTAGTTAGAATTGTAATTAACAGCCATGGACTTTGGCCCTAATAGAATTTTTGCAGGAAAATGCGGATTGACACAGGAGGGGATGAGGCGGAGCTTCACTGTTTTTCTCTTCTTACTAATTGCCACTTTGAGTGGAGTCTGTCGAGAAGAGGTGCTCTACGTCGTGTCAAGAAAGTGCCACAGCAGCACTCCACCTTCTTCTATATGCAGAATTCCTGTAAATTTGTAAATATGTGCGCATAGGCATTTAGAGATGTGCACGCACAGGCACACTGTTTCAATGAAATAATCTGTCACAGACACAAATTCATAGGTCAAAGTTAAAATATGCGCTTCTCTGCTCGAATACATAAGTTATGGGTTTCTTCTGACTTGCACACTTGCACACCCACCCACCAACACATGCAAGGAGTGGAGCAGCAGATGATCACAGTAGGTAAGGACTAAAGGTCTGGCCACCTGCCGGCCACGTCCCGTCTCCGTAGCAGTAATGAACAGAGACAGCTTGGGGACCGCCCTGCGAGCTTGTCCCCCCTCCTAGTCTCCCTGCTTCGGGGCAGAGCTGGGGGCCCTGGGGTGACAGGGACGCCAGAGATGTTCCACACACTGACAGGCAGGTCTTACCTGCTGTACACATTAGCCCGGCAACACACACACAAACACAGGGACGAATGTGGCGATACACAAATACATGCATGCATGAGCGCCGTATATGCGTGCGCACTGTAACTGTTCAGATGTGTTCACGTACGTATGCATATGCACAAAGGGAAGAACACAAACACGAACACGAAGACAAACACGTACACGCAAGCACACACACACACACACACACACACACACACACACACACACACACACACACACACACCCTGACCCGGTGTAATTCCTCCAGCACACGGCTGGTGACAGGAGCAGCTGCGGCCGCTACGGCAGACAGATGAAATTTTCATAACTATCTCCTCCAACTTCCATCCTCACCTTCAGGATAATTTATGACCTGCCTGCCAGCCTTGAAGAGACAATATGCTTGCTATGAAATGAAGTGTTCCAGCAGTGTAGGTTATAATTAACAGAGAAGGGGAGAAAGATGTGTGTATATGGAGTGGGAGGGGGGCAGACCAGGTGGGGTGGGGGAATAGGGAAAGGATGGAGCATGTGGTGTAAATGCATGTATAATGTACATGTGTGTGTATTTAAACGCCACATACATTGCAGTTAGTTTGATACATATTAAATAGCAGCACAACAATAATTAACCTCCAAACAAGTTCCTGTAACAAACCCTACTCAAAACATGACGTGAAACTTTACAAGCATCTGTTAAGCAGATTGTCTGTATATATGTTTACTGAGGCCCAGACTTCCCATTATTCTCTATCATGGTTGCACGAGGTGCAATCAAAAAGTTCAGAGACTGATACCGTTGCACACTAAAGTAGCACAGCACAGTAATGAACATGGATCTGGTGGAACCTACATCATTCATGAGGAAGTATTTCAAGTTACGCTGCTTGATCAACATCACCACCTGCATTACATGTGTTTTTGTGGCCATTGTTAGGTGCGTATTTGCGATTTCACCATGGACATGAAACTTGACCTGAGAGGCAGGGAGACTAGCAAGTCCTTCGAGCAAGTAGGGAGCAACAATTGTGTTGTTGCAGGTGAAAAATCTGCCCATCTTAAATATGCTGCGAGTGGGCACAATGGGACTTGGGTTCTCCAATGTAAAAACGCACCACAGTTCAGGTCATTTGCACCAATTGTTTTCTCTCAGACGCCTGTCAAATTGGACAAATTCATGGTGCACAACCCTGTGAATGTCAACGAAAACCCACCTGGTTGTGCCCCTGACCTGACAGGCCTTCTTCGGTCCCGACGTTCTGCCCTTATTGACCTCACCTGCCTTGTTGCTTCAATGCCGTAGTGCTTTCCAAAGCATTTCAAGCATCTCCATTACTGAGTTCCCAAGTTTTTCTTGTGTTTAAAAAAAAAAAAAAGTGTCATACAGGCGCTGATGTTGATCAAGCAACGTAAATTGGAATACATACTCATGAAAGTAATAGCCTCCTCCGGCTCCATATTGTGCCCCGTACTTGTACTCACTAACAACAACAGTGACGTTTGTTCAGCATACATATCCTAAACTGGTACATTTTCAACTAAATATTTTAAGGCAAATTGCTATCCAACCAATAAGAAACAGGATTCAGATGAGATAAATCTATAGTCGTTCAAACTGTCAGTCGCAAAAACTAAAGTAGTTTTGGTGAGCACAATCTCCATTGTACCATAATGCTACGTTCCCGCTGATTGTTTCACATGCCTGCCACACATCCTCACCCAATTATGCTCTATCAGCTCTCTGGGATGTTGGGTTTGACCAGAAAGAATGTCCTGGTTTTCCTGACTACCAGTAAAACAGGCCCAAACCACCCACACCATGCCCCCTCACCCCTTACCACATTGTCTTTCCCAAACACAAATCTTGTTTCCATATTAAAAAAGGCAGCATTTAATGGGCAACTGTCTCAGCAACAAGTGTGTTTAAATAGCTGTGGGACTTTTAATGACATTTTCAACTCTCTCTTTCTCCCTTTCGGTGCCACATTTCATTGCCAAGCGCTTACTGTGAAATACGTAATTATGAAATTACTGTTTCCATTAAAACCTGCGAATAATTGAATGCACTTAACAAAGAGTGACTGTGAGTCTGATACTGATCCCTGCCAGTTGCGAGCCTGCCATTCCCACACTTAACCACAGAACGAGAGAAAGCATGTACCTCAACAGCTAATTACTGACTTGTTTGAGAACCAGGCAAGATAGAAGTAAGTGCCTATTTACATGGGGAGAACTTGTTTGTACAGTAAGTAGAAGGTAAAGAAATAGAATCATCAGTCATCTTGTTCAAAGCACATTCCTGCAGGAATGAGACGTACTCTGATGTACTTTCCAGCCTGGGAGCAAACTAGGATGGGAGGACGACTGCTACAGCAACAGCAGCTGTGAGGTTCTGCTGAGGTCAGGACATGTCATGCATAACTGACTGATTGCTTAACAGGGGTGGGTGCATGAGAGAATAATTCATAATTTACATTCGAGCACACACAAACACACACCTCACAAACACCCAGGCCTCAGATGATTTCGCTGCACAACCGTAACCGGTCTAAGGGACCACACAGACATGTTTTAGATAAAGACAGACAAATTAGACGACAGCGTCTAAGGCTAACCACTGCGCTTGCGCTAATTACAGGCTGGCCGGTGATGAAAGAGGCAGATGACTTGCCCTTATTTGTTTTCTCCTTCAATGCCCTGAACCAAGTAAACACAGCGATGTAGATGAGGACAAACGTAGGTGGTACACAGCAAAAGACACACAGACAAAGAGAGATAGAGAAATATGGTTGTGGGTTGAGAGTTCCACCCACCACACACAGGTGTTTGCCCACCACTGCAGAGAACAAACCTTTGAGGTAAAGGGAAACAAGGGCGCAGCCAACAAAACTTTTTGGCTGGTATCTCATGCCAAGGAAAACAGACAGAGCTAGGACTATTTGTTCTGCATGGAAAACAATGTCACTGTTGTGGGGGTGAGGATGAGGCAAATGTTGGGCTGCTGACTGGGATATCTGATCACCTCGAGTTGCAGCTTCCATCACACAGGCGTGGTTGATAACATGCCCGGTCCGACCTGCCCCCAACCAGAGTGTTGGGTTTATGATGCCAGTCTATGCACTATGCTAATTCAACCTACTTAATTAGCCCAATGTCACCTTTTCTTCAGTGTACGCCACAAGCCCTGATTCACAAACCCATGCACGTGATCGCCGGTCAAATTCAGCCCAATGAAAGAAAGTCATGGTATGACTGCCTGCATTCTCAAGTGTTCTTCCCATTCAATAGTGCTGTGACAGATGAACAGATGACGTCTTTGCAAGAGTTGTATGGGAACTTGTCTCCAGGAAACCCTTGAGTGTGTAAAGGTTAGTTGTCTATGGCATGATAGCAATCCTATGCAGTATGGTGCCTCCATTTGGAAGGCTTTAAGGAGGTCATTGGCTACATTAGACAAGGCTGTGATCTGTCCATCTTTATTGTGGACACGACACTGACAATCTTTCCAACTCCCATCTGGGACAGAGGGGCCTCCATTGTCTCTGAACTCTCTCTCCCGCCCCAGTGCAGGAATCGGGGCGGGGTCTGTCAGGGACCACACAAAAGAAGTGTCACCACTCGTGGAATGAAGTGCCTACCGACGAAGAGCTCTCTCGTCCTTTTTCTGTGTCACTATGCATCTCCACAGGGGTGCAACTGGTAGCTGACAACACTGGTGGGGTCATCCCCGGCTGGGCACAGCTTCAACCTCGGCTCTCTAGCCCCTGCTGGCCCCCGGTGACCCTTGGTTTTGATGACAGACTGGACCTTTTGTGTAGCAGCGGCCTGTCCAGGTGAGGACAAGAGAGGATGACAATGGCAGGAAACATAAAGCCGACGGAGGCTGGGACACGGCCCTGCAGGGTCATGGGTCAAGCTGGACAGCTGAGTGATGAGTGCAGCTGTGAACACGTGGACCTCCTTCTCCGTCCCTTACCTCCGCTGGCCATGTCAGCTGATGTATCCTTTGTCTTGGGAGAAAGACCTCACTAACTCTCGACAAGTTAGAGAAAAGTAATAAACACAGGCAACAGATGTACTACGCCACAGATTCTGAGTGTACAGCTATTATAGTGACACTCTAACCTGTACAGTGTGGGTCAACTCCTTGACTTTACACAGGGTCACTGGAATGGAATAACAAAGGACATCTGACTATCAAATGAAATGAAAGTTTTTAGTTTAGCTAAATAGACACATAAGAAGAACTAGATTATCTCTAACTGATACAAAGCTTTAACAACGGTAAACAGAAAAATCAAATATCCTATTGCCATTCTTGTGAAGAAAACTGCTTAAGTTTATTTGCAAAGTCTGACATCACATCTCGATTGAAGATGAATTTACTGGATCTCCCTTGCCAGATGGTATGAACTAAAAATGCTGCTAACTTGCAGCAGTGACAAATTTATTTGCACCTCTTTGTTTTCTTTCTAAACTAATCAGAGGAAGGCACAAGTGAAAAGGACTATTTTAAATCTTGTAATGTATTACCACCCTGGTGCCGCCACACTACGGCGATTCACACATCCTGAGCTGTCCAACTGTTTCTGATGCCAAAGGTCAATGGCTGCCTTCTCTCCTACCGGCCCACACTGAGAGATGGGAGGACAGGGTTTGCCAAGTCAGGCACAAACCCTGCTTTGGGTCATAAACACCTCCGTCTGTCTCCCCTCCTCTTTTCTCCTACACAGAGGTGAGTTGGGTTTGCACTCTGTTAATCTTTCACTACAGGCCTGCTCGTTTTTACATTGGCCCACTGGAGAACAGAGAAGGGGAATGAAAAGAGGGGTAGTAAAAGACAAGAGTGGATAAAAGAGCTGGAAGAAAAAGCCATAGAGAGGGCCAGATGGGCACCTTCACAGTCCATTTATCAAACCCAATGTGGCCCTCCCCCCCCTCCCTGCTGCTCTCATGTCCTAAACCCCCATGTAATTCTGTAATGATTTTCATTATCATATAATGACCTTACAAAGCCTACAGCAGTTTGCATGGTCAGTACAAAACTCGCAGCTGTTCCCTTCAGTGTTTGCTCGCCGGCTGTGACAAAGCTTTTTATTTCATTTTGTTTTCTTTCTGTTGGGCAGGGCAGTGACCTCTCGGCTTTGGAAGGTCAACATAAGGTCATCCCATCCAGGAGGTTACACGTACTGTAAGCAAACAGATACAGAACTGTTGTTCGTACGCTGAAATATAACACCTCTTAAAACGAAAATATAGACAAATGTTGGGTTTCCTGTATACATACTTCCAATGTGAATCCCTCATTACCTGTAATTGTATAGATGTGAATCGTGATCTATGAATTTTTAAAACCTAAAACCTCCTAGGCGCCACTGGGATGTGCCATTTCCGATCCTAATAGGCCGGTTCCCTGGAGGTTGTGTTCTGCATTTCAATCTACACTTCCTGTGTGGCATACTGAACTGCTCTGCTGCGGTACAGTCACCCACCCACATAATAATCCATCTATTTCCCGGGTACTCATGGGGCATTTACCGAAGGGACGTGGAGGGCAGCATCTATCAAAGAATTCACCATGTGCATCGGGAAAACCCAGTTACCAGAAAAGCTCATAAGAATAAAAAAGCTCTCATAACTTCGTTGGCTCAGAGTGAATGAATGGACTGCTCCTGCTAGCATGCTGAGCTGAGGCATCACTCACTCTGAGTGCCTATAAGTCACTTGTGAGGAACCACTGGTCACCGGGTCCAATTCCTCTTTCTTTCCTTCTTGCTGGTGCTAAAAATGCCTCAGAGGCAGAAAATGGCAGCTAGTAGGCCCAAGTTCCAGCGCACAGAGTGCTACTTTAACTGGTGTTTAAGAAACAAAAGTCAGCGAGAAACTTAATCAATCAGTGCTGCTTGTTTATGTTTATGGGCCTCTAGCAAGAGTCATCAATCATGCTTTTCTTCCCCCTTTCCATCCTTTTGCAAGTATTATGTGCTGAATGGAAACCATGGAAACAAAAGACAGCATTATGATAAAAGCTTGCCTGTTGAATATTGTGTGGAAACCTAATTAGGGACGCAAAATTAAAAAAAAAAAGCAGCAAAATGAATCAGAAAATTAATTTTCAGAGTCCTATTTTGGTGAGTGCTTTTTATGAAAATAAATGATGGTTTGAATATACCTGATTGAAGTGAACCAAATCCCCTCACTGTATGTCTTACGCTGTAATATTCTTTCATTCAAAACAACTTTGCCTCATAGCAGTATGCATAAAGTAATTTGAACTTTTTATTCAGCCTCAAAGAACTAGCAAGCGAATCCTTGACCCCCATCAGCTGCGAAGTTCTAATCAGTACCAGTACGTCCCACTTAACATTGCACATAACCATGTGTTTAGTTTTGTGGAAATGCTATCTGTTGACAGCCACTTGACAGGATGACCCTTGGCTTTTTTGTAAGTGGGGGCGGTGGAGGTTAGCGATGGACATTTAATGTGTGGAGAGGGAAGAGGAGGCATCGGGAGCAGCTGGAGTTCAAACATATTGTGTGGGACGCTTGCCCTCCGCCAAAACTAATCTAATCAGTCTTTCACTGCTGATAGAGTAAACGTCTGTCTGCCCTGCCGACAAGGACTGAGCATTTCCTGTCCTGGTCTGTGATACTGCTTGTCAGGATCTTAGGGTGGGCTGAGCAAAGTCTAGGGTTAAGACATGGTTAGTAGGTGGTAACAATGCTGTGTGGGTGGTGGTGGTGGTGGTGTGTGGGTGTGGGGGGGGGGGTGCTGATGTTCAGCTGGGGGTGAGAGTAGCGAGATGGTTTCTAGCTTTCAGCAGCTAGAATGCGCTATCAAAACGGGGCCTTACATCAGAGTTGTGAGGCACAAGGCGTCGACACAGCAAAGCAAGGTGTGTGGAAACAGCCTGTTTACAAGGCGCATCTGGGCGGAACGCAGCTAAGGGTCAACTGGAGGGAACAACTCAAAACAGAGGGGCGCCATGGAAATGAATGCAGCACCTCAGCAGGAAGTTAAAATGTATTTTTCAAAAGAGAAGATGTTGCTTTGAGTTACTTCTAGTCTGAGGATTTTGCCTCTGGGACTTTAACTCGACTCTGGATCATGTCTGCTCCAAAGTGTGTGTGTGTGTGTGTGTGTGTGTGTGTGTGTGTGTGTGTGTGTGTGTGTGTGACACTGAGGTCAAATCTGTTGATAGAGACAATAAGCAGTGAAACATATGTGAATGCAGTGTTAGCTGGTGTATACATGCATGCCAGTGTTTGTGTGTGCCCTTGCTGGTGCTGAGGGGGAGTGTGACTGAGAAAATGAACAGCTAAAATAACACTGGGTTGCATGTGTGAGGCCTTTCTTTATCTGAATGAATGGCCAGTGGTCTGATCCTTCAGCTCTCTCCTTATCTAGGAGGAAGGAAGTGACGGGGCTTATCCAAGACACGCGTGTCGCCGTGATAGCTGTGATAGCTGCCAGGCCCAAGGACCGCAAACAAACACCAACCATACCAGTGTGTATCTGTGGAATTCACATCAGCTCTCTACAGGGAATCATCAATGCACATTAAATCAAAGTAAGACTGATGTGATGCTTCCTGATTCTTTTGTTTGATGTTGTGATCTAGTCTGAGGATTTTGCCTCTATCAGTCGCCACCATTTGACTGAGGATTATATATAAACGAATAGGTGTTACTCGCTATCAATCAACATATCAATAGCTCTGGTTATTACAAGTGAAATGAGGCTTGATTGTGACCTCTGCTTGTGTATTGATATAGTAATCCAAGAAACATGTGTGCATTAAGTTTTGGCCGTGTTCCATTTCCTTTAAGTCCCTCTCCTGGCATTAAAAACTCATCTCTGTTCATGGAAATGACATATTTAAGAGTTTTCCCCTCAAAAATGTTTTCAATGTAACTCCACACCTTTGTCTTTGTTCAGTATGTGCAGATCAATGAAAATGCACTCATCCCTACGCTACTCGCCTGCAGCTTGATGATTTGAAAAGGATTTGAAGTTGGTTATGATCCTCTTCCACTACCACCACTAGAGTTTCTAATCATGAACATGTATATCCTGCAATTTTGTCCAGTCTAATTTCAATGTAAAACTATAAGGTTTCATACAGCATGTATTTTATGACCTCAATTAAGTAAATAAAATAGAAAGGTAGTGAAAAACAGACAGCGGTTACAATTTGACATAAAATCTTAAATACTAAGCAGTTAATATGCCAGAATATGTCTGGAGTGAATCTCTTTTGTGTGTGATGGTCTTTCCATTTTAAATATGAGACAAAGCTTCTTTAACTGCCTCAGTTATCAGTCGAGAGATTTATTTTTCAAAGACCAATGGAAGGAACAAAGGCGGTTATGTTACCTGTCTCTCCATGTCTGTCTTTGCTGGTGTCTGTCTGTCAAGGCCGACAGCAGAATTTCTGCCATCTCCCTCCTTCCCTCCCCTGCTTGGTCTTCCTCCTCCACAGTAGCCAGGAAGAGCATCGTCTGAAAAACAGAAGCAGTGGTGGGAAATAGGTGCATCAAGTAGGACTGAATGGAAAGGTGTGTAAACTCCGGTAGGACCTAAATCACTGGATAATCTAAAAAAAAAAAAAAAAAAAAAAAAAAAAACTCACCCTGTTGTCACTTCCTGTAATTTATATTTGAAATAGGTAATAGCCTTTTTAAAATTGTGGCTAAAATGGTATTGGTTGGTTGACCCCCACTACATCCTTGAATAAGACACATCCCAATCAAACCCTAAATATTTCACAGCATGGAATTGAGTGGAGAGACTACCTGAAGCTATTCCTGCCATCCTTGAGCTTCTGTCCTCAGTTTAGAAATTACACAGCTCTGAGCCAAGACTCAATTATAACATCCCTGGGACGGCAGCATACAGTAAGTCTAGTATAAAGTCAGTTTCACATCAGAGGATGGGCAAATTACACCCAATATTAGAGTGTGAGTCAATTAATCACGTCCTGCATAGCACAGTGTAATGTGTGAGTATCCCCCTGTTGAACATGAATTACAGGCCGGCTTAAAGTGTGACGTGGCACATCAGTGCTAATCGGAGACATCCTGGCAAACCTTCGCCTCCAAGTCCTCCGCAGCCTCTAAGCTGGTTGAGAGGGAGTCAAATGAAAAAGGATCTGGCAGCCCAAATTAAATGCAGCGCTGTCAGCCACACTCAAATCCCTCTTTCCCCTTACCGTCTCCCTCTTCTTCTCTACCCTTCACAGACTCTCTCCCTCTCTGAATATCCTTAAATGTCTCCCCCCCTCCTTCGCCCAGCCTCTGAGAAGTGATGGATCTGTAACTCTGACTGACTCTGACGCCTTGTTAAGAACAGTCTCTTCCCGTCACATCCACCAGTCAAGCACGTTCATTTCTTCCCATTAACAGTCACTCGCCTCCCAAGTCATCCAACCTTCTTTTCAAAAAACCCACAGTGTAAGGCAACCTTCATTTTTTTCTCCTCTCCCTCTTTTTTAATCCCTCTCTGACAATCCACCTGTCTGTCTTAATTCATGTGAAGATAGGTTTGATTGTCTGTGTGTGTGTGTTTCCAAAGGAGAGGAGTAATATGCTTACGTCCTCTACACCACACAAGACAGGTGTCAAAACATGTGGCGGCGTGTGACTGATTACACCTGACTCTGAGGAGACACCAAAGATTACGGTGACCAGGAGGAGGCAGGGCCGGCTGTACTCCCTATGGAAACTGTGCCTTTCAGTTTGGCTCAAACCCTGTCCTCTGGGGATGAATGACAGGCTAAGAAAGTGTTAGAAAGTGCATTCAGACTGTATCACCATCGCAGCTGGTAGACATCACATTGCCACGCTGGCCGTGGAGCACAGTTTGGATGTTTCAAGCACGACGCTGAAGAGCAAGTCATTTCGCAGTTGATCTAAAATGTGCCGTAACGTCTTTCTGAGCTCACGTCAATTCTTCCCAAAACTGGAAGGGAATAAAACAAATAACAAGAAAAGGAAGACAGAGTCCGAGGTAACCGCTGGCCCAGGGCCAGTAAAAGTTCAGGCAGTCAAAAAATGTCAGCACATGAAATGTATGAGGCTGCAAAAAGGAACAAGGGCTTTCTACTTTCGTGGGAGTAGCAGCACTCCTGGGTGGAAAAGAGCGACTGTGGTAGGTTTTGTACAGTTTGGTGGCAACCTCTGAGGAAAGACAACAACGGGGTTGCTCTTCGTTGAACAGGTGGACAGGTGGCTCGCTCAAGCAGACCCAAGGAACTTGGAGTGAACACCCACAAACAAACAAACGCCATTAAGTTATTTATCACGCTGTTCTTAGGATTTCCCATACATAGGCTATGCTTGGGCAGCCCACCTAGGTCACTAACATACTAGGCTGGATCACAAAGCTTCAAGGCTACTCCTGTTGCGCGAGAATGGTATGCAGCACTGTGACGTGCACAGAGCAGAGATAAGCTTTCATATTTGTGAGTAAGTATTCCAAGTTTCATCACTTGATCAACAGCAGCACCTGAGTTACACACATTTTTGTTAATTTGCTGGCCGGGTGTCTCTGCGATTCCTTCACGTACCTGAAATTTAATCAGAGAGTGCAAATCAAAGTTTGTGACAAATTATTGGGCAGCAGAAAGAAGTTGCAAGGAGCCAAATCTGGTGAATATGTTGGAGGACCAAGGTGCCATCGCTTCACAGTTCAGGTCTTGGAGTACTTACTCACAGTTATAGCTTCTCTTAGTTCCATGCACTTCATGGTGCCACTTTCATTCGCATGCAACAGGAACATTCTCACAACTTTCTGATGCTTCCCTGTATCGGGAGGTGAAAAATATAAATTCTGTTCCTGTCTGTTTGCGTATTAATAAGAAATTGAATCATAAGTTAGCCAACAAAACGATGACCTACTGGCCAAGTGGGCCAGTGAGGACAGTATGTTACGTTGGACACTGGAAGACTGCATTGTCCAATGAGCTTTTTCTAACTTTGCTAAAAACATGAACAATACAAGCAGCAAAAGCCACATAATTTACAAACTGTTAAATGATGTGACAAACGATTTACGCAAACACATCAACAAGGTTTTTGTTCCAAAGCAATGTTGATGACACGTGTCTCCAAAATAGACCCTAACACTGTTAAAGTCAGCTTACCTATTCCACTAAACACATGAAACACACCAGTGACAACTTCTGCTTCGGGGGAGTGTGTACATTTGTGGGTGCAAAGGATTCTCTTCATGTTTGTTCTCTGCACATTTGTGTGAGTGTGGGCTTGCCTCTGATAATGTGTGTGTGTGTTAGCCAAACCTCTTCCTCGTGAAAATGAGGGCATGTGTGTTTGCGTGCCAGAGTGTGTGCACATATGATCTTGTGTTTAGAAGAGCCAGTGCTGAGAGAGGCCTTCAGGTTTAGCCCCAGGCTGATCCCCAGGCCATTTAGACACCCCACTGGTTGTTTACTGGTCAAGCCCGGCCTCAGTCAGCCTCAGCCAGACCACAGTCCTTTATCTCTGGGCCAGTGTTAGCACTAATCAGCCCCTTCTTTCCTTCTATTTACCCCTCGATGACAGTAGCTGTCCTCAGCCTCCACCTCTCTCAGCCTGATGCTGACCACAGATGTCCCCCTGACCCAGGCCACAAACAGAGGTGAAAGAAAGGACAAGAAGGACCTGGGTACCCCCCATTCTTGGTCCCCAGACCCCATATTCAACCCTGTCTATTTTCCTACCGATAAGCATAAACATTTCCGGCCCTGTGGAGAGGAAGGGTAGGTAAACAAACATGCAGCCAGGCTGAGGTGATATTTTGGTTGGTGGAGAGCCGGAGTGATGATAGCATTCCAAGCAAAGGCTGGCTGGAGGGCAGCCTGGGGCAGCTCACTAACACCTCGAGCCAGGACTGTATCTTAACACCAACAAGCATCTGTCTATTCTATCACATAGCAACATGCCACTCATTCAACACAGAATAATACAATGGGAGGATTGTTGCAGTACACGGTTCTATCCGATGTACATCCCCTTGAAGCTTCACACAATATCTGTCGCTGGTCACATAATAGCCAAGAGGCTCAAAGGCAGGAGGGTTAAAAAAAAGGTGCATGCAGAACTGAACGTTTACACTCCATAAAACAAAGCTACCAGCTGACTACCAGAGTGTCTGAGAAACTGTTAACACCCCATGAAATGCCTTAGCTGACTTTAGACCAGGACTTTCAGGGGACCCAGAGTACTCTTAAGCTCACTGGCATCCTCTTATATAGGAAACCTTTTACGTCTGCAGGCCACAAACGCTTACAAATCCCAAAAGTGACCTCCCTTATTCACTAGTTAAAAGACAGGGGTGATTTGTAGACCAGAATAGACCGTCCAAATGATGTAGGGTTTACCTAAGAACGAAGTAGGTAAACAAACGCACCAATAACACCAAACATTCCTGAGTTTTGGACGGTGGCTGGTGTTAATTTGCCACAACGGTGCCTCCCCTCCTAAGTGCACCTCCACTCTGTCAGACTGGCAACCTCTACGCCTGTCTCCCTGCCACAAGCATGTGTAAGAGCCCAGCAACAGGCCAGCAGACTCCCCTGTCTGTCTCTGTTTGCCAGCGTGTTTCTGTGCCCATATAGAGGCTGGCATGGCACGAACGAGTAATCCATCCTGTTGTTTGCAACTGTTGAGCAATCGCTTGGGATCCTAAATTATAATGATGATAGGCATCAAGACAGCCTCCACAAAATCAGTTCTGTATGAATAGTTTATTTCTATCCAGTCACGTGTCTTCTTGGTAGTAACCCAAGTTTGAGTACGTCATGTGATGTACAAAAGAAAATGTTTCTGTTTTATTAATGCTGGTAATCACCACATAAAGGTTGAGATGTTGTGGGGTTTAAACTCTTGTGGTCACCAGGATGATGACTCAGAGCTCTGCTGGTTTTAATTTTAGACAGCTGTTAAAAGACTTGAGTTTTTTGTACATGAGAATAACAGCAGGTGAAGGAGTTTGAGAAACATACTGATATTGTATCAAGGACAGACAACCATTTTTTTTTTCAGATTTTAGCAATAATATGAGATTTTTAAAGTGAACCCTGTTGTCAATTCTGCCATGAAATACCAGTCTTTCCTAACTTGCTTTTCCTACCTACATGGCTAGGACATTAGCAACACATCTCCAGTTATAAGGTTTAACCCTTTTCTTCAGACTCTCAGTTGCTCAGCTGCTCTCACACCTGATTTCATAGGCCTTTGCAGTGAGAGTTTGGCAGACTCTTAGCTGCTGGCATCTCTCCCTCCCCTCTAATACAAGAAACCAATATCACTTTGACCGCTGGTGGAAAAAGGCATCAGGCACCTTGCTTTGGGTAATGGATAGCTTCTGCTCACTGATATAAACAACTAGGGAGCTGTGATCCTGCCAGGGCCGGTCCCATTCTGGACAAGGGATCTGTGTGTTTGCTGCATGCCACCGTGGTGTTACTTTGCACTTGGGGGAGACTCTCCACCGGTGGAAAAATTATATTAGCCCAGTAAGAAATAAGCCCAGACCACATTCACTTTTTTGTGACATCACACTTGAAGTCATAAAAAGCTGTGTGTGTGTGCTTTTTTTTTTCCTGACGTCTGCCGGCTGTCACATGGTTACAGATGGCTCAAAATTGAGGCATATCTGAAATTAAATTTACTCAGTTTCCATTATGTAAGATTGGCTGATAGTGAGTGTGCGTTGGTGTGCGTTGGTGTGCGTTGGTGTGCGTTGGTGTGCGCTGGTGTGCGTTGGTGTGTGTGCGTGTGCGTGTGTGTGGAAAGAATTGAAGGGTGTCAACATTGCTAGTCAGGGTTGTCCTCCAGACATTGAAGACTCACAATCTTTGATTTGTCGGAGAAAACAGTGAAGAAAATTAGAGAAGAAAGTCCTATAAAAATGTTCTCTTAAATATGATTCAAGGAAGCCTTTTCTTTGAGTGTTTCTGTGGCTTGAATTACCTGTAAAACTTTGAGCAGTTCTTACAACTGAAACTTGACTTTAAGGTACCTTTTAAAAGGTATGTCAGGGCAATTATTTGCATTTATTCTTTTAAAAAAAATAATTTTAATATCCTATAGTGATTAAAAAAATTGACATATTGCACAGTTAACTACACATACAGCAGTACTTATTACTAACCTGAGCCAAAACTCAGCCCTGTGATTATGTATTTTGGCAAATCTGGCAAATGTCTAAAAACATTATAATCAATGTCTAAAAAAACAACCTAATATTTTTTGAAAATGCTTCCAGTTTCCCTATTTTTATTCTGTGCAAGTGTGTGTGCGCATATCTGCTTGTGCGCAAGCGTGTGTTTGTTGATGTGTTCTCGCAATCACCGTGGCGACAGAAACCGAGGCCTCTCTGCCAGACTGACCCTTGCAAGGTCGCGGGCACCATCAATTATGTCAGCCAGTAAAATGGGCTTTGCTACACACAGCAGATTATATGGAGTGTAAAACATTAGAAAAATGTGTCTGAAACATCAGAGTAACATGTTTGAAGTGACAAAGGGTTGGGGAAGGCGGGGGGATAGAGACAGTCCAAAAAAGGGAAGGCCCCTGACAAGTGATTTTGTTTGAAGGCATTGTAACACACTCAAGTGGGCAGGGAAGCTTTCTATGGCCCGTAAAGGCAGTCCATCTTCTGGACAGAATACAAGCAGGACGGAAGGACATATGCTTTGCACAGGGTCAAATGAAGCAGAACTCACAGGCTTTTGTGGAGCTCGCTTTTGGTGGTGAGAAGAAAAGGCAAATCTGTTGTCAAGTCGTAGTCCAATGGGGCCACAAATATCACATAAAAATTCACCGGCCAAGGCTTTTGTCTCTGTCTCATGATAAGGAGTGTGGATCCAGTTGGACTTAATGGCTAAACCACATAGTTCAGAGTCTGAATGAGCTCTCCAGCCCTGGGACAGGGGCTGCACACGCACTCGTGCAAACTCTTCAGCGGGCCAACTCAAATGCGTGATCCATCCATCACAAGAAAGCTTTGAGAAGCATTTTGACTAATTCAGGACAATGAAGACGGAGCTGGACAGAGATGTTTGCGACGAGC
Source organism: Embiotoca jacksoni (assembly GCF_022577435.1). Lineage (NCBI taxonomy): Eukaryota > Metazoa > Chordata > Actinopteri > Embiotocidae > Embiotoca > Embiotoca jacksoni. The sequence goes on along the minus strand of NW_027185414.1, from coordinate 6,387,680 downwards.
GTGACACTCAAGCACCTTCTGCTCTGTTAAAACCCCCTTTCTCTCCTTCAGTATATGAAAGCTGAGTCTAGATTTTAACTAGATAGCAGATTGTGATCAGCACCTCACTCTCCTGCCAGTAAAAAGCTTTTTGCTGACTGGGGCCAAAGCCAGCTTTTCTAAGCCCTGGAGTTACAGTGTTACACACACTGCACCATACTTCAGGTGTTCAAAAATGCTAAACCAATAAAAAGGGTTTCCATCCATCTATATTTGCTTGCATAGAGGAATTTTGTTTTAGAGTGTGTTGGGGGGGGGGGGGGGGGTATGCCTGCAGGGGCTGAAATGCGCTGCTAACAAAGTTTTGATTGACTACAAGAAGCCTGAAGAATAGTGATTCTTCAGTTTTTGTATCTGGCTGAAAACCATAGAGCTGCTATAGCAAAACTAAACAGGCCTTCTTACTGTATATGTCAAGTCTGACGTCAAATGTGAATTACTTATAGAGGTTCAGTGAAAAAGAATGAGTGGATCTTAAATACAACAGATTAAGATCTGCAAAATTACAGGTTCCCTACCATAAAATGCTGTTTTCTTATTACTAGCAGGTCTGTGCAGTAGTAAGAAATGTTTGTTTTATACTTCAAAACTGTTTACAATCAATCTGTTTGTGATTTTGTTTTGTATTTCAATTATTGCAGCTCATGTTTTACTCATTTTAAGACTTATTAAGGTCAGGGGTAATCAATACTTTCTCTTTTACATGACAAAAAACAGGAGTGTGTTTAATCTCCCGCTTCCCAATACATGAGACTGGCTGCCCTGTTGCCTTCAACAATTCTCTCCATGCCACACGGCTATACAGTAATAGACAATGGCACACACCATGAAGCACTTACACATAACTGGATTATGGACTTTATAAGATGCTGTCTACTTCAATCTGGCAAAGAAGTCAAGACACACTCTAGTAGCTTTTACGTTCAACAATGCATGTTCAACAAAGCCGTATACGCTCTTAAAAACCTGTGGAGTACACTGATATAATCTAATTAAATAAAGAGAATTAAAAGTGAATACGGTACACTTTGTATTGAGTTACATCATGTACCTAATTATTGCAATGAATTAAACATCTATATTACATTGTATTTTGATGTCAAAAAGTAGCCAAGTTAAAACTTCTTTTAATGACATTTGTGTTTGCTTTGGCATTGTATTCTTGGTTTAGTCTTTCAACAAAACAGGCCTTAATTATAATGCAGCTCAGTGGCCAACTCTTTTTGCAAATGCCGTGTGTGGAGGATAAATTGTATATAAAATTGGACGTAGTCTCCAGGTCTGAAAAGTGAAGCAAATGCAGAGGTGGCCTAAAGTGCAATACCACTAAGGGCCAATAGGCGCTGGCTCCAAAAATCCTCTGGCTCCAGTTGACTTTGAGGTAGTTCCAAGACATTGGGTGACATCACTTGTGTGGAAACGGGCATTTTAAAATAACCCCTGAGGACTTTTCAAATAATCCGTTTTTCACCATACAGAAACAGATCAAGTACTTTATCTATTGACAGTACTGTAAGGAACCAAAAACCACACACTGGAATTTATTATGTGCATTTTCTGATTTCTGCTATGGTCTTTTAAATGTAAAGAATTGATTTAAAAACTGCCAAACCTTGAAACATATGATGTGCATATGGCGGTGTTGTTTGGCCAAAGAAAAAAGGGGACATGTTAAAGTTACTCTAGCGCCTCTAAACCCACCTGAATTTTCCACACATTTACACTTTCCCTCCCATTGAGTCATGTGTGCATGTGCATGTGTGATTGCTCCTCACCTAGGGAGGCTGATGAGAGCGGCTAACGGGTGTTTATGAGACTGTTAGCCAGGACAGGATGCCGCCCTGCAGCTCTCGCACAAATAAAAGAGCCATTTATTATATCCAACATGACCCTCTCATTACACACAAATAGGAATTAATGAGAGCTATATCGGGCGCTCCCAGCAGAGCGAGGCGGGGCCCACTAAAGGACTAGCGTTAATTACACTGTCCTACATCTCACCCATTTAACACTACCCATCAGATCGCTCTATCTGCAGAGGAAGGATAGCAGGATGGAAGCACTATGCTACCTGGATGGAAGGCCGCCCGGAGCTCTGTGAACGTAAAAGAGATAAAACTGCAAAAACAGACTGTGGGTGTAAAAAAAAAAAAAAGAAAAAAAAAAAGGGATTTTCCTTTCAGACTTTTTACCAGAAAAATACACATCTCAGGTTTGATCTCTGCCGGGTTATCCTCTTCATACTGTACATGCCCTGTTTTGAAAGGTGCACAGACAAAAAACTTCCCACAATGCTCCCAGGACTTGTACTTCCTCCTGACTGCACTCACATCCCCTTGTTTACAGCATCACCTTTTCATTTCTTTCTGATTTACTTTAACTCGCGAGCTCTGATTCCGACTTAAATTTTAACCATTATCTTTCTCTTCTCCAAAATTGTAAAAATGCCTCAACCCCCCCCCCCTCCCTTATTTTTGGTTTCCCCTGTTACACCTACCTAAACCCCACTCTGCCTCCACTAAAAAAAAAAAACAGACACAATCATCATCAACAATCTTTTCTCATATTTCTTCCTTTTCTTTGCGTGTCTTCAAGCGAATCAGACAATTTTACACTGTCTTCCCATCAGAGTCGTGCCATTCTCTGCGCTCATTGTTTTCACAGAAGGCTTTATGTACTTAAAAACCCTGATCCCTCCTCTAAACACGATCCAGTGATTCTGAAGAATTAGCGAGGTACTGGGGTATTAAGTAGTTGCTATTTTGCTGTACTTGAAGCAACACTCAGTCAAAAGGGCTGATCATGAATCAAACGTTCACCACACTGGAAAACTTCCGTCTCAGCCTATCTCAGAGATGAAAAAACACAAACTGGTATCAGATTGTTGTTTGACTTTGTGCCGTTTCCGTTCATTTATTGTATGCAAATCATAAATTAGTTTTATCCTGTGATGTTTGACCTCACGTGTGTAACAATACCAGAAAACAGGTTGCTCTGCCAGAACCTTAAGAAGGTATATTCTATTTCTGTCCCTCCTTAGGTCTGGAGTGGGATTCCTTTTTTTCTTGTATTGTTCACATTGAGGGTCTATAGCTGTGGTGGGCTGTTCTCATTTTCATTAATTGCTTTCATTTATTGTTTCACTATGTGTGGGCGATGCAAAGCCCTCTGAGACTGCAACTGTGATTAGGGGCTGTACAAATAAAAGTGAAATGAATTTGAGTCGACCTGCAGATAAACAATAATAAGGATATCAACCACAGGACCCGACGAGGATGATCAAGATTCAGATTTAAATGATTTCATTAAAAGTGAGTGTGCAGAGTCCCGGATGACAAGGGCGCTATTTTTGTTCATTCTGGATTATAGAGCTCAGCAGCACATTGCAATATGTTACTGCTATTTCTGAACGTGAGGAAGATTGAACAAATCCTGGCCATGTATTTAATCTTCAATAAGATTGATATTGTACAAAAACTACAACAGTTCTGTTTTCTTGTGTTTGTGTCACTTAGACCTGCTTGCCTGTGAGAGTAAACAATTACACCTGGATCAAAGTACTGGAATAATTATATGTCAAGTGCTGGTTAGCAGTAATGTCTCCAGTCAGCTATAAGAGGGGCGGGCTTTGCTATGAGATGTTCTGAAATCTCTCTTTCATCTTTTTTAGACTTTCTCCCCCATCGAGGCACTTTCCAACAAACACACACTCCTTCCCTGCATCTCCCTCGCTCTCTGTTGGTATGACACAGGAAGAAGCTGGGCCCTGCAGCCAACCCCGCCGTCCGCACTGAATGCGATTAAGCTGAGCAGTGATTAATCTGGGCTGCCCCATAATTCCTCTTTACCACTTAAATGGATGTTATCTCCCCTCCTCTGAAGGCTTATCTTGCTGATCGGGGCCAAGGATGAAGAGAGGAAGATGGAGAGATGGAGGGTGGCTATGGGTAGAGGGGGGAGAAATCAAACCAAATCCATACAGAGGTAAGTAAATGAATAAGTAAGTAAATAAGTAAATAAATAAATAAATGCAGGGATTTAGGCAGCTGCTAAGCGGATAAGGCAGATCAGTCTCTGTAAAGTGCTCATTTGTTTTCTAAGAAGACGAGACAAGCCGCCTTCAAAGCCCACTGATACAGAAAAAAAACACTGTCAACATCACAATTCACAGACAAACAAAAATAAATTATCCAAACTGCTGTCAATAAAACTCCCCACAATCTCATTGTGAGGATGAGGTGTACACTATACTGTAGCTAATGGGTACAAAGAAAAAAAAAAAGGCCATTGTTTCATTTGTGGTTTCCCCATTGTGACACACAGTCAAGGATGGCCAAGTTCCTCTGATGCATTCCAATGTCAGTCATACACAGACCCCAAACAAGTTTGCTCAGGTCTGAGACAATGAATGAAAATGGAACTTCCCACGAAAGTTTTCAGGACATTGAGCTATTTCCTGGTATTGGAAAATAATTACACAGATATACAGTATATATGTGTATGAGGAATAATTCGAATCATTTCAAATTAGAGTGCTCAATAAGTATTTGCCCTCAAGAAGTAAAGATGAGCCAGTGTTGGGTCCTACACGCAGTCATACGTTGTAAAACACTATGAACTTGAAGTGATTGACAGCCCTGTGTTTGTGTGTGTCTGTGCATATTTGGAGGAACCACTTTTACACTACTTTGTAACATTAAAAATAACGATACAACTATGATATTGATTCAATGGAGGTTCAAATTGTATACCGGAATGAATACGAAAAAATCCAGTCAGTGTCTTCCATAATAAACTTCACCACAATGCTGCTTTTAAACTTCCCTGAATGGAAACCGTTGTAATTGCACATATGAGTGTTTATCATTGTGTCTGTCTCAGTGTTTTTGTCCTTCATGTCTGTGCTCACGTATATAAATGCATGTGTGTGAGACTGACAGGGTTAAACCTGTTCGAAGCTCTTTTTTTTTTTTTTTTTCCCCTTCTGCTTCGGCTTACAGCGATGTTGCAGCGAGATTCTGTCATAGACAAACCTCTGTGGGATTCCATTCAATACTAGTGTACATCTTTAGGTACAAAGCTGCGGGCTGCATTGGCTCCAGGTAACATAAACGCTCCCTTCAAGCCACCGCGTATCTGCCCATGAAAATTCTCTAAAGGGGTTTAAGCATTTACGCAGAAACACTATCAGGCGCTGCCGAAAATTCAGCTTACCCTGTTGAATAGGGACTTCAAAGAGAATTGCAAATACCTTTGCACCGCTACATTTTCTTCCCTTTCCCTTTCTCGCTTGCTCTCTCTATGTCTCTTCCTGCTTCTTTTCATTTTATATTTCCAAACACAAGCTGCTGCGTGATGTAAAATGTATTATCAGCCATATATTTCCTCTTTAAATGAATAATAACAATAATCTCTGAGTAATTTCTTTTTTATACAGCGCTGTCTAAATAGGGCAAAGCAAGCAGGCTAATATACAGCTACGGGTAAACAGGGCCATGCAATAATGAACGTGTGGATTAGGCCTCTAGTCTATGTTGTGTGATAAGGAAAAACAGCTGCTACTATCCAGGTAACAGCACATATTGACTGTCAATGGAGGATAAACTACTGTGCAGCTGCACATTGACTTCCTCCAATCAAACTGTGGACACACTGCACCTACACACACACACACACGCACGCACGCACACACACACACACACACACACACACACACACACACACACACACACACACACACACACACACACACACACACACACACACACACACACACACACGTACATCCACATGGACACAAACACATACAAACAAATCCACATGCAGACACACATTCACACACACTGTATATAAGAACCACAAAGAATTGGAATATAATACAAGTATAAGCCTATTTATGCCGTATAGAGCTTTACATGCAAAACAATATGATGCATAAACACTGTGATTTATTGTAAGAGATAATAAATGGCTTCATAATGAGCAATAAAGACTCTCTTTAAACAGTTTACAGCTTAGTTCACACTTATAATTAATCTGGGTTCCATGTGTGCATATAAAGTGGGTATAAAACTGGGCCCAACTGTTCAAGTTAACCGGCGAGCGAGAGAGAAAAATGACTGCTGGTAAACATCTGCAACATGATTTAGCTGCAGCCTCTACGGCTTTCAGAATATGCTGCCTCTGTCTTTCACCTGGCCCAGCTCTCCAAATAATACATTACAAAAAAAAAAAAAAAAGTGCTCCCTAAAATTATTTACGGTGCAACGCGCAACAGAAACCATAACATTTATAATGTTTTACAAAGCCATCAAATAAGTGGAGAGGGGATTAATTGCCCCGGCCCGACCTTAAAATAATTATTTTGAGCGGTGCAACTCTAAACTCCAATGAAATTGATACACTTTGATAATTAGATTCTTGGCACTGACCCGCTGAAGTCAATAAAGGTTATTAAGGCCAATTGCTGTCTAAACGCATTACGGGCAGAGTAAACTGTCCGTCGGAGGCCCCTGCTACTCCAGCGCCAATATGATAATCCATTCTCCGTCCTGGGGGTTTCTTCCCCAGCGCCTGTGTCTCCACTCTGCCATACAAAACCAGATTGGATTCGCTTAACCTTTCCAGAACTTTGATCAAATGAGCTCACACAGCAATAACATTTACATTGAACCCCCCCCCCCCTCCTCCCACAACCCCTCCCCCTTTTCTCCCCCTCCCCTACACACACACACACACACACACACACACACACACAAAACCCCTTCTTTTTTCTACCTCCCCCTCTCTGTTTCTGACTCTATAGCTCCCTAACCCCCGTCCCTCCTTCCCCGACCCATCCCAGCACGTTTGCTCAATAACCTAATCAGCTATTGATGGCGACCAGGCCAGGCTGTGTATGATTGCAGTGCTATACCCTCCTCAGCAGTCCAGATTGTTTCTGAAGACTGTTATTACAGTGAGGGGAGCAGATTAAATGGTCACTGAGCGCATCTCTGCACACACACACACACACACACACACACACACACACACACACACACACACACACACACACACACACACACACACACACATGCATGCAAAAAGCCAGCCTCCATCATAAATCAGGGGAAGTAAATTTTGTCACATAGGGAGGGGAAAGAAAATGTGTGGCTACATATACGCGTATACGTGTGTGTGTGTGTGTGACCAAACCATCGGAAAACAGGGACTGACAGGCTGGGTGAATGGAGTAGAGGAAGACATGGCCCCGATACCACTTCCTGTTTTGTACATCTTGAAGTATACAAATGTATTCAACTGAGTGGATCCCATTTATTATGAAAGTAGATTAATTTCCTTGATATGTGTTGAAAAGATTTCCATCTACAAGGCTCGTTCCCCTGTCAAATGAGGGAGAAAGTGTGAGAGGGAGACAGAGATGTGGCGAGATAGCGGGAGCGAGAGAGAGGGAGAGAACAAGAGAAAGAAAGAACATAAAGAGAGAGAGGGAGAGAGAAGAAGACGGAGTGCATTGAAATCTCTTTGCATCCGGTGGCTTTTGAAGTTGTGAGATGAGCAGCCACAGAAGTCAGGAAAGTGACAAATTAGGGAAAAAGCTGTACTGTGCAAGCAGAGCTGCTAAATCAATTAAAGTCATGCCGAGTGCATACATTAACATCAATGGCTCACACATACGCACACAAAAACACACACACACACACACACACACACACACACACACACACACACACACACACACAGGACAGGGAAAAAGAAAAAAATGGAGGAGATGTGCTCATGGGCTCGCTGTCGCTTCTCCCCCACAGTGAAAAGAGGAAAGATTAAAAAAAAAATACCACACCGGTATTTAAAATATTCTTCATAAAGCCAAGACTCTCTGCCTATTGTCACTCAGACGGTAGCTATTCATTGTTGCTAGTTTAAGGAAATGTCACTATTGTATGATAGCCGTGATAGCAGAGTTGTGAGGGGGCGCGAGGCTGTGAGCCAGGCAGGTCTAAACGGACTTCAGCACCCTGCATCACAGGGGAGTGTAAAACCTTTAAGTTTTTGACCTTCTTCTAACCTCCAGAACAACCTTTACCTTGCATTCACTAACTCAACCCCCCTAACACACACACACACACACACACACACACACATATGCACACACTTTAGCTTTGCTGTACATTCACATACCCACACTTGAAGATTATTCAGGAGCCCGACTCTTTGTTTCCATCAAGGAACCACATGAATTCATGAAGCACCAAAAAAGAGGCGAGCGAGAGCAAGTGGACTTGTTTTGTTTCGGCTCCTTCTTTATTTATTTATTTATGTATTTTATCAGAATGTCATTCAAATGGAAGGATGAACATTTGCATGACAACAGGCTGAGGAGCAGAGAAGGAGCCCCAGGGAGAGACAGTATCCATAAACAGGAGCTAGTCACCCCATATTGCAATATTCCTCGTACACACGAACAAACGCATACATAGCCCAGCGCATCCCACAACACTGTGTGCTAAATATGACAATAAAGAGAGAAGGCTGCCTGTTTGTATTGCTATTTTAGCAGGGTAAAACAATAGGCTGCTTTATTGCTACAGCACAGGGTATGTATAAAACAATACGGTGTCATTTTATAAATCCTATTTAAAGAGACATATATTTGTTATTCTAAAATACCCATGGTGATATCAAATTTGACAAAAAAAATAATGCTGTTTTAAAATATACTCTGCAGGCAAGAGGAAAAAAATGTGAGTAAATAAATGGTAAACAGCATCCGCACACAGTAGGTCACTGGTATTTCACTAAATTACACTATGCTGTCGATTGCTGGCTTCAAAATGTAAAATATATCCAATAAAAGAGTGTGTGTGTGTGTGTGTGTGTGTGTGTGTGTGTGTGTGTGTGTGTGTGTGTGTGTGTGTGTGTGTGTGTGTGTGTGTGTTGGGGGGGCATAATTTAAATAACTCAAAGTAATTTAGAGAAATGTGTTTTAATCTAACTGCTGAAAAAGCCAGAGCTATCAAAACAAGCAAAATCTATAAGTCACATCTATAAAGTGCTATTCATCAGCATATCAGAGGTCGATGCATGTATGTAAATATTGCTGGCAAGAGCAATAATGTTGTCTTTTCATCACAATTGACTCATTACCTTTATGTGCTCACCAGTCTGTTATTTCTGCACAGGTTCAATATGCATTTCTGCACGAGACATATTTGCCTTTGTGTGATTTGACACAGTGATTAATTCAATTTGGTACCTAAGAATTTAATCTGTAAAATTAGTGTTGTCATAAACACATGTCAATGTAATTTGAGATATTAGAAATATAAAAAAATGAGATAATTACTTATACTTATTTTCAATTATTGTATTTTGTTGATTTAACTTTTTTCTTCCTAAACAAAAATTGGATTTGCAGCGTTTGTATAAAGTCTGATGCTCAGTTCCCGCTGTGCTACAGAAATCCACATTTGGACATATAGAGAAACACACACATAAGCACAGACAATGGACACACATTGAGAGAGAGACTGAGACACAGCGAGCGAGAGCGAGAAAGACCTCACATTTCACTGATGCCCTTTTCTAAATACAGGTCCAAATCACACACTTCATCTGGGCCCGGAGGTGGAGCTCTAGATGAGTTTAGCCCCTGTCTACTAACCCCCACCCACCCTCTGCCAGGCTGTTCGGCTGTGTGTGTGTGTGAGAGAGAGAGAGAGAGAGAGAGAGAGAGAGAGAGAGAGAGAGAGAGAGAGAGAGAGAGAGAGAGAGACTATGACTGGAGCCGAGCGGCGTCGGCAGCAGCGGCACTGCTCTCATCCAGCCCCTGTCTTTATCCCCGCCTGAGCATTAGATGTGATTACTGCTCAGCGCTCGACACTGACAGAGACAGAGAGCTCCCAGAGACAGCAGGAGCGGGTGAGAGACATAAGGAGACACAGAGAGAGCGAGGGAGCAGTGAGGAAAAGAAGAGCACAGCTCTTTCGTTCCTTCTGCAGGCTGCTACAGTGATACAAGAGTGCCCCCTGCTGCTTCTGGTGTCCGGGTGTTAAACACACATCCATACATGAACACACACTCTTTGAAATCCAGCTATGGGAAAGGGACTGTGTCTTAGAAGAGGGAGAAGAGAAAGCGAGACCAAGCATGTATCTGTGTGTGTTTGTGCGCTTTATATCTACAGCGCTGCGTGTGTGTGTGTGTGTGTGTGTGTGTGTGTGCGTGCGTGCGTGCGTGCGTGCGTGCGTGCGTGTGTGTGCGTGCAGCACATATGTACCGAACAGAGCTGTGACTAAGGTGACTTAATTATGAGTCTGACATTACTAAGTGATTCCTTTACTGTGGTGTCTAACTAATAGCTGCGTGCCCACGTTTCCCTCTAATAAAACTTCTGTGAGGCTACGATTAAACGCATGACACATCCTTAATAATGCAGCCTGGTGAGAAGTTAGACAATCCATCATGTAATTTCAACACACCCCACCTTGTGAGGAGTATTATTGGACAGCAGATCACTTATGTAGTTTGTGTAAGAAGCACAAGTGGAGGCATGTTGAGCATTTGGAAAGGTGGAAATCCTTATTATTGCAAAGTGGCTGCACGAGCCATGAAGCTCCTCATATTTTTGGGAAATGGTAAATCATTATTATTCTTGTTGTTAGTATTCTCTAGTATATACTTTTAAGAATATTATTTAGGTAATATGTTGATAAAGGATGTTTGTATCTTACATATATAATATTCCAGTATACTCTATTTTAATATCACCCCCATGAGTGTGGTTTTCTATATTGTCAAATCAAAGTAGGTTTTGTATATTAAATCAAACCTATTTATAATTATTTTTAAATCAATTTTTAGACGAGGAATGGCATTAGGGTAAAGTATGTAAAACTGAACCTGTGAAGAAAATAGTTGTTTTGTGGTAAAGAAATAGTCAGCAAATTGAAATGGAGATACATTTGATTTATCCATACTGGTTGGTGACGTTATGTGTGTGACACCACACTGATCTGTCTTACCATGGTCTCCATGAGTCTCCAGTCCTTCTCCAGCTGCTCCATCGGTCTGGTCCACCAGCTGCAGAAGCGGGTGTAACGCTGGCCCTGAAACCAGTACTGTCGCAGCCACTCGAATTCCACCTGCACGCACACACACACGGACACATACACACACACACACACACACACACACACACACACACACACACACACACACACACACACACACACACACACACACAGGATTTAAAAAAAAAAAAAAGCTTGGTCACAGAGACAAGTTTCCCATAGCAGTATCTGATGGAAAAAAAAAAGGGAAAGAATGTTGAGAGAAACACTAGACAAAATGTTTTCATATGTTACTGGAAATTATGAAATTACCATGTAAAACATCTGCATGAGAAACTAAGTATGTATACATGCCGATGACAAAAAGTATTAAGTGCAGAATTTACTCTAAAATTGTTTCGCAACTATCAGCTAATCTAAACTAAAAAGGTTAATGGTTAGTTTTATACACTGTTAGTTGATATAGTTTTATTCACTTTTAATTTTAGAACAAGCACACGGTGCGTACTCTCCTGTGTAACAATTTATTTTTTGTTTCTGTTCTTTTCAACAGATACATATCTAAAAAAGTACTTAAATAACAGTAATCGCCATTTTTAAATTTAAAAATTGTAGCTTGTAAACAAAATTTCTGTTTGTAAACAAAATTGAAATGTTATTACAAAAATGTGTAACAAAATGTTATAAAAAAAACATTTTTTTAAATCACCTAAAAATGTCTGTTCTATGTGAGAAAATAAACTGGCCATAAAGGAAACGTGATCAAATAATTTAAAAGTATATTCAGTCATTTTTACGAGGTCTATGAAAGTAACAGAGCTGTAAATAATAGTAGTAGTATAAATTATAAATAAGAAATAGTACAAACATCGACCACCTCTGTAAATACAGTCACACCCTCAAAAAAACCAGACAGGAAAGCAACACGCACACAGCACATTCACACACAAACATGCATGTATGTTCACACACACACACACACACACACACGCACGCACGCACGCACGCACGCACACACACACACACACACACACGCACACACACACGCACACCTTCCCGTCAGCACACCTGAAAACTCCGCCCTCTTCCTCCTCTCCTCCCTGTCCTCCCTCCTTCCCCTCCTCTCCCGCTCCGTCTGGAGATGACAGTCTCTGCTGCCGAGCCGCTCCCCTCTCCTCCGCTGGGAGTGTTTTTTGTTTCCTGCTCTTTTGAAGTGCTGATTTAATCCTCGCAAGGAGGCTTCACGTAGCCAGGTGTAGCCTATCTATTTCTAAGTGTGTCTTTCAGCGTGCATGTTTGTGTGTTTGTACCTGTACTGTATATGCATCGGTGTGTTTGTGCCCTTGCGTGTATCTGTCGACATAAGTGCAAAAGTGGCTTTGTTAATGTCTGTGCACACAATTGCCAACGTGAGTGTGTGTGTCAAAGATTGCCCCAACGCCGCCAACGTAAATGTGAGACGCTGCGGAGTTGCCCTCCCCCAAAACGTCCTACAAAGCATCATCCACCCAAAACAATGCACACTCCACTTCATTTTGACACAGACAACTGTACAACACAAAATGCAGTTGCATACAATAGAGGCGCGTATCAAACGGAGCCGAGAGCTCTATTGTTGCCTTTCTGAAAACTATTTTGTTTATTGTTCTTCTAACAGAGCATTAGCCAACACATACAGCAGAGCCTTTTTAGAGCTGTGAACTCACAAAGAGGCGCAACAAGGTTTGAGCCCATAAATTCTGTCTGAGAGGCCCCGTGAAATGAAAAATGTAGGGTCTATTTTATTTGAATATTTTCCTTTTTGTTTCACTGAGGAATGTAGTATATTCCTTTCATTTAGCACAGATGTTTGTAGGTGCAGTCAGCCATCAACCCCACTAATGCCTACGTATGTTCATATATAATTAAGCTGCACTGGTTTTACAAGTTCTGGAGATCTTATGTAATACATGTATGAATTGTGTTATATGTATATAAAAGTAATCTGCGGGACAAAGGATTGTCACTCCATTATTAAACCTGCAAGTCTAACTTCAACCTCAAAGGGCCAGAATACTCAAACCCTCCTCTCCCCACACCTTTCTGACATTGGTTTAATGGGTGGAGCAGAGCCCGACCATTTCTATAACAACGCCGAAATCCACAATCCGACATTAACACTCACTTCGCACCATGACCGACCAGCTGTACGGAGGTGAGGAAGGAGTCATGGTTTCAACCTCTCTCTTTAGTTCTCTTTTTTGTCATTCTTAACACAACTTTTCCTTTGACTTTCCCTGCCTTAAAGTTACGGCCATTCAGAGCAACGACAAACACTTGAGATATCCAACATTTTACGAGCGTAGTATAGTTTTGAACTCTAATCAAGTCCCCGACATCCTGATTCATTCTAATAAAAGCACCATTAAACAGTAAGAACATGGAGCCTCAAAGTTACTCTGCGATTGTTGACATTTTCTAGTGGTCATTGCTCTCTAATATGAGGCAAGTCACCAACCATCCGGCACCCAAAAAACAACAAAGGACAGGAATTATTTACACAAACAACTTGAGTGAGGTCTGTCTCGGGTAGAAGCTGTGCACAGAATCATCCTGCCATTTACTTCCAAAAGGCTCTGATCACAGCGGGGATGACATGCAAGGACTTGGGCATGTCAGGGAGAATACACAGCCAGTGGCACTGCTCAGCATCCCCTCAGTCACTCCATACAACCCACCCTTCAAAGAAATGTCATCCTTTATGGCCCCTTCAACACACTCCAAATCCACTCCCCTTCGATCACTACAGCTCAAACACACAACAAAGGGGCAAGAGCCGATATCGGACGTCCTTTTCTCTCAGTCAGTCCATCCTTCTATCTCTCTGATTGTTTGCCTGTCCTTTAGTGAGAAAAAAACAACCTGTGTCTCCACTTTGAGCCGACATGGCCGCCTGTTCCCCGCTGCGCAGGCCAGCGGCGGCCACAAAGCAGGCCATCTAATGCAAGTGAGGAGTGCCGGCTATGTGGCATTTGGAGTGTGGCCACCCAACTGAGAGTTAGCGAGCAGGGGACTCGGACTAAATGCCACCTATGCAGGCAGACGGATCGAAAGTGTGTGCGAAAGAGAGAGTGGTTGTTAGGCCTAGTTTTTCTCTGAGATGGCGTGGGGGAGTGAGAGGGGGAGCTAGTGACTCCCCTGCGGCAGTCGCTGTCATCTCTCCAGGTGATGGACACACTAACTACACATTAGCTCCACATTAGTCGACCGGCCGCCCACCATGGCAACTCTGGAGTTAAAGCCAAGTAGCCCCCTTCTTTCCCATTTAATGAGGGGCAATTTTTTTTTTTTTTCCTCCACACCTTCACGGTATTCCCTAAGTGGGTCCAATCAATTTCCGGGCCGGGGCCCTGAGGTGAGAGCTGATGAGAGTGTGATCGATCCCACTCTGCCGTCCTCTGTTTACCTTTCCTGGGCCTCCTCACACATCAGCCAGGTTAACTGGTGCCCCCAGCTCTCTGTGTGACTGACCAGGCACACAATTTACACTCATCACACCGCAGTGGTCAGACACAAGCTGGGTTACACTGTACATGCACAGATTACCGTAGACATTTCAATTTCTATCTACGGTATATCCATAAAATAGTAGTGTTCACATCTTTCTTTCTTTTTTCCTCAGACCACAGATGTTGGTCAAAGTGGTCCTGTTGTCTCAGCTGCCACTTGAGAAGAGCTCCATTAAATCAATGTACATAATATCATCAAATTACAATTAATTAACAACAGGAAATGCTGAAGGCTAAATACATTTTTAGAACATTTCTTCCCCTCAAAATAAACTTACAAAGTACAGAGATATTAAACAACCCAATAAATAAACCTGCAGGATGAACAGTAAAAACATCCTACATGAATTAAAAACCAGTGTTAAAGGGTGATAACAAGCAGAAACTACACACTGTACTGATCTGCTCACAGAAGTATGTCTTGAGAAGTGATTTGTAAGATTACAATGATACTGCCGCCATAAGCCCCGCAGGAAAGGTGTTTCAAAGCCCGGCAAAAACCTGACAGCCTGGGGAGACATTTTGTCCCGGAAAACAGGACATTGGAAGGTCACACACACCTGCTTCAGCACAGTTTACTTTGTGCAGGAACATGTGGGAAAACATTGTCCCTCCCTTCAATATTTACTGTGGGGGCACTATAGCATCATTAGAGGGGGTCCCTCAGGGCAATCTGTCACACACCCACCTGGGAAGTGACACGGTGGCTTTAAATGAGACACGACATTTGCGTCTGGGATTTGCATTTCAAAGCCAAACATGCACACGGGGGCCGTGCGGCGATGCTACGTTAGACTACCCCCGCCACCTAAGACAGGAGGTAAGATTAAAAGGAGACAGTGAGAGGGACCACACTTTACAAACAGGTGGGAGCTTCAGTTTTCTTCATTTCTATCTGTCTCCCATCAACCTTTACTTCAACACGCCGCATTGTACAAAATATCCATGGAGTGTCAGCCGCGGCTAGCTTGTTGTTTAGCCCTTTTTAAGGAAAGGCCCATAAGGCGGTGCTCGGGTCAGGCTGCCTGCGTGTCTCAGGCTTGTTCGCTCCTCGGTCGTCCATGTCAAACACGACCTGCGCAATGTGCACCCACCAAGCGTCGAAGTGGGCCGCCATCATAAATAACACCGCCAACAATACATCATTTAAGTGGGTGTTCTGCTCTCGTGGGCAACTCCAAACAAATGGCCACATCGATCATTGCGAGTGCCAGGTAGGCTCGGCTTGAGCCCCCAAGAGCCCCCATCCCCCCCCACCACCACCACCACCACCACCACCCCTAACTTAAACACTCACTCATACATACATGCACACCCTCCTGCTCTTTTATAAATGGCAGCCTGTTTTCCTCAATAAACCTGCCTCGCCGTCCAGGTGGGGCCCTCTGCTAGGTAATCCTGTGGCGCTATGCGGCAAACTAGCAGGTGTTGCTAGCTCAACTAGCACAGCAGTTCTCCTGACACACGCAGCCCTATTGTTTGGCAGTGCTGAATAATTAATATTGTCTACAACCTTTAAACAACCTTACGTCAGACTCATCTGTCATGGCATCCTGCTGAGGGGGCCTGGGTGCTAGCGTCGGCTTCGATGTGCACTTTGGGCCCAGGGGTGTGAAGGGGGGAGAGGTGAAGTGCTATATTAACTGTTGGCCTGCGGCAAGCCAACACAGGAGGCTGGTGGCTCTGCAGACAGCCCATCAGGTTCCTCTTTTTTGACCTCACTCTGTCCCTCAGTACCACAAGCCAGCATCACTCATTGTTCTGTATGAAGGAGGGGTTAGGGAGGGGAGAGGGGCACGACTCCATCTTTAGAAAACATATGGACAGGCTACTGCCTTACGATCCATCACAGGCCAGGACAAATGAGAACAACCTGGATTTCATATTGGAGGCATTTCCCTGAGTAGGAACAACAAGGTAAGTAGAAGGTGGGAAGCTGGCAAGCTCCCATTCTGCCATTTACAGAGGTTTACCCTGCTATCTGACCACTCCCAGTGCAGTCTCTTGGTCTCATGATGCAGACAAAACGGAATCAAACAAGGATTAATAATATCTATACAGTACATGTTTCTGCTTATCCATTTCTGAAACCAGTCTTTCCCATACTATAGAGCACACTGTATCAACCAAAATGTGGTCAATGATTTGTTGGAATTCTGTATTATTTGTGGGTCATAATTTGGCTGACTGAGACCACCACATGAAATGAATCTAAATGACATTACATTTAGCTGACCCTTTTATCCAAAGTGACTTACAACATATTGATGGTGCACCATTGGGAGCAATGTATGGTTCAGTGTCTTGCTCAAGGATGCTTGGGCATGTGGACAGGGGGAGCTGGGGATTGAGCCACCAACCTTGTGATTGGTGTGCAACCCACTCTACCGACTGAGCCACAGCCTCCCCAATAAATTCCGTGTTGTAATTTCATATCATCACTGTCCCGCCGGATTGTCACACCAAAGAATACTGTTTAAACCAAAGGGGTGTATGTATGTGCACTCTACCTTATGCAAAGGTTTTTGAATCCATACAAAGCAAAAAGCACACAGGCATGTTTGCTCAGTCCTGATTAAATTGTGTCTTTTTTGCAGGTGCTTGTTAGTTGTTTTTAACCTCCTGGTGGTAGCAGATGGGTGAGGATTACAGCATCAGGGCAATTCAGATGTGTCAGGGAGGTTCATGATCACGGATAAATATATCAAATCTTTTATATACAGTTAACTTCTGAGCACATTCTGCTTTCTAGTGTGGCCACCTTAACTCATTTAGTATTCCAAGCTGGCCTTAAATAAACCTAAAATGTTTTTGATAATGTTTGGACCCGTTTGATTAAGTTTTAGTGCAAAAATAGCAAACAGGGTAACAACAGATTTTTACGAATAACACCTACAACGGCAATACCATTACAAATAAATATTAACAGTTATTAACACGCAAATAAAATCAAACGAAAAGTAAAATATGCAAAATAGACAATAAATACACACAGACACGCAAATACATGCGCATATGCATGTAAACACGCGACCATCTCCCCACCTCATTGTGAATCTCCTCACAGTTCTGTAGGCTTGTCGGTAGCAGGGCCAGCAGGCTGTGGGAGCCTGTCTCGGGGTCAGTGTGCAGGTTGGACAGGGCCTCTTGGCACCGTGACTGGATGTAGGTCAAGGTCCCGCTGGAACACTGATAGGAGCGAGACAGACCCAGTGTTATATACATATCCGACGCGCAGGGTTTACCCAAGGCCATAAACATGAGTACTGAAATGAAACTTGAGTTTTAATTTGAATCAAAACGACTGAAATGTAAAAACAGGAACCAGATAGAAGACAACATGATCCTGAGGATGGTATCAGTTGTTTGAAAAATGTCAAATGTACAGGGAATTTGTTTGAGTATGTTTGTATGACCCTTGATCAGAAGCATTGTCGTGTGGTAGATGGATTGTGAGAGAACAACATTGTGTTCTTCACCACAGTGTTGAACGTTACCTTTTTACACAGTCTTTACTGAAACCAAACGAGACTGTTGGCACTCTACAGAGCATTTTCACAACAGATTCAAAACACTGTGAGTCCTGTAGACTTCTCACCTCGGCCACTCTGTGTGTGGAGCTGAAGCGCGCGCTGTCTCCGGCTAGGACACAGTGTTGGTGGGTACTGTTCAGGTCATCTGGTAAATACAGTGAGGAGAAAACTGTCAGAAAATGCTAACAATACCAGAGTCATCAAAAGATTGAAAAATCTTCTCATATTGATTGTGTGTTTTGTTTTGTATTAATTATTATAAAGAATAGATGACGATAGAAAAAAAAACAGATGAAAAGCACTGCGTTAGGGAACATGGCAACTAAATCATCGTGTACTCTCAGACAGATTGCGCTCGGTCCAGCACCGAATCAAATAGAGTGAGCAGCATTGTACCATAATTTTAATTACCAAACAAAACCAGATCTCACTCAATCTGTCAAGATGGAGGAGCCATACCAACAAACATTTGTCCAATATCACACAAGCTTTACAAAGAGGCCTTACTGCTGTTTCCTGTGTATCCCTCCATGTGTTTCTTTGTGTGTATAGATGTTTCTCAGCTCTGCCACTATTTGCCTCATACCAATAATTAATTTAGCCATGACAGAGCTGTCATTCACAGCACATGTGCATATTTACACCCGCCTTGAGCAAGAGTACACCGGCTAATGCCTCTGATTTGAAAGTCAAACAGCCAAATGCTTTGGGAGGAAGATATTATTGTTTGGTGGGAGAAAAAAAAAAAAAAGATGGTGACAAACAAAACAACTCGCCGGTGTTTTCTTCACCCTGATGAGATTGTGAGGGATTAGGTCTCTGGGCAGAATTACTCTGCGTCTTTAAAACTGTTTATATCCAATAACAAATTATCTCCATCAATCTGCTCTTTTCTTGGCGCGTCTGATGCGTCAGTGGGATCAGGAGGGAGTAGAGGCAAACTCGATAACTGTAATAAATATTTATCTTTCTTTCAACCCCTGTGCCTGCTGCCACTTGTCCTCCTTTTCCAGGAAGCAGGCTTTTAAATATATTGGGTCAACTCTTTTCTGCCGTCCCCCTGTGCATTGGGAGCTGGAAATCTGATTATTGAACAGGCCCGGTGTCAAGACTTGCATTGTTCTTTTTTAACCACTGAAATTCCATTTGGGTGGAAATGATGGTGATTCAATTTGCCTCCAGCAGCTCAGACATTAGCAGTTCAAAAGGGCCAGCCGCCGACACATGGTGCTGAAAATATATTATGGTGACTGTGGTTATACACCATTGTAGTTTTCTTTTAATACTGCAAAACTACTTATCATTTGGTGTATGTCACTAAAACACTGGTACAATATATTTTAACACTTGGCTTAGTGGTGGCTGTGTGTACATGCGTGTGTACTTGAGATGGAAATAAGGGAGAGGCATATCCAGCCTTCAATAAACTGCACGTGAGAACGTGTATTTAATTGCGAGTGGTGCAAATTTATAGGTGAGTGCGTATGTTTGTGCATTGTGCCAAGTGTTTAATTCAGGTGCAGCGACAAAGCGGCAGACGGCGGAGGACTGTGAGGGAGCCGCTATCGTTCTGGAGCAGTTGGCCTCTCAAGGGCGCACTCACCAAGTGGAGCATAAATCCCCACTGATCCGCGACAGTCAAGTCCCATTAGAATGGTCTGCACAACAGCCCATCACTCTATTATCCTGGCTGGCCTGAAACTGACTGTTCTATTGTAAATCTTATCCAGCTAAAGGAGGTCGGCTTCAAGCCCTGTCAGGCTGAATATTAGGTACAGACACTGCTGCTCTCAGATGAAAACCTAGCATCTTCAAAGAGTTGGCATCAGGAATTCAAACCTTCATATTCCTGACTTGTTAGTGGCCTGTTTGAAACCTACTCAAGCCACAGTAGACAGGTAATCTAATCAAACTTTACCAGTTCCAGTCAGATCGCTGTTCGATCATATGTGAATGCATTCAACATTTTTTTTTTAATTGCCTATAAATGAATTTAAATATTTAACAACACATTTGCTCTCGCACCGTTTACAGCATGGCTATTCAAACTCTGGTCTGTGGGCCAGAAGTGGCCTGTTTGAAATGTTGCAAGTCCAATAATAAGATACCTGTCTATATTGTGTTGTTTCACTGTTTTCACCTTAAACAAATATGGATGTGAAGCTGCTGTAAGCACCTCATGTCTGCTGGCAATTGTTTTGGACCAAACAGGCCCAAACTGTTTTACTATGTTCATCTATTATTTTGCTGTCTGCAATTGACGCCATAAAAGGGATGTGCATGACTAGTTTATTCCATGTACTAATGTATAGTACTATTAAGAGTTATTTCTAGCCCATAATTGTGCGGCCCTCGAGCCCTCAGGGATTTTAGGACAGTCTATGTGTTTGTGAATCTATGATTTGGCCATGATACAAGAGTGAAGTAGTTGTCTTTTTAGAGGTTGAGGTTGAGGTTCTTCCTGACTACCATAAATCGCATACATGTATTTAACAGTTATTCCCTACCTAGGCAAACATTGAATTAACCTGTAAAGGCCAACACATACTAGGGTGATTGCTGTATACACTGACAGAAACAAAATAACCCAATATTTTCTCTAAGAAATTTACTTTTTGTTGTTTTGACAGTAACTTCTATTATCGTAGATTTAAAATGTGTCTTGTGGACTTTACAGTTGAAAAACACTAAGAAAGCCTTGACAAAATTATCAAAGAAATACACAAATACACAAAAAGATACAGCTAGTCCTCCACAACAAAATATTTGACAAAGGCCTACAGATCACATCAGTTACATCCTCCTCACTCCACATCCTTGGAATGGTTAAAAAAAACTTTCCAAAAGCTGAAAGCTGCTGTAAATCATTGCATTGCATATAATGCATCAGCATTGTATTTCTGATTTTGACATTTATGTATTGCACAACTAGGGGTTGGGTGTCTTCATAAAAAAAAAAAAAAAAATACTGACAACGCATGTTATTGTAGACCACATGGATATACGTTTTTCCTCCTGAAGGGATCAAAACGGTGATCTTTTAATCACCACAACGTCTCTAATCACAAGGTTAAATACATTTGTATCACATATTCAGGCGGCTAACAGACTGGATGCTCAAATATAGAAAATGAGAGAGTAAGAATTCCCTTTAACATATTGCTTTCTGCATAGTGTTAAAAATATAATGCTGGCAGGTGGGAAGATGAAGTTTGGAACCTATAGGGTAGGTAACCTATCAGAAAAGGTACATGTCTGTCTACACCTGCCACAGGCCAACAGTGAGTAATAATAAGGGCAGCAAGGACATTAGACAAACCATATATGGGAAAAGGGTAGAAAAGAAAGAAATAAGGTTGTGGTGAGTTAACATGGGTTCACCCATTAAAACTGGAAGCAAAATTATGTTTAAAAACCTTTCAGACTCTGAGACGTTTGCATGACGTTTGCATGCTTCTCCCTTTAGAGCCGGCTGCAACGAGATGATACCACTGGACTTTATTGCCATTTATATTTAAAGCCAAACGTTTAAGCTCATCAATGCATCTTATGTCATGTTTGTATTTGCTTTAGAGGCTGAGAAATTAAAGTTTTAGTGAACGTTGACCATTCTTTCAAGGTTTTCAGAAAACCTTCAGGTTTCAAACAATAGCTTGGGTTTTATAATATTGTTAGTGTGTGTCTCAAGCTTTAATGGGTTAAAGGTATTTAACTATGTGGACATGCATATTATTTTTTAATGATATCATACGTGAATATTATGTTGGAGTTAAGTCTATACTGAACTATATCAGTTATAATATATATTTTGTCTACCTTTAGTCACAAATTACATGAATCACTTATTGTCAAATAAAAAGTACAACAATTCATCAAGCAGATGAAGATGGGACTAACACAGGATTATACATGATGTCTATCCTTATATACTTATGAAAGCAGAGTGCTTTTAAAACATAATAAATCCCCCATCCATCCAACCAGGGGTCCGAACTTGTACATGTGAACACAAGCTTCTGCTGTGATGTGGATAAATGTCCTTGCACTCAGAAAATATGAGAAAGCTTGGAAGGACCCATGGGACCGACGGGAGGAGGGTGGAGGTGTCTGCTGCAGCCAAAAGCATTAAGCTATGATTTACACCCCTGTGGCTTGCTGTCTGTTCTCCCCATAGAGACATATTCAGCAGTGGGTCACAGGACTTCAAAAAAATAACATTTGGTTTTCCTAACCTCTCTTATGCACACAATTTCATGGAACCTTGAAGCTCGATGTTCAGGCCAAGTAACCGCTCTCACACACGCACGCATGCACAGACACACACACACCCCTCAGCTCCATTTCTCCTGCGGAGAGAATTAGAAGCAGCGGACAGAACATGACAGTGAGAGTGAAGTGCATCCTGCTGGCATGGGTCATTTGGGACAAAGTACAAGAAACACTAAAACGCAGGGTAATGAAAGTGTTCCTCCCTCCAAAGTCGCTGTGTCTGAGAATATGGCTAAGCCATGTGAGCAGCGTGTTTACATGTGCATGGGTGCATTTCTGTGTGTGTGTTTAGGGACAAACTTTAGTACCTCTCATGTAATAGCAGTCTCCAGACTCCAGTGGCAGCATCAGACCAGGTGTGTGGATGTCCCAGGCTACCTTGAGCCCAATCCTCCAGCATGACTTGTCACCGCTGCCTCCCTCACTGCTCTCACCTGTCAGTCATACACAGCCCAGCTCACTGTAACATTTGCATTTTGTACATTTGTATTCACATTTTTGTGCTTCGGGATGACAGTTTTCACCCCGTGTGACTTGAGTGTACTGAGTGTAAAACTGCAACAAATGTACATTTTGTCACAATTTTATGGAGATACATATGTATTATTATGTTACAATGACAGCTATCTAAAACAAAATCAATAACATCCACTTTTTTTTCCACATCTGCGACTTATAAATAAGTAATGCAGTGCAAAAACAATATAACAATGACCATTTATCATCAAAGATGGAGCCAGAGAATTAAATAAAATAAACTTCAATAAAAGAATAACACGTTAAAATGTAAGGAGTGCAATGATTAAATCAATACGACCCAAACAATAGATGTAAGATGTAAGCCTGTCTCCAGAAAGTAAGAATCACTTAACGGCCCGAGTAAAGATGATACGTGTTGCTGTGGTCATATTGGCTGTTAGCACAGGATCTTTATGCTATCATTATGCTGTGCAAGAGGAAATAGTCGGATAAAAGCCCCTGATGTTGTTTAGTGAGTGTGTGAGAGTGTGTTATTGGACGGTATGTATCCTATGATATTCCTGTTTCTGGACCCATTCACTATAACCACCTCCTCTGTTCTTCTCTCCCCTTCCATTCTTACATAGCACACTAAGGAAACAAGATTTGGCTTGGCTGGCCAACACCCTTCAGCAAAATCAATACTAAAGTCTTTCTGGGCCTCTCTGCCCCACAGCTGCCTTTTCCTTTGCTCAGCACGGATAAATAGTAACTTAATTTCCAGCCATTGTGCTCTGAGAGCCAGCTAATGACAGCACTCCCCAAGGCCTCGGGAATGGTGGAAGATCATCCTCTGTGCCGGAAAACAGTCAGTCGTGGCAGATTCCTTTGGATCAGCGCAGCTGGGAAAAACACACCTCTGCACTTCTCAAAAGCAAAAAAACAAAAACAAGGTGAGGCTGTTGGAAAAGGGAAAAAAAGCATCTAAAAAGAGGCAGGTGTCATGCAAAACCAACTTGTTTCACTGTATCTAAGCTATCGAACATGCTGTGTTTCTGTCTTCTCAGGAACCGGCCTCTAATACTGTCAGTCCTCGAGGTAACGATTTCTCTAACCTGCTTCTAGGAGTCCTCAGAGCCAACCACTGGCTGGTCCGACCTTCCTCTCCAAAGTCTGGAGCCGTACAGCCACTCACAACTAGAAAAGACATAGCTGACAAGCGCGGTAAGGTGTTATACTGTAGTGTTTGAAGCCTGTGTTCACGGGGTCAGAGTTGAAATGGCCGAGAACAAAGCACACATCTGGAGCAGGTGGTTCTGGTTAAAGAAACTGCAATGAAGAAAGCCCAGCTGCAAAGTGTGTCGGGATGTCAGAGCGGTTGGCACTGCACCTGTGTGGTGCTGTAAGATTACAGTTTCAAGATGCCGATGTAGACTGTGTTAGAGCTCCTACCTTTAAACAGGACAGTACATGAACTGTATCTTTGCTGAACTACGGCTGCATCTTAAGCTCCGTCCATGACAGGAGGTCATGACTGGCTCTCATTGCAGCCTTTGGAGGGTGCAGTGATATAACAGTAGCTGCACAATGGAGATTTGACTTTTAATTTGAAATCCACTCGCATGGTGAGATGGTAAAGGGTTACTGCAAAGTGTAAAGACCAACAACGAGCTTGGATTTTTAGTGTTGCATCATTTGTACAATAAAGCATTGTATAATATGTTGTTTTTTTTAATTATTATTATTGAAAACATGAAGACATAATGTTAATAGGAGACCTT
The DNA here is from genome assembly GCF_022577435.1 of Embiotoca jacksoni. Lineage (NCBI taxonomy): Eukaryota > Metazoa > Chordata > Actinopteri > Embiotocidae > Embiotoca > Embiotoca jacksoni. The sequence continues at coordinate 6,362,976 of NW_027185414.1, read as the reverse complement.
CTAAAATATCCATTATTATTTTTAAAAATCCCTTCGATATGGCTGAACTGTCCCCTACATACGCCATAGAAAGCAACATTCTTTTCTCACTGAGATCCTCCATCAACTCAGTCAGCAAATGCTGTCAGCTCTTGAAAGGGTGTGCATTCCATAATTAGGAGACATCGTATTATCCATACAGTACAGTCCAGGAACACTTATCAAAGCGGGGCTCATTATTCCATATCAGATAATTGCACATTGATCATTTCTTCTAAAATGATTTAGATGAGATGCGATGTGTGCGATAAGACCTGTTTGTTAGACGACGCCATTGAGCTGGCGTTAAGAGCTCAGATCCAAATGTCTGTGATCTCCCAACGCACTGTCGGTGATAAGGCTGTCAGCGGCGAACCGGTGATGACATTTGATAATGCCCTGACACTATCACACAGACGGATCTGATGGCTGCCTCACCAGAGGCCATGTCTACAGCTGCTGCAGCGCCGCTGTAGGGCCATAGTACACAAGGTTAGCTGCATCTGATCCACCACAAAGCAACTGAGATAAGTTGATGGGGAGGATATTGAAGAGAAAGAGAAAAAGGAATCTTAATTTCAGAGCCAAAATGCAAAAGATTGGCATGATAAATTTTGATTAAAGTGTTAAATAAAAGCCTCTGAAGTGTTAAATCCATCTATCTCAACTATAGTTCAAGCAGCTCAGTTATTACACATGTGCCATTTTGCTCTAGCTTTGATCCTTACCTTTGTCATCATTACAGCTATAGCTGTAAACAGCCACTGGAGAATGAGTGATCAGGTTCTCATCGTGGTGCCACCCTACTGTCATTTTGCCCATGCCATAGTATGGCTCCTCTTTGAGCTGGCTCATTGCTGCTGGGTCCATGTAGTTGAGTAAGGTGACATTGAACTTGACTGGACTGGTGCATTCCTGCGGAGGACTAGGCTGGGAGCAGCCCTGCCCACTTGTGTGTTCGTCTTTGTCCTGAATGTGGTAATCTGACAGACTGTGCTTTAGTTGGGCCCCGAGTGCCACTGGTTCAGTCTCTGTGCCAGTCACGGCTTTGGCTGCCCAGTCGGGGCATTTCCCTTCACTGTGTTCCGAACCTGCGGCAACACTGGCTTCACTTGGTTTGACCTGGGAGGGCTCGCCCTCCTCGCTGCTGTGTTTGAACTCCCCCTCCCCTTCTTGTTTTGACCCGGAGCAGCCTTCATCACTGTGTTTTGACTCAATGTCCCACTCCTCGCTGTGCTTGGACTCTGTGTCCCCCTCCTCACTTTGTTTCGAGTCCGAGTCCCCTCCTTCGCTATTCTTGGAGTCTTCGCTGTGTTTAGACTCTGTCTCCGCTTCCTCACTGTGTTTGGCCTCTGTCTCTCCTTTCACACATTGTGTTAGCCTGTCTCCTTCCTTCAGCTGAGACACATCGGAGCAGAAGAAGGTGTTTAGCTCCCACAATGCTTTGCAAGCAGCTCTCAAATCCGGGTCGCAACAAATGTGTCCTTTGACCTCAGCGTCCTCACTGTGCCAGGGGATGGCAAACAGCCGTGTGTCCAGATAGCGATAAGTGTGGCCCGGCTCCCCCAGCAGGGTTCGCGACACGGCGGTGAACACATCTCGGTCACGGATGCGAACTAGATCCCTCAGGAGGCAGCCCTTCTTTCTGAGGGTGAGCAGGGCCATCTGCACACGACTATGGAGCTCAACAGGCAGCGAGCACGATCTCCTCAGCACCATGCCCGAGTAACTGGAGTCCCACTGGGGAAACACAATCCATTCTTATCATAACGTGATGACATACAGAACATAAAACATGAATAAACCTAAATTCTACTCGTTTTTCAAGCATGATTCCCTCTGAGCAAAATATTACAAGGTACAGAGCAGCACTTTAAAGCAGAAGTCTAGATATTTTCGGCATTAACTGGAAATACGGCGGACTGACCAGTTGCTGAAAGCCCCGATCTGAAGGTCCCAGAAAGGGGATCTTCTGGTCTCCCAACTCCTGCAGTAGCCTACGCCTCTGTGAAACACAACAGAGTAAAATACACTGATAAGTAGCTACAGGAACACACAGTTTGATGCTATTGTTTTGTTTACAAAAGGTTAGGAAGTGATGTGAGTAACATAAAATGGAAAATAGAGCTGGTCCGATACATCGGTCAGCAGGATGTGATATATAACCTGATAAGGAACAACAAACTAAAACAAAACCCTGCAACTGAATCAGCAGGTATTTGCAGTTTTTTCAATGAATGCGGTCTAACAATTGATGCTTTTCAGAATGGACTCGGATATCGCAGGAAAATGGTAGCCCGTCATTTTCATTGACATCTCACATTTTTATTGTTTTGTGAGGGCTGCCGGTGGGTTCCTCACAACCTTATAAAAGATGCCCTGTGCCATGCAGAGCTCCTCCAGTAAAATTGGCGACCTGGTGGACGGATCAAAGTGCATTTCATTGGGCCACATTCCACGCTGACCTGTAAATCCAATGGCAACTGGCATAAAAACTATACGCCCACATAAATTTCCCAACTGTTTCTTGGCCCCGCCTCTTCCACTCCTCCCACATGTGGTTGTGCGAAGGGACACGGAGGTATTGTATCTGCGTTGGTACGTGGGCTTGGTACTTCCTCATTCCTTCCCCACAGGTGCACACACACAGTCTCAGCAGGGTGTCCCCACAGCAGGAAGGAGAAATGTCACCGACATGCCACTGCCTTTTTACACCTTGAAAAGTTTTGCATGAATGGCCGGTGCATCAACAACCACGCAGTTGTAAGAGAATCAGAACAACCATCCGAGTGTATATTTCCGAGACATTTACAACATGAGTCTCACATTTCTCCTGCACTAATAATGCCAAAGACCTCATGTGGCACGCTGCAGGGAATATGGGAACCGGCTGCCAAAATATGTCCTGACTTTTAGAGCTAAATAAAACGTCCTGTTCATAACATTAGAGCGCAGGTATAAAAAGACGTGGGTCCCAACTCGAAAGGGGGACGGATCAAAAGGAGGGCAAGCGGTGTAAGTATGGGCATTAAAGACAGGAGGGAGGAAAACAGATCTCAATAACGGAGGTGAAAGAAGTGGGAGGGCATCTGATCTGAGGCAGTTTGGCGAATTTACCTTCAGGGCTGAATCTTTACCTTAGGCTAAACAACACAACACCTCCTGAAAGTTTTCTTAAAGGATGCGCATGAGTGTACAGGCCTTCCAAGATATTCTGGAACAAACAAAAACAGACTTGCAGACAGTTGGAATCTAAAAAACAAAACAACATGCACTATTCATGGCCAGACTGCAGTCAAAAGCTATTGGAAGAAATTGACAAGCTGACATACATTCGTTGGTGTCAGATTCTAACTCATGACTGAAGCTGAAGATATCAAGGTGGGGCTCTGGGCTACTGTTGTATGTGTATCCATCTGTGTGTGTGTGTGTGTGTGTGTGTGTGTGTGTGTGTGTGTGTGTGTGTGTGTGTGTGTGTGTGTGTGTGTGTGTGTGTTTATTTCTGTGTACTGCTGTGAGTCTGTATAGCTACATATTTTGGCATCCATCTACTTTATATGTGCCCATGTGTGCACATAAGTAACATCATTACAGTTTGCTATATTCATAGCACACAAACCTCTGCTGTGTATATAAAAAGTGGCTCCCCTACACACACACACACACACACACACACCGATGGATACACATACACACGCACGCGCCTTTTTCTGAAAAAAATGCGCAGCCGGGGTAGCGAGCGTGATGCCTCAACCCCAATCGCACACAACCAGGGCTGTCACACACGTGTCAAATACATCAAGCTACTCAGAAATTCCACAGAAAAAACGAAAGACAAGAAGTTACCGGAGCCCTCTGAAGCAGATGGACTCTCGCAGTATCAGAGAACCGCTGTGTCTGTCTTCCCGTCTCCGTGTCTGCACCTGATTCGAGAAGGAAAATCACAAGGTGCAAAAAAAGGTCTGCATTTCCACTCAGACCCAAGAAACGAGATTACCAATTCCATAATAACGCGGATGCTTCACGGTAGCCGTGCCAACCGTCTGCGCTGAGTGATATATCTGATGCTTTTTTTTCCCTCCTTTTTTTAATCTCTCTCTTCCTTGATGGGATTATTCCCTCAGCCGGACTGTTTATCACAGAAAAACATATTAGGTAGAATAGGACTCAATTGGTTTGCTTTGATCTTGGCCTATAAGAGATATCAAACTGTGTACCATATATTTATTAATTTCATTTATTTCCCATCTGTGACACTTCAACGGACACTTTCTTCAAAGCGATCTTCACAGAGTAGATTAATGTCCAGCGCTTAGCATCAATAGCTCAAAATAGCCAGATAACTCCACCGCTGCAGGGATAAAAACACCTCCAGCCTGACTTGTGTCTGCCCCAGAGGGTCCAATGGAGACGACTGCTGACAGAGGAAGCATTAGTTTCTGTGGGCTTGTCTAGATTTGGCTGATGCATCATAAACTGCAGATAAAAGCTACAGTGTTTAGCAAGCTGTGCGAGTACTCCATGTGAAAGAAGTTTGTGTATTTTTAAGCGCACACTCTTTGACTTGTCATTTTTAGTAAGAAAGAAATCCGCCTTGGCACTTTCATTTTGGCCGATGTCCATATGCTTCTGTACTACAATGTGAGGCCACCATATTATTTTAGACCTCCAACCAAAGGAGGGCAGGACCTCTATCAAACGCGCATTTTGGGTTGTATAGATGCACAGAAAACCTGGGATAGTCGTGTAACGGAGCACTGTGTTTAAACAGCATACTCTTGGTACTTGTCAGACACCCATTTCTGAACTGGTCCCTTTCTGCAAAAGTGATGGTGAATCAACAGATTTGACAAGTCGGCTGTAAAACATCAGATTCAAACAGACAGGCTACCCGTGTACATCAAAGGTGCTTCCGCCTCGGTCCATTTGGCACCGGATCGAAGAATGTAGGGAGCTCGTGTGAAGCGACACAAGAAGCAGAGAGGGTCAGGGTGTGGCCAGTCCACCAGAACATTTGTGTCTGCGTGCGTGAGGAGCCCCGAGTTAAGCTTTGAACTGACAAAAACGAAGCGAGATTCAATTCAACTTAATCAAAAAGCCAAGGCCCTTTGGCTAATAGTAGTCAAGTTTGATCCGCAAAGGTCGGAATAGGTAGAGTTCTACCTCACCTTCACGATATGATCCTGACTAGAACTGTGGTGCGATAACACAGCACCTAGGTGTCATCACACACAAACTGGTCATTGACAAATAAGGATTTTCAAGGTGATGCACACACACACATACATGACCACACAGGCACAGAGAGCCTCCACTATATGTCGGGCGGCACAGCGGTGCAGTGGTTAGCATTGTCGCCCCACAGCAAAAAGGTTCGAATGCGGTCCTGGGCCTCTCTGTGTGGAGTTTGCATGTTCTCCCTGTGCTTGTGTGGGCTTCCTCCCAACAGCCAAAAACATGCACCTCAGGTTAATTGGTGGTTCTATAAATTGCCTTTAGGTGTGAATGGTCTTTGTTTCCGTCAGTCTCTCTGTGGCCCTGGGAGGGAGGCTGTAGCTCAGTCAGTAGACTGGGTTGCACACCAATCGGAAGGTTGGTGGCCCGGTCCCCAGCTCCCCCTGTCCACATGCCCAAGCGTCCTTGAGCAAGACACTGAACCCTAAATTGCTCCCGATGGTGTACCATCGGTATGTTGTAAGTCGCTTTGGATAAAAGCATCAGCTAAATGAAATGTAATGTAATATGTCGCAGTGCAGTCGTATCACTTGGACGACCTTTGTTGAGACAATACATCTAAAAATATCCCCATGCAAGCTCCAGCTGAAGTTAAAATGTCAGAAACAACCTCGCTCAACTATTTTCACAGATTAGGCCACTTCATTTCATGCATGCCACAAGACAAACATTTGGGGCAAAATGTTAACCATTTCTCACTTTTGACATCATTTATTTCAAGAATACCAGCTAGAAGCTTGGTGACTCAGTGTGATGGCTAACTGGGCAGACTGGTAAATGTATAACTGGACGCCCCCGCTCTGTGACCTCAGAGCAGGGGCGTCGGTAATGTGTAACCCCTCGCCTTCATGCTCCTGCTCAGGACCAGCCTATGAATATGAATGAATGTGAGAGCCAGAGGTCAGTCAGGAGTATGTTGCCAGAGACACCAAAAAATGTTTTTATTTTGGCCACTTTCTTGTTAATATGTCAATTTTGCTGGATAATCTGTATTTTCCTTAGATGCATTTACAGATTCTTTTTAGCATGTAGGTCTGGCCAAAATTTGCAAATCATGTTTTATGCAATCAGATGTTTGTTTCAGTTAAGAAGAAAAGGATCCTTTTCCTGTTGTGCACGTACAAAATGCAGCACAGTAATGCGCACAAGAGCAAAAGGAAGAAATAACTTTCATGAGAGAACATTCTAAGTTGTGTCACTTGATCAACATCAGCACCTGAGTTACAGGGGTTTTTGTGACCGAACCTTTTGATTGCACCTCGTACAGTAAAACAGTAGAGTGTGGGTTATTATATTAATCAAATTCAGAGACTTCTTTGTTTTTTTAGAAATGGGAAACAACATCAGGAAAAAAAAATTAGCACAGAGTCACCTGAGGACAAATGCCACTGCATATATATATATATTTTTTTTTTTAAATCAGTGTACAGTCTGTAAATATCTACAGCCGTGTTCAGCATGTGTTCACTGGCGGTGCACAGGTGGGGTAAGTGATGACAAATGGCAGACAGTGCCGACTCCGGCCCGTTAATTGTTGTTGGAGGCTGAAGGCTGCGTTGTTCATTTCACCTCGCGACCGGTCGGCGTCGGGACGTGATCATTAATATGAGAACATTGCCATCAATCTACCTGAACAAGAGGCCAGTCATTTCAAAGGCTGGCGTTGGGTAGACCTTTCACACCCTGTTTATAACACCGATCTAAGCACATTACCAGAGCTGTGGGGGACCACTGCAAGTCATTAGTTAGACGCACACACTCACACACACACACACACAATGTGACCACCTTTATTGGAACCCAGTCGCTTTAGAAAAATGCCACAAATGCGAGATAAGGTACACTACCAATTCAACATCAAAAGTCCTGTCCTGTACTCTCCCTCTAAGCCATGTGTACACTTTCTCACACGCACACGTACTTAAAGCTGCTCTTCCAGTTATCCCATGATACATGTAATTCTGTCAGGTGGAGAGTATGTGTGCACATGTGTCAGAGAGAACTGGCACAAAAAAAAAAAAAATCATTGGGCCTCATCTGTTTTTTGAACTCTCCCACTTTCCATCTCTCTCGCTGCACCTGACGGGCTTACAGAAAGACCCAGGTTTCCAGATCAATCATTCAAAAGTATTTACAAATGCACAAAGCCAGACTCAGACAGGTTGGCACATGGCCACTCTGTTTAAGTGCTTTTCAATGTGTCTGTGGTGTCAACATCTATTTCACACTTATCTACACCTCAAAGGGGGAAAAAATATGTTTCTGTGACCTTTAGCAAGTGTCAAATCTGGAGAGTAGAAGAGAGGGAAAGAGGAGAAAGAGAGGAGGGGGAGTTAAGAGATCTGTCGATGCACGCCTTACATAACCTTTTTATTTATCCGGGGGAGATTGATAGAGCATGCTCTTTATCAGAAACATACTCGTTGCTTCACACAAGGAGCAGCTCAGCACATCTGAAGATTTCTGGTGGGCAATAAAAAGGTTCTCTGTTTTTCCACTGGAGCAACTGGGGGTAAAAAGTCTTGTTCAAGGACATCTTGAGTTTTACACCCTTCTCCAGGATTTAAACCAGCAGCCGTGCCGTCACAAAAGAGACAATGTCCCGCGTCTATGAACCCTTGACTAGCACCATTGATACGCAAAGAGCCGTTTGCCATTTTTCCCTAATTGTTAGTTTGCGGCCAGGCCATAATGTTTCCATTAAGATTATGTCGATCGAGAAAAGCTTTTTAGTTTTCACCTTCAAATTACAACATGCTTTCATGAGGTCAGCTGTTTTCCATGTGGAATGGCCGGTTTTAATGCAGACACAGTCCCTTGGTATTCAGTCTGGGTCCAGTTCAGTCAGGGGAAAGTCAGGGGAACGAGTGAGAAAATGAGGAAGGGAGAGGGATGGAGGGAGGAGAAGAGAAGAGGGGAAGGAGAGCGTTGATTGAAAGACTGTGATTAGCAGTTTTCAGCGGGGCACCAGGGCCACTGAGTTGTTCTAACAGGGTTGTCGCGTCTCGAGGTGCAGTCAAGGAGAAGTCAGTGCTTTAGAAAGCTCCCTTGATTTCCCCATTCCCCCCTCCCTCCCTCTTTCGCTCGCACCATCCAGCCACACTTTTCCTGCCCCTCCGAAAAAAAATCAATACGTCTGTGCAAAGTGCAGCTTGCAGCTTCCCCATGGGGAGGGCCGGCTAGCCGTAAGGGCTGGATGCAGGGCTTGCAAGCGAGGACAAGAAGCGTCCTCCAGGCCTGTCCCACAGGCAGTGTCAAGGACAGACCTGAGGACCAAAGGACCGAGGGGCCATCAGATTGCCCTTCCCCTCTGAATCTCGCCTTCTTTCACTCTCCCTCTGTTTCTCTGCTGGCTCAGCGAGGCAAAAGCGATCGATAATCAGGTGGGGCGTTTAAAATCCCCAGCTCCAGAGGCTGGCGCTACGCTGCTCGGAGCCCAGTAGACCAACACATCGCTCAGGGCGGAGCAGATGGACAGATAGATGAGTGGGTGTACGGTGGTCGCACCTGGTCATTGAAACGTCTGTGATTTGTGACAGTAAACAATTCAATAGCACTTAGCGATACGCAGTGTCTGAGGGGTGTAGAGCCAGACTCTTCACACACACTGCCATTGTCTCAACATGTCACAGATCAGTGGGATTCGGGCTGGTCAGGCAGCTCTATAGACCAACACACCCTGGTATTGCATCTCACTCTAACACAGCACCTGTATTACTGCAGCTGTACACCAGAATAAAGTCTCAAAAATTGCTTCAAAAAAAAAAAAAAAAAGAAGAAAAACTGGCATGTACTATCATTGTCAACAGCAGTGTTCCTCATTTCCATACAGTAGGCTTTGACAAAGAAGCCTGTACATGATGTGGATGAAGTGTGCAAGGAGGATTTCATTCCTGCCGCGTGTCTCCATGTGTGAGTGACTGATCACAGTCGAAGTGGCTTGTGTCTCTAATCCAGTACCACTGTTAGACAGTGCAAAGACCCGGCTCTCTGTACCGCAGCACGGGCTGATCAAACCCATCCTGTGACAAGCAACCTCTTCAAATGACGATGATTTCCCAGCTCTGTGTCCTTTCGGCCCCATATTAGATCATCTTCTGACACCGCCGAGTCTGGTACTTCATCTGGGATAAAGATGATGTGCAACCCGACCCGAGGGGCTGGGAGTCAAGGGTAAACGAGGGGCTAAGACTGGGGTGCTGCGCCTGATTGGCGGACAGCTGTGGCAATTATCATGTGGTATATTATAACCGTTATGCTAAACATAAGATTTAATAGAGTAGGTTGCTTGACAAAACACTTGAAGGATACTTTACCATCGCCTCAGCCGCGTGTCACATTCGCACACGACACATAGAGCCAGCTATCTTAAAGGAAAACATATCAGATCATAAAACACATCAAAAAAGAAAGCATGTTGTCTGTTTCAAAATGTCCAAGGACGACATGCGTTGCCTATCCATACTTTTCCCTTATCAACTATATCATGTTTTTCCAACCAGGAATCAGAATAGCCTCTTGAATTATCTGTTGACCTATTTGCTAACGCTGATTGTTGCACATGCTATTATTAACAAGCTGGAGCAGTGGCCTAAGTTTAAATCCTGACAACCGCCTAAGCCACTAGAAAAACACATGGCTCTAAACAGATGTGGACTGCACATGTAGTACTGGTCTAATTCTATCTCATGTCGTCTTTGACCCAGATAAACGGGCGTTATGATGTGACCTCAGATAAATATTGAATGAAGGGCCTGAATATCATCTGTGGTTGTTTACACGATCACGGTCCGTCCGTGTTCCTGGAATCCTGAGGCAGACAAGTTTGCTATAATGGCATTAGCCAAATCCTGAAGTGAAGCAGACGGCACTTGTCTTGCTTGAGAAGCCACCTCATTTCTTTATTTATTTTTCGTTCACTCATTCCGAACAAAGGGAAATATTCTACCAGGAATTGAATAGCTTAATCCTCTTTTCACTCTTCCCAGTAGCCTCAATGGTGACAGATTAACATCCTGGAGGTTTACAAACCCAGCCATTTGAAAATGTAATTGCTGATGCCACACAGCATGCATGTGTTTAAGTTAAGAGTTAATATTAAAGCTCAAAATACAATACAACCCCGAGTCGGGAGGGTCGTGGGCAGGTTGGGCCAGACCCAAGTCACTGCAGACCTGTCACTTATGTATCAAGCTGTCCCAAACACCTCACTGGGTGCCATAGTTACTGTTCACTTCTGCTAATTATTACAGCCAATCAGAGGGGTTAACGGGGCGGACCCTGGCTGGACCATGTTCCGGGGCATTTAACAGCTGGCTGGAACGGAGGTGAATGCATTACACACTGCCCCTCATCCAATAAAAATAAAACACCCTGACATCAGAGGTGTACTTAGCATTGAGGGGTGGAAAGGGAGGAAGAAGAGGGAGGTGGACTTGGAGGGGAGAGAGCATCTGATAACATGATGTCCAAGTGCCACCTAGTGACAACTTCCCAGCTTCTCTGATCTTTGAGGCTCCAGAGCATCGCAGGGGGGTGAGGGGGCGAACGGATGAAGCAGCACAGCGCGGAGGGACTCAATATCAACAACACATGTTTTGCTCTTTAAGGGAAATCTCAGCGAGCTTGATTGTTTTCCAAAGAACAACCTAAACTGTTGAAGTTTCATGTAAAATATCAAGATTAGGTGAAACATTTAAATAAAAAGAGCACATTTTCTATTTCTAAAACACAAGCGAACGCCCCACCAGCCCTCCTCCGGCGATCCCACTGTCTGTACAGTTAAGGGAGCATGCCTGTAACACTGCACTGGTAGACCGGTGGCCCTGGGCTCCTAGGTCCCCTCCCCTCATTAGCCCAAGTATAAATCACACTCTGCCAGTGCCCAGAGGTGAGAGGGATGAGAGTGGAGGTGAGCTTGAAATAATGCTTATGTCACGGCGGGTCAGCCCTCCATTATGGCCGTTTCAAAAACTATTAATCTTGCTTGTAGTCAGTGGCCTAGAAATAATTACTTCATCTAACCCATGTAATACAGCATGACCAGCAGTCGAGCCTGGTCAATTTGAGGCTGGGGAGGCAGGATGGGGGTGTGATGAGAGAGAGAGAAATAGAGTGAGAGAGTGAGAGAGAGAAGGGGAGGTGCGGGGGTGGGGGGGCAGAGCCACAAATTACCAGGCCCTGTCTCCTGCTATTGGGTGACTGATGTCCTCCTCACTTCAGCTGTGGCCTTTTACACTCTCAACACTGATTTAGATAGATACACGCACGCACACACACACACACACACGCACACGCACACGCACACACACACACACACACACACACACACACACCTGCATGCTCTGAGAGGCAGATCATGTACTAACCCTGCATACAGTGTGTATGCACATTAATGCATGATTAAATTCACAACACATGTTGAGCAAGGAGCACACACATCTCATTATTCTAAACAAGGGTTCACAACCCTTTCAGAATAAGGTCTAAAGGCTTCAAGAGATAATAGAGAATTAAATTGGTTTTGAGCATGCGGAGCTGACGCAAATAAAATGTCACACTAAACATTATGACACTGCTTAAAAGTTATTATTTTTTCCATCGAAATGTCAGAAATGTGTCATTTGTAACTTTGCATTTAACTTTAAAAAACAGAAACGTTCAAGCAAAAGTTTACAAAAAAGTGTATCTGGATATAAAAATCATGCTGTCAAAATATGCAAGTAAAAATGTTGTCTTGAAAGCCACGACATTACACACAGGAATACACACCTTTGCATACGTTAGGATTTTGTGAGCTTGCACATCCACCCCCCCACCCCCCCACCCCCCTTCATTGCCATTCAACAGTGGCTGCGCAACTGCAGGTACAATCACCTGTCTCTATGGCGGAGGACTAATCCACCTCCCCTGCATCACGGCAAATATAAACACACAAGATGGCCGATGGAGAAAACCCACACTTGAGAGTAAACAGACGAGCTAGTGCAAACTCAGCCTCCATAAACGTCCCGGGAAGTATGTATGGAGTGACATAAATAAATGCAGCCCTCCAGTGGCTGTCACAGCTGGCATTGCAGGTGCAAATTTAATTAGTCAAGGTGAAGTCTCCCTTGCTGTCTGAGAAGGGGGGGGTCCTCGCCATGCACGACTGTAAACATGCGCTATATCCTAATCAGGTGTCACCGTGGCGTTTGATCAGCCCGTGAAAACTTGTCACGAATCCCCAGCAGAGAGTGGGCCGACGGTGAGAACAAAGGAAGAGAGCTGTCATAAAAGAACAGGGTGGTGGTGGTGGTGATGGCAGTTGCAGTGGATGAAGAGAGTTTGCCCATTAGCAGTCTCTGGCGCCTATCTCTCTGCCGCTCCCCTTAACGTCTCTCCTCCGCTGGTTTTCCTTTCTTTCTCCACGCGGCTACCTACAGTATACACCTCACTGCGTCACCGCCATGCCTGGAAATCTCAAGCGCAGCTGTCACACTCGTGCTTCACAACCGCCAGCAAAGCTTCCAAAAGAAAAACCCCAAAGTAGTACACTACTTTTGTTTACCTCCCAAAGAACCGCACATGTACAGAGATGCAAGCTGTGCTCGTTTTGTTTTTATCAAGCGCCATTTCTAAGTAGTTGGGTCCTTGTGAAAAGCCTGAAGAACTAGATGCAGACATGCTGTTCTACTCCCGCCCAGCGCCTCCGGGCTACACCGAGGCAATGCAGGAACACATGCGCCATTAGATACTGTTTACCTTTCAGTTTGGATGATATTGAATACATTAGCTGATTGAACCACATAAGAAACACAGGCGAGTGACAAGGCCCAATCGTCTTTGCGACTACCATGGTAACTGAGATTACAGGCTAACAAAGAGCAGACAGGGGGAAAAAATATTTAAAACCCGAATAGTGATACATAAATTAATTAAAGGACAAAAAAACAAGTGGAGAATTAAAGTTGGAACATCTGTCAGCGACTTAGCTTCCCAACGTAATACCAGTGTTAGAACATTTATACCCTTGAAGTTAATGATCCCCTCTTTAATTGACAGTCAAGGAAAACTGGCTGCGGCAGCATCCTGCCGAGACACCGATAAGAGACCCTCTCTCCCCCCCTCCCAAAAAAAATAAAAAAAAAAATAAAAAAAAAAACAGTTTAAAGAACCTTGGCACTAATCCCTATTGTCATCCCAGCGCAGCAGAAGGACTTACAAACACAGATAACTCTGCTGAAGCTGTCTATTTCTCAGGAGTTATGGGGACAACCGAGCCGCTGCGCGCCTCAAATCAGTCACTCAGATTAGCCCAATCCCTCTGTGCTGTCAGTCAGTCGAGACACTCGCTTGTCACCGCATTTACATGAGTCCATCTCATATGTGACAATGCCCCTTATATATGACAATGGCTGCGAAGGAAGGGGTCCACTCGCTCACAGATAGCGGGTGTACAGTATGGCAGACGGGCTGTTGTTGGATTAAGCTCATGGCGCGCGCGGTGCTCATGTCTTCACTGACACTCCAACAACAAGTTTAAGGAGTCTTAACCATTTACTTTAGTGGGAAGAATGTGGGAGATGCATGTCAGATGAAACACACACATACAGTACACCTACACTGACAAACACAGATACAAGAGCACACACACGGTGGAATAAACTTCAGAAAACTCAGAAGTACAGAATGACTGTATGAAAACCAAAAGCTTACACAGTCTATGTCTTCCCCAAAGTTTACTTTGAGAATGACTTTAATCCACCTACTTCACCTAACACAATGAAGCTCCAAGAACAAAGGGCAAAACAACACAACACTTTGTGCTGCGGAAAGCATAAGGATCTGTCTCCATCTTGAATAAACACAGTAATCATGGAGGTTCAGAAGCCAACCCGAAAACAAATCTCTGAAAAACAAACTAGATAAGACACAAAGTTTGCTGTGGTAAATTAATAAGGGATTAGTTCCTGCAGTTTGTACTTTTTAAGTGAACGCGTGGTACGTCGAGGCTCGCAGTGTGCTGACTGCTTTTTATGCTTCTGTGGCTCACTCCACTTCAGACAGTCCTGAAACAAATGACAGTGGATGCCCTATACATAACAGGGCCAGGGCAAGCACGACACAGGGGTTGACAACTGAACCCTCAAACTCCCTCATCCCTACCCCTGCCATGGCACACACATAGACACACACACACACACGCACAAATACACACACAGCCCCGAAAACAGCCCTGACACGACCGCTCGGCAGCCCTTCCTAACCCCTCCTTGTGTTTTTTCTCTCTCCATCTCACTGGAGACAACCCTCAATTCAAGACCGTTTTAGCCAGGCAAGTGGATGTGACCCGCTGCCCCTCAGTCAGGCTCATCTGAATAAACAGAGCTGAAGAAACAGGCAGAGGAGAGAAAATCTGCCTACATTATGATAGGAAGAGAGAGGGTGGGATTCAGCCAAGGGGCTCCTTTCTTTATGCACGTTTGATCAAGTGCCTGACAGCACTGGTGGATGGAATTACGGACTGCTGAACAAAAAGTTGTGTGTGTGTGTGTGTGTGTGTGTGTGTGTGTGTGTGTGTGTGTGTGTGTGTGTGTGTGTGTGTGCGTGTGCGTGTGTGCGCCGTTCGGTCTGGACAGCTGGATTTCTGAGGCCTGACAGTGTTAGGCTTGTGACAAGCCTGCCGCGCCACACCACCACCACATACAAAGCGCAAGCCGCCTAGTAGCCTTCGCAGTCCATCACTCAGGACGGCCCAGGGAAGTGCCGTGAGAAGAGGTCAGACGTGGAGGAGAGCGGGAGGGAGGAGAGATGAGACGAGGATGAGGACCTGGAGGAAGGAGGAGGTGTGTGTGGGGGGGGGGGTGGAGGGGGGGCTGGTCAGGGGTTAAGTGTAGAGAAGACAGCGATGAAAGGCAACTGTCATGCACCAGTGCTCGCCCAGGAGCACCTGTCTCGAGGAGAACATGCAAAGTGTGCCGGTCACGTCCTGACAACACCCCCACTTTTTCTACACACACACACACACACACACACACACACACACACACACACACACACACACACACACACACACACACACACACACATACAAGCTCTCAGGAAAAGGGCTGATGCTCCACCATTGGAAAGGCATCGCCTGTTTGACAGCATGCCAGTCAAGCTGTCGGTGGCTCCTTCGCATATGCAAGGAAAAGTTAGACTGATGAAGAAAAAAAACCAACACGCGAGGGTTCAGAGAAAGAATCACTGAGACATGAACAGACCACCTGAAGTGAGCAGACAATTCTCAAAGACTTGATGCAGAGTAAATGCTGGAACGGGCAATACAAAAACCTCCATGAAAGCGAATCCAGGATAACCAGGACAACTACTCCATGCAGGCTGGAACATCCTCAGGTGGAGGCAGTTAACCAAAGCATGGCATAAGGCCCAAACAGGATTTTTCTCAATCGCTTCAGTATTTGCATGCTCCATTTATTAGCTTGACAAAGATAGGGGTGAGTTTTGGTTATGCGAAGTTCTTTGCCAATTTCACAGGGTAGAAAAGGGAACCCCTGAGCCTGACACCATTACTGGCATACTCTTCCTATAAAGTAACACTAATAAACGACAGCACAACATTATGTTTGTTTTTACAAGTAGCAAAATACCTTGAGGTATTTAGTTAATGGTGCTGAGCAGAGGAGTCCAAGTGTACCTCCAGCTGGCTAAGCTAACAGCAATGCTAAAATCTGGCTTTGGCTAAAGGAGGCCCTTCCTATGTTGAGGCCTCTGCAAAGCAACGAGCCAAATGCCAGGTATTTTAACACACTTTCATTGCTCACGTTTATGGAAAAGAACTTATGATGTACAAATTAACAGTTACTATTTACAGCGCCTTGTGAACCTGGACTCCTGCGGCTTTTGTGAATGAAGGGTATTGGACTATCCATTGAAACCAGATGTTAGCAATAGGCACTTTTACTTTATTGGAAAGGTGAGTCATTACAAAGGAAAATAAATTCACAAATAAACAGCATGAAGACTTCTCTGTCCTATGCAGGTGGCTTTTTATAGTGAAACCATTTTTTTTATTGGCGTTAAGCTAAAATTAGCAACAACTCAACTGGTTAGTGGGTGGCATCAATTACCGATGACGCTTTGTCTTATCGCTGCAATTGTTTATCTTTCCAGTATCCGTGGTGCCGACGGAAGATTTGTATCACGTACTTTCCGACAGCAGCCTCCACATACATGTCCTGTCATTTTGAGACGCATTTCAAGATGTGCGTACAAACACACACCACCATTCCTTTAAAGATGCACTCGTCAAAGCTAACACACAGCCCACATTAACGCACACACGCACACGCACACGCACACACACACACACACACACACACACACACACACACACACACACACACAAGAATGCCAAACAAACAGAAATGGAAAATAACGACTCTCTTGGATCGTAGCCTCGAGTGGCTAATGAACCCCCGGGAGGCTCTCGCCTCTGTGTACGAGGTGAGAGGGTCATTCCCATGTTTATTCAGCACCAGTCCAATGAGCCACCACGATCTATTGATCGAACTGATTATTCTATGTCTCTCTCGTGACGGGACACATGCATGACAGATGAACCCTACTTGGGCAGGTCACAGTCGATGTAATCTCATTGAATCTGACGGCTGACCTGGTCGGCTAGTTTGCATGAGCCACGCCGCGGCCTCGTGTGCGAATACATTGACCCGTGTGGCTAATGCCTCAACACTAATACGAGGTGCTCGGTAGGGACTGTCAAGACGCATGAGCTGTCAAGGGCTGTTTGGACAATCCTAGTGACTGTTTGCGCGGTAGAAAAGCATCCGGTCGGTGAATGCCAAACATAGCATACCATCAGGCAAAGTATCGGCAGTATCAGGCCACCATTTATAGGGAAGGACGTTGTATAGAGTGGGGCTGCCAGTACTATCCAGAGAAAATCAAGATAAGCATGATCACATAAGGGTGAATTGTGATTTGTAATGCCTCTTAAATATTACTATCTTACCCAACGCAATATACAGTAGTACCCAAACAGTAACAGGTAGACGGCAGCTGGGGAGGAAACCTCTGCAGCTCTTTCAGATACAATGTGGCTCACTATGACATTTAATCGTCAAGTCACACCAAACTGTACAGGACTCGCATATGACAGTCAGTGGCAGGTCATCTTAGCCACATAGACGGATGCAGTTGCAGGCCTTAAAGGTTGATATCCTTCCAAATGCAAACCAAATGTAGACGTCATGCTCCTTTAAAATGTCTTGCATTTAACACGGACCGAGATAAAAGATGGCAGGAAGCGAAGGAACCTTGATCGTGAGAAGTTACCCAACGCTTTTGCTGTTTGTCGATAACAGTATGTAAGCAACACGGAACCATGTATCTTACAGGTGCACGATCAATTGTGTTAAAATAAAATTGCGACGTCCATGCAAACTCATTTCTAAATGATATTGATTCTGCCACATTTTAATTGATGACATCAGCTGCATCAAAGCGAGCACTCCTACTCGCTCCCTTAATAAATGAATGTGGTGTCACACGTCTTAATGAGAACAGCATAAAACGGCAGTGTAAGGGAAACAAACTCAGTGAGAACGAGTACGAGACACCGGTGAAAAGCCAACACAGAGAATATGTGTTTAAAGATTGTGTTTAATAAGAGAAGACAAGAAACCGAAATGGATTGGTTTCATGCTCAGTGTCAGATTCATGAACCTGTTGCGTTTCAGCTATGTGCCGGTGTCGTGCAGAGCCCTGCGTGCCCGTCGAGAATTACATGCAGCTCACAGGACCGTGAGAAGCTAAATGGAAAACTACCAGACACTGTAGTTTCTGCAAGTACAGCAGGCCGACTGTTTAAAAATGATGCAATCTTATCAGTGTGGTTCAGCAATAAAAAATAAATGTCTATAGTTTCTAGTCATCTGTGTGTTACTAGTGTCAGTATTCAAAACATGAATCTGAAATGTATGGGGTTTCCTTGATTATCCTTAATATGTCCACTATATTATGAAGATGTGTGCTATATTTTCTTTGTTCATGTGTTCTTAAGCATATCTAAGAATGTCAGAGTGACACGACAACGGGGTTATCAAACGTGGACAAATGAATGTTGGGTGTCAAATTCACTCTGTCAAAGTCGATCAAATAAAATGTGTGCTGATAAAAGCAACAAGTGTCATTACTGAGTGTTCGGAGGTGCGTGCATTATTCCACTAAACTGACTGTTGCTGTTAAAAAAATGCATTTGATTTGTAGATCTCCAGAAATAAATTACTGCGTGGAAGCAGTTGGCGGAGGTGCATCTCTAGAGTTGCATACACTTATTGGCAGGCTAACAGAACTCAACATAACACCTGTGCTATGTCAGGCATCGTTGTATTTTGTATTGTGTTTCCTTCTCTTTTAGGTGAATGAGTGCAACAAACATTTATACTGAAAAAAAAAAATCACGGGAAAGAATCATGATCTCTCATTTTATCCAGAATCGACCAGCCCGACATTGATGTCAGTGTTTAAGAAGCTCTCACTGGCTGTACAAACAGGGAAATCATACACATTTCTATGATAAATAGAACCAAAACCAAATAAAAGCGTATTGTAAATGTCCCAGCACACGCATTGCAACTGATGGGTGATTAGTTTAACTGTGATGGAAGTTATGACATCCTTGCAACAGTTTTAGTATATCAGCTGAATTCATTTTAAAAAAAAAATCCTTAACTAACCAAACGGATGTGTTAACATTTCAATCCAAATACACGAGCACAGATCAAACAGGCAAGACAAGCTAAAGACATGTAGAAGAAAAGCTCAGCAGCAGACTAATCAGCCCCCTCCGACGCTCACGCAGCCGATCAATGAAAGACCCGGGGCCCAGGGCTTGCACTATATTACACTCCAAAACTTCATATTCATTCATTGATTTTATTTTTCTGAATAGTATATCACCGAACTCCAATGGGAGCAAAAAGATGGGGGGCTGGGGCTGAGGTCAACTCTCACATGGATGCCTGGACGAATGTTTGCACAATATTGATGGCGCACGAGGGAAGAAATGACTAAATATCTGGATCAATAGCTAGTTTCCCTAGCTACGACAGGTTGTCTCAGATGGAAATATATAAATACTTCTTTATGGCAACTGGAGTAGCGCTAACGAACAGTGCTAAATGCCCCCCTTAAGGTAAACTCTTTGATTAGCCAAGGCCAGAGGTGACAAGAGAGGTCTGCTGATGCTATGATGCCACGCTTCCAGTGGCCTGAGGATGCTTATGCACACAGGGGCCCAGTAAAGAGACCAAGAATATGACAGGTCACAAGCCCTCGGCAAAGAACCCTGACCCTCCTCTTCATTTGTAATGATAATGGGCCGAGGCTACACCAATCTCAGTCATGTCCAAATAATGCACAACGTGACTAATTTATCAAATCTTTTCTTCAGTTTTCTGTTGTAATCAGGACAAGAAGTGGGACATTTTCTGGCCAAAAGAAACGAATGTGCACGTGGAATTTTTTTTAAACAGTTAAATAGGCTGAGCACTTTGTAATCAAACCAGGCCAATGCATCCTGGTGCTGCTGCTGATGGCAGAAGAGCTGCCTGTTCTTATTTGCAGCACAATACAATCACTGAGAACAACACCCAACCTCACAGCTTCCCCAGCTCCACAGTGGCCAGCGGGGCCATAAAGAGGGAGGCGCCACGTCATCGCCGCTCCTTAATTAAATGAAAGCTGTTAGCTTCATTTGCCTCCTTTTTTTTTACACGTTGAACGAGCCAGCCCACCGTTGAAGACCTCCCAGACGCCATCCCTGCTCGGCCCTAAATCATGACCGGGTGAACGGCCCAGTGGGTCCCGGCCGGACACGCGGCAGCCACCCGGCGGCGAGGCCAGCGCAGGGCGCGCGGCGGATCGACACCGAGCCGGCGATAAGTAATTCTGTAGAGGTTTAGCAGCGTGATAGCCTGATCAATACTGTGTGCTCAGGCCATTAGGAATGCAGCGAGGAAATGACCCCCTCTGGTAATAAAGCAGGGCATCTGGGTTCTCCTTCATTTGCCAGCTCCATTAGTGTAATGGTATCATTATCTGCCACAGCCGTATTTTTGTGAGCTCTGGCTTTTCCACGGCTCGACCGGCGGGGGTCTGATGAAGCTGTGAGAGCCCCCATGCCGAGTGTTCCCCTTCTACCGTTCGACTCGGTGTAAATCTAGCTCTGTTGGAGCTTATGTGCTTTCCTGCCTTAGGTATCCATACCCATGTTTTATGTCAGCACCTAACACTATTTCTCCATTATTGGCTCATTAATAGAGTAAGCAGCATGTAGCTCGGGTTCAGAGGGAGAAAAAGATGGCCGGCCGAGTGCAAAGCTGCTGAATGTGCTGAATCTGACACCCACCTCTTGCTAAAACATCGGGCTTGACATGACAGGACGTCGGCATTAGTTGCCATAAATCACTTCCTTTACACTAATTCACCAGCTAACATTTTGTGGGGGAGAATTGATTAACCATGTCTGGACGTGTGGCCACATAATCAGCTTTTACCTTGCTAGTTGTTAATTTAACAGAACCGCCAGGGGAAACACAAACCATTTTAATGAGTGTTTAGAAATTAAATATCCTAAACAGCTTGCACTAGGTGCCACAACCGGAGCAAACCAATGAGGCTGATCTAAGCAATGGGCTCGGCCGGGCCCGGGACCTCACAACATCTGGTGACCCTGTGTGATCATTACTTTGCATGGCACTCACACACACACACACACACACACACACACACACACACACACACACGCACACACTTCCTGTTTCGACACAGCACTTGTCATCACTGTGCAAATGGCGAGCTTGCATCAAAGACAGCATTAGAGCATCGGGTTAAGGGACAGAGTCCGTTCTGTTCTCACACTTGCCAGAGCATGAGTGGAAATTCATCCTGCGATGACAACACTGACAAAATATAGTGAAATGTTTTCAATTCATTGGGGTCGAGGGCAAGCTGGATGTTACTATAAGGAGAAAATTCATGAAGATGTTGCTACTTGATAACCTCGGGAAAAGTACAAATGCACAAAAAGACACTATTTTTCTAATTTAACAAGAAATATAACAATTCCCTTGTCTAAGCAATGAAAAACATAATTATTCAAATTTGAAATAATGAAATAAATGTGAACTGATATGACTGGGGTGTGGTTAATTCCCCCTGGGCCCAGAGGGAAGCAGAACAATTTCCTGTCCTTTTCCGCTTAAAAAATATATAGACAGAGGGACGACGGTATCCCACCTGTCTATGCTATACTGACTTGCTGTGGTGGGACTTTCCGGGCAGACTGTGTATTCATTTGGCACTAATCTGTCGGGGCTTGCATTCCATAACTCAGAATGACAGTGCACCCATCAGAGTGCATCTCTCACTTTGTGCAGCACTGCAAACACACTCACTTACTGGATAAGGCGACCATCATATCCAAGTTTTTAGTTATCGTGACAACTGTATCGTTACACAACCACTGATATGATGAAGATTGGCCAAAAATCCATTCCTTCTTTGGCTGCTTTACAGTCATACAGTCAGTTTACAATTATAATTTCTTTTGCACATCCTTATATTTATCTACAGAGAAAGGAAGCTAAGCCATTAGGTGTGTGCAGTGCTGACTGCCTGAGGGCCAGCTGGAATGATTTCTCTCTCTGAGCCGCTCATCTGGCCGCCACGGCTGCTTTCATAAACAGGAGGAACCACGTCCTACATAGTTTCACTGCTGTCTGACATGATCCAAACACATGTGCCACAGCAGACGGCGTCCAAGTCAGGAGGAAACAGACAGAGAGGCAGACAGACAGACACTAAGAGGGGTGGCTATAGGTGGAAAAGCCCAGGACGCCTTGGGCACAGCTGAGTTGATTCCTTTCCTTCCTCTTGTGTCGCCACAAATCGCAAAGTTATGCTTACAGAGCATGTGGAAGCCTGATTGAGCCCAGGTCAGCACGAAACACAGCTCCTCGCATCAGCACACACAACACTCGGTCCTCACAGGTTATAAACACACTCATATCTGACCTGTGTGTTAAAATCCTTTCTCATCAGGTCCTACAGCTGGCCTATGAGCAGAGGGTATTATTTAAGAGCAGTAATGACAACAGTAGGCGACAGGTTGTCATTCAGAGCACAAGGTATCATCCACTCTGTCCTCATGCCTGAAGCAGCTGCAGACTGCTGGCCTGGCAGCTGGTCAAACCCCAGAAACACTACACACCAACTTCACTATTTGTTTTTACTGTTGCACTGAGCTGCTTCATTGCTGCTGCATAATTAACAATTGATTGTGTTTCTTCACACCAGCATCAACATCCCCAATTAGGCTTTAACTCAATGTTCTGGTTTTTTTGTTTGGTTTTTTTTTTTATTAAATGTTTAATGCCAACCAATTAAATAGTTATGACTTTAATATTTTTGGCACAAATATGCTGCCTACTGTAATTCATATTGTATTTCCACTTGAAATGGGGTGCTGCCCTGACGTTGCCCTGCGTGCGACCGACAGCCTCTTATCAGCAGTGTACCTACGTCACAAAAAGTACCATTTTAATGTAACTGTAATTCTTCATTGTGGCGGACTGGGTGAGGGGGGGGGGGTAAAAATGGAAAACACAATAAAGGAAACAGGCATGGTGAGGTATGCGCTGACATTCGCGGCTTTCTAGCCTTCAAAATGCAGCCAGCAGCATCACACAAGGAGCATTATATATTCAGCGAGCGACAGGGCTTAGAAATATGCCAGACCTAACGGAGAAAAACGCTATCAATACCTTTCTTCTCTTCTCCCCCTCACTGTCACCCGATCTTTTCATGTTCCTGGAGTTGTGTTTACACTGCCTCGCTTTCATTAGGAGCGACCTCGGTCGTTGTAGTGCGCGAGCGAACAGCGGCTCGAGCTGCACTCACGTCAGCGGCAGCGGATGCGAAAGCAGATGTTTATTGCATTGAGGTGAAAGCCCAAACGTCGAGGTTCTCGGTGTTAAATGCGTTTTAGTCGACAGGTTCGCGGAGGAGACGCTGAAAACGCAGCGACGCGAACTACAACTCCCAGACTGGGCGTGTGTGCGTGTGTGTGTATGTGTGCTCGCGGCCGGAAGTAGCGTCGGCACGCTCCAGATGTTACACCGCGGAGGGTCCGGTGTCGGTACACAGTTCCGCACCGGAGACAGACCGGTCAGCTTGGGTTTAAAATTCGGGATTTAAGTTTTACAGCCCTTAAAATGGCTGTGACGTTAAATTAAACAGTAAAACAGACATGTAAAAACAATTGCTACACGTTGTTATTTTTACCTCTAGTAGTGAGCATTATATTGCAGGTGAAATTTGACGTTTTGCTTTTTTTTTTTTTTAGTGCGAGGATTTTAAAATATAATTTGCTTCAAAATATGCTGGTCCTCAACATGACTATTCCATATGCTTTCCCCTTTTTGTAAATCAGAAACAGTACCACTTTCATCTTAGACTATGTGTAAAAATAGCAATCATGCTTTGAACGTGCTCCAGTTCAAGTCCCGCTAACCTTCTTTCAACTCTCGCATGCATCTCAAATCCAGGTGCCCGCTTTTCTGCCGGTGTGGGCTTCAACCACGTCAGCCCTTTTCAACTCACCACCGGTCATGAAAGTGCGCCGTAAACGCGAAGCCTCTACCGGGCTGCCTTTGTGTATCACCTACAGTTGCCCTCCAAGAGTTGAACCAGATTGCTCATAACATAGTTTGAATGGTGCTGAAATATGTTCTGTCCATTGTTCCTATCAAAGCACATGTGAAATACATGAGAGAGTTTCACGGATGGAGTGGCGGTGGCGGTGGGAGGGCGATGCAGGGGTGGATTGCATGGGCTGAAACACCTGCTACATATTACCATTACAGACTTTGATCAGTGTCTTCATTAGTTCCCTTTGTAATCTCTTTTCTTTTATGGTGGAGTTGACCCGAGTAAGCCGAGCACGGTGATTTAACACACATGTTTCTTTCACCTGTCTTGTAAAATGCTCAAAAGCTCTCCCACTCTCAAAGATGTCAGTGTCTCTGGCATCCCTTTCTAATAAACTGTGGAGGTTCTTTTGATTCCTATTTATAACCTACATTTCCTCTCCTCTGTCCTGGCCTTCCAAGGGGAGAAAAGGTTTGAAAAATATCCTCTGAATCGTTTTCTGAAAACTAGATCCATGTGCAAGCATTTATGCGATTTTTTTCACATGACCATATGTCAGCCTATAGTACCTTTTTAGAGCTACTATCATGGGGGGAAAAAAATCTTATGATGTAGTAAATAATTTCTTCTTACAGTGTCAAAACCTGACTAAATCCAACCTCCATCACCCCGATCTATCATTACACCATGTTCCTTTTATGTGTCAAACTATCGTTCACATGTTCCCACTGTCAGTCATCTTTATGGTTTTAAGAAATTTAAGGTTCCCTCCTTGAGAATATTGGCTTAGTGCGTCAGATCTGGGGCTTTTTGACTGAACATGTGTATTTTGCTTTTAATGGCAGACAGGCCCTGTACCTTGTCCAATAATTCCTGCAGGAGCTTGGTTTTTAATTCCATCGCTGGTGGCCCGTTGATTGAATGGTGTCAATGTCCTCACAATCCCTGTGGCTGAAGAATCAAATGTGCACAGTGGGCCCTATTACATTATTCACAAAATACACATTGTTCAAATCCTGTAGGCCTCAGTGATGGAGGTTTGTGGAATCATTTAAGAGTTTGGGCACAGGGAGTTGTTTGGAAACAGCAAGCCTGAACATGTCTTAAAGAAACTAAATCTCCCTCCCAACAACTCTGAAGCACACTAATTGACACGTTATACCTTATTTGTACATAAACCTAATTTTAAAAATCAGATTACAGTTTTATGGGGGTTATATGCTGGACTACAGTAAAATGAAGTCACTGCTCCTAGCAATGAAATAGTTTGGCACTTACACCAGGATAAAACTTTACATATTTATACTTTGGTCCAAATCTTTTTTAAATCCACGAAACTCCATTTAGTTGCTTTAGGGAAAGACTAGGGTTCTAATTACAGTGGGGCTGGAGGGTCTGACCTCCATAATTAAATGACCCTCCAACTCCAAATAAAGAGGTAAAAAGACAGCTAAATACACACTATTTTATTCTCAACATTGGCTTATTCATTAACAATAATAATAATAATAAAAAAAAAGTTCATGTATTATCTTCTGTTGGCTAAAACTGGTGCTCAGACATGAGCAGTGAGACAATGGAGGATTAGTTGGTGTAGAGATATATTGCAACACAAATGTTGAGTGTATTATTTTATTTTGAGTCTTGTATGTGCTTAATGAATCAGTGCTTATAAAAAAAAAAGATTTACACTTTAGAAATTCCTAAACATTTTAAAGGGTAGGAAATAACTGCAAAGATATTTGATGTATTTTATTGATGGTTCGCTATTTTCTATTAATGTGTACTTTGTTGTTAGTTGCCTCTCAGCCGGCATTGACAAAGGCCTGGTATGTGGAAGAAGCACATTGAGTTGGCAGAGAATAACAATTTTAATTGTGCAAACATTTCAAAAGAAAAGGCTGATGTCTATACAATGTAGTGTAATGTTTGGTGAGTGTATCATCTTGTTAAGTTTCTGAACTCTACTGTTGTGTCTCCTTTCCAAGGTGTTCAGGCCAAAAGAGTCACTGAGGGCCTGCAAACTGTTTAAAGTTTCCGGGAGTCACCAAGTGGTTGATTGAGGAGGAGGAGGGGAAGCACTTTTTTCAAATTTAAACTTGACAGGATGGCCTGAAATTTGACATGTGAAACAGTTTTAAATAACGTTATCAATTCATCTTGAATTGTGCAAATATTGATACTTATATGTAAGTAATTTCTTTGATAGTTTTTGATGGGTTTTGTGGCTCAGGCTACCCTGTTGAATGGTCGGGCTTCAGGGGTAGTGAGGAGCAGTTTATAAAAGGCTACCAATTAACATTAGGGGCTTCCACTGCTAGGTAATCAGTATTGGTTCAAATGTATGACTACTTTATTGAAATCAGACTGTGTTTCATTCTCAAAGTCAACATGAGCAAAAGGAAGTAGATATAGAGCACTTTTATTTGGTGCTAAAAAAAAGAATTAGCACAGAGCAGGACAATATGAGGGATGGTGAGTTTTACATACCTTGCATATGTGCTGTTTGCACAAAGGAAGCAGAGGGAGAGGTCAGGAGGAAAATGAGATGCAGGTAGGACCTACAGTCACAAAGAGGTAAGTAAATATTGTAAGATTTCTGTACCGCGTTCCCTTCATGCCCTAGAGAAAAAGTTGACACCTCTAACTGTCATTGTATAATTCACACTCTAGAAACAAGTCAAACTATGATTCAGATGTCCCCACTGTCAATCACTGTGACGGGGAACATGTCAGAGAAGGCAAAGTTCTCTGGATCCTTGTCGTTTGATGGTTAGATTTGAGGCTCTGTGAACAATCATAATGTCCAGGCTCTTTAAAGACAAGCCAATTACCTTCTCCTACAATGCCTGTCATTTGTCTTACAGCGAATCAGGCTCTAAAGCAGGCACCTCTCCTATTATGTCTGACCTGTGGGGTTCGGCATAAGACAAGGTCACCCATGTACACACTCTGATGTGGTATCGTATGGGATGACGGGGGGGGGAAAAAAAATCACTTTGAACTTCTTCTGTCATCATATACTCCTCTCTGGTGATCTAGCCAATATGTTTGAGGTCACGACGGGGGTATGTTTTCTGTTATTGTGCGTTGCATCAGCTCTGGATGACCCTTTGACAAGGCTCCCTTTTTCGTGATATAATGAGATTCTAAAAAAGCGGAGGAAGAATAAAGGATGAAGAACACACCAGTGCCAGAGTGGACAAAAGTGCAGTACAGGAAGACAGAGACCATTGTGTTGTGTCTGTATTAAAACCAGAGCCCACCGCCCAGCAATCATCTCTCCCCCCTGTTGTTCAAACTATTGTATGGCCTGAAAAATCAGAAAACACAATAGGCAGGCCCCATTGTGAATAATAACATCTTTCCGATGCAGGAGCTTCTATTGGACCACCTAGATGTTATTATTGCCCTATCGAGTTGTGGTTTCTGTATGAAACAGAGGAAGCAAACTACTGGGAAAACTAAAAACAATACAGCCGAGCATTGTCCTGCAGCACGCAGGACCTTTGCTGAAGGTACTGCTAAGAATTGTAAACAGCATTTTTCACTCACCACGGCGTCGGCGAGGGACCATCCTCAGCATTGTTCAGCCTCCGTGAAGACAAGCTTGTTTTTGATTTTTATTTATATCGAATGACCATATGGAGTAAGTATGTGCCTTCCCTGCTTGCTAACCTTCAATGCCTAGCCTTAGGAAACTGTTATTTGTCAGTGCTATAAAGCAGATTGCTGCCCAGTGGTTTCAATTAACATCAAAGAGCTCTTCGCAGGCAGTAATAGTTATATCAAAACCTGAAATGTATTATTTAGGGTTACATGCTGGAGTCCTCCAAACGATTATGTCCTTGTTTGGAGAAGGGTTTTCTTTTCCTGCTGACTTTTTCCATCCCATATACTCCACCGCCCTCGCCTTGCTTCTTTGAAGCGCTCCCACATCACTCCTGTACAGACCCTTTGTAGCACCAGGGTACCTGTGTGGCTCACACCCGGTGGCCTATTAGTTGCAGGGCATAAAAAGTGGCTGTGCAATAGTGATCGAGAGATTTAAACTCCTGTGAAGACAGCAGATTTTCCAAAGTCTCGCATGCTTAGCCGGCAGTGATGGAATCTAAATAAGTACATTTACTCAAGTACCGTACTCAAGTCCAAATTTGAGGTATTTACTTGAGTAATTCCATTTGATGGAACTTTATATTTCTACTCCATTAAATCTCAGCGGTAAATGTTGTACGTTTTACTCCACTACATTTGTCTGACAGCTTTAATTACTTTTAAGACAGTATTCATTCCCCTCCTGTCCAGTGGAAACCATGTCTCTCCTAATGTGTTGATATTTTTATTTATTTGTTTTATATAAACTGAAGGATTCGATGTCAAAATTCTCCCTCTTCTTATTTGCATGAAAATGCATTGTTTATCTGAACTTGTTGATGTTTTAGAGACATGTGGTTCGAAACGATACAAACATGTGACAATCATATGGAATATGATGCATTACTGTGGATTAAACTGACCAACAATTCACAAAGTAGTTAAAATAAGCACAAACCTAAATAACCACTGCATTGAAATGCACATTAATTCAACAGAAATTTAAATCCAACAACATTAGATATAACACCGAAACACTGAGCAGGAGCACTTTTTTTAAAAACTTGTAGTTGAGTACTTTCACGGTGCGGAATTAGGATTTTTACTTAAGTAAAGGATCTGAACCCGTCATGTGTGAACTGGTTCCATTATTTGCATTATAGTCAAAGTCATCAAAAGTTTAAACTTTGTAAAAGGTGCAAAGTTGACAATGGGAAAGTGAGGATATTTGCATTTATTTATCATGTGACAAGTGAAGGAGATTCATTATCAAAAATGTGCTGTTTGTACAATGAGCAATATCCATAGTAATCAATCAAATCTGCATGTCACAACTTTAATTTGTGTCTTTACGGTTGTGGGGTAGGCCTGGACTAGTTTAGAAATAAGTATGTTAGCCTATGTGTTTTATCCTGTGTCATGGTTTGATGTTATGCATAACATCTTTTCTTGTATTTCTTGTTTTTTGTTGTAGATTTAATGCTTCCTTTTCTTTTGTGAATATTTGTGACAAGTATGTTGGGTTGTTCACAGGATGAAAATCAAAATACAGGAAGACTTTCAAAGTGAATCAATGCAGATCTTAAGCACTGACACTAGTCTAGTCGTTGTCCGTGCAAATCCATCAGTGCAAATTTTCTCAGATGTGCATCAAGCCTTCAGGTACAGAATCACCTGGACTGAATAGCACCTGCTGTCTGGCCAGTTTAACAAGCTCTCTGTAAATCACCAAGAAAAAAATATTTTTTAAAGTGCTATTAAAGCAGCGCAGGGAAAAGAGCTTTTTTTTTTTTTGTCCGACTGAATCGTTAAAACTCTTGCAACCCCGTGGCCGAGGCTTAAAGCGCACAGAGGGGCCTTTTAAAATGGTTCAAAAACGACATACACCATTCAATACATGTTGATTAAGCCTCAATAAATGATCATATAGCACCACAGGAAAGAGCCCTTTGGTTAGCGAACAGAAAGAGCGTGCAGCCTTAGTCTAAGATGTGGTACACCTCCTCGCCTGGGATCACTTCCAGACACCGAAATGAGGAAGCGCTTTGCTATTGCTATGATTTGAATACCATGATCACTGAGTAGTTTTATAAGAAACCCATTAAAAGTGAGGTTTTGACATACAAAAGAGACCCTGTTTAAATCTCACGCACATTGTCAGGCTGAAAGACATTATAAAAACTCTATACGGAAGCATACATCCTCTGTGTGTGTCCCTGCCTAGCGCGCCGTCAGTAGTGTCTTTTGTAGGGGGAAACATGACCTGTTCTCTGGGGAAGCCCGTGCCCTATAGCTCAGCACCGTGCTGCAGATTAATCGCACATTTGTTCAGCGTGATACTATCACCCACACCAGACTTAACTTTTAACAAAGACGTCTGCTTGAAATATTCTGATGTGTCAAAATATTCCACGATCTGAGAGAATAAGTCGTCCTGAATAGGAGCAGCCAAGGTGGACACAATAACCCAGAGTGACCTCCTCACTCCGCCTGCTTTTGACAGTGTTTATAAAGTGCCAACTCCTCTCATTAGCACTCCTATTACCCCAGAGTTATAGCAGCCCTGCAGATCAAACACAGCCCGGGTGAACAATGGCTGAAATGGCATTAATATGATATGTAAGAGTTCAGCAAATATTGAGAGAGATCTCTTTGATGAGGACTGTTTTACATTAGAGACTTTTTATAAGGGCTTTTCTGCTCTTTAATGTGCATGTTTTCCCCTTGAGTCAGTGTTACCAGGTTTAGGTCCTGTCGTGTGACCGGTCGATGATTTCAGTGGAGGGGGCACATTCGGTGCGCATATGACAGCAATTGTTAGTACACACACAGGGCATATATTGGTAGTACTTTGGGAAAACCGCAGTTAGTGGGTCTTTTCATGTGCAAATCTAAATTCCCTCTGGGTTAATAAAGATCGATTGAACTGCACTCTATTCTCACTGGCTGCATGTGCATATTTGTTGAATTAATCCACCCATTTGTTACTAATAAATGTGAGACTGATGAATGAAAGACTGATTCATGTTTGGCAGGTGATCAAGTGTTCATCTGACAGCTCAGACTCGACCCAAACCCAGCAGTCTGACCACTGACATGAACACTGAAACGTGTTTATTTATCCAGGCACATTTTTCCTCATTTCCAAATTAGCTGACATTACGGAGCGTGCTGATGGTGACAGGTACATTTAACACTGGCTGAAAAGTTTAAATCACACCCAACCTCGCGTACACAGAGCCTCTTACATTCTCTCTGAGGCCGCCTTCACGTCTAATTACCGCACATCCAATTGAATGGCGGGGTGGTTTATGGTAGAGTATTGGCACTCTATACTTATACTCTCCTCCAGCCCACCCTCAAAGGTTAAATAGAGAATTTGGTTGAAAGTGTATTCTGTCTTTTCAACTGTCTGTCAAATGCTGCCGCTCTGTCACAAACTGCCGGCGTGTCAGAGAAACGCACACGTTGCCCTTAAGTTCAGGCAAAATCCACCCGGTTGGGTTGAGGAAAAGATCATGGTGTGGGTTAAATGTGAAACTGTTGCAATTTGGTTTGGCTTAGGCACCAGAACCATTTGGTTAGGTTTAGGGAAAAGTCATGGGTTGGGTAAAAAAGAAAAGTCATATGTCACATATAACACTACTTAAGCAAATTACTTACAATGCTTAAAACGTTGACCTCAATGCTGGTGTCCTGAAAAGTCCCGTGTTTGTTCCTTCCAACCATACTGACCTCATTATATGCACAGTTTGTCACTCTTTCTACTCTGTCACATGACTTCTTTCCTTTGACCTGGAGGGTTGTGACGTTTGACGCCAAAGCGCACCTTGTGCTTATCGCTACGAATCGCTTCGGCAAACAGCAGTATTTGACGCCCTTGGAATCTTTTATAGTTTACTTCTCATTTAGTTCCAGTCTCCATCCTTGAGAAGTGGAGACGCAGTTCAAGACAAAGTGCAAAAGACCTATCCTGAAAAATAGCCATGATGTCTTACATTTATGTCTACAAAATAGATGGACTGTTTTCATCTGGCAATAAAAATGTTTCAACTGTACAACCCCTGGTTACACTTGGTCAAGTCATTTTTCAACGCTGTCAACTGTATTTCCATCAAGTGAACTGTCCCGACTGAGATGTTGATTGGTTGGTCTGTAGGTTTGTGAAGAGCGGGATGACTCAGATTAGATGTAATGTTGCTATAATTCTCTGAGCAGCATTGAAAATCTTTTGGACCCCGTGCCACATGTGTTTGCATGTCTGTTTGGTTTGGCCAGAAACTGACAGCAGCTTCTGGTTATCCAGAACCCATTAGACGATTTGATCCCAAATGGGCCTCGTTTCCATTTGCTGAGAGTAATGTTCAGTATTTGCGCTGCGGTACATGGGTCGGACGTCTGTGATTTGTTTCAGCGTGTTACTTATGTTGTCTTTCAAGATCTTTTTAAGATGCGCACGATTGCATTCATCTTCATCATCCTTGCCTATGTTCTAATTTTCATTATTACCACCATCAATAATTGATTCCACTGCTGAAACAGGATGAATAATGACAAGTTGTTGTGGAAGCATTAGTCTATCTGGGAGTTTCTAACAACTGTAGGATAATTTAGCATCCACACTTGTGAAAATCTGTAAAACGCACATGCTTACATACAGCGGTACCTCACACACTTTAGTAGAGGTAATACTTTCCATGCACCTCCGACACAAAAGCAGCCTCAAGCTGAAGTTTGCAGTCGCCAAACAATTCTGCAATTTATGCTGTTTTGTGGTATATGGTTGAAGCAGATTAATAAAATATGTAGACTGCCCTGCTAAAGGCCGGGGACAAGCAACCGACTATAAAAAAAAAAAAAAAAAAAAAAAAAAAGAGAGAGCCACAGCTTTTTTTATACATGTAGATCATATATGTCACAGAGCCAAATCCCCATTTCAACACTGTGTCAAAGGCGGCTCTGGACCGCATCCCAAGCTCTTTGCTTGTTTGTCTTTTGTAAAAAAAAGGACAACTACCCCAGCAGTGCCAAAGTACCCCAGGCTCTTTGATATGTGAAAGCCTAACAGTGGGACTGCTCCCTGCTCAGCTGGTACACAGATGTGTGTGTGTGTGTGTGTGCGAGTGTGTAGGGGGAGCCCGCTGTCTGAACCGAACACAGATTAGTGACTCCTTCTTTTTTTTTTTTTTTATTCCTAATAAATAAACCCCAGTGCATGCTGGGTTATGTGTGAGGGGAAAATAACATGCCACTAGCCAATCAGAAGCAGGTGGTACGGGGCTTGGTGGCTACGGATCCCGCAGCTCTTATCATAAAACAACTGCACTTTTAACTTTAATTGTAGTTGCGGATTGATTTTGGGGTTTGGGTTAGAAGTGTTTTATTACTTCAGACTGAAATCAAAGCAGCAGAAATATAATTATGTTAAAAGCAGGCAATGGTTTTGTTGTAATGGACGGTGGCCAAATGTTTCAGGCTGAACTTGCAGATAAGGGTACTGCCACACACACACACTCACACAAATGGTGGAAACACTGCACAGATTACTGTATGACTGGCTGAAAGCAGTACAAGCACACGTCCGATGTAAAGTCTTTGGCTTTGTCTATTATGCTGCTTGCACTTGTAGTTGAGGAGGAAATATTGTACATATTTACTCCTTTACATTTATCTGGCATCCATAGTCCATCCATTTGTTATATTTCAGATTTAGATTTTTCTTTTTTTTTTTTTATTCTCAATCAGATTATATAGTATACAAGAGCATACTAAGTATAGCATTTAAAATGAGATTTTATAATTACCATTTTTTTGTAAAGATTGTAGTTTTATTTTTCTGAAGTGAAATGCAGGACTTTTACTTGTAATGGATGTAATGTATTTTCACACTGTGGTGGGGATACTTTTAAATAAGTAAATGATCAAAGTATTCCTTCTACTACTGTATGTTGCACTCGCATTTTTAGATGCAGCACTGACATTGATATTTAAACTAAATGCGTCCTGTGACTTCTTAGCATGACTCTTGATTTTTTTTTTTTTTTTTTTAATCTTTTTGTGTCTTCAGAACATCTTTTTTTTATATATATATAATTTGTCTAATAGAAGAATATTTTGTACTCTTGGCTAATGTTTAGAATGAAGATGTACTTCTAAATAAGGGAAGTAATGTTGTTGTTTCTCGTTGCAGCCACTATTCTAACCCCTTTTCGTGTGTGTTCCTGCATGCAGCCTGTCAGTCGTCAGTTTATGCCAAAAATAACAGCTGCCCGGCAGAGGTGACACTTCTGTTTGAGCGGTCAGAAATCCACATGGATACATTAACACAGCCACATCGGACTGCTTTTACACTCCTCCAACTTTAAGATGGTGACTGTTAATCCATAAACTGTCTGTATAGTGAATTGTTAAAATAGGCCATAGGTAGATCTCTGTGGGATGTTCTTGGCTGCGGTTCGAGGCTGATGGCCTCTAGTGAGCTTTCCTCTGAACGTAGTGGGGGAGATTATGATGAAAGGAGCAGAGAATGAGATGACACACCCTGTCTCCATAATTCGCTGCTTCATCGTGAACAGAGGCATTAAGCGCCCCCCTTTTTTTTCTCTCCGGAGAATCGTACATGTCACACCGCACAGTGTCTCTATATGAGTCAGTCACCTCAGGTGTTTCGCACGCACATCAACGGCGGCATGGCATGTCGTCAGATTGCTTCATCCATAGCATCTGAGATCACAGAGGAGAAAAAGTATGATTTATAATGCCAATCAATGATGCTTCACTTCGTCTCGGAGTTTCTCCGTTTTGTTTTTTTTTAGGATTTCAATGGAAAATTTTTAGAGTTTCTTTGTTTCCGGGCAAAGACAGAAGCTTCTCGACCCTGCGAGGAATAAAACTCTTTTTATAAAAGTGCTCTACTGTACAAGTGTGTGCTACATTTTGTCTCACTAGCTCTTTCACCATATAAATTCATCTTTACAATCTAGCCTCTAGTCTTCAAATTCACTCCCAGACCACGTGTTTTTGGTATAATGGTGAATTTATTTGTAACGTTTATGTTAATTAACCTGTCTTTATTTCATACATGTAAACATTTAACATAAGGCCTGCCCTGACTGTTAGCTGGGAATGGACAATGCTATTCTGACAGGCTCCATGACATGCTGATAGTATGTCTTGTGGTATAAAAACAGCCTAAAACTGCTATAAATATGCGCAGTTTAATGTATTTCTTTCAGACTAATGTGTTTTTACAAATGTACATTTTGTAAATGTTCCTTCATTTAATATTTCTTTCTGATAAAACAAAAAAATATCTGACCCAATCCTGACCTGTCTCACATGTGACCCCAGTTTCACACTGTAAATCGTCAGACAATTAAAAAGAAGAAAAAAAAGAGAGAGGGAGCAATCCAAAATGCTGAACCACAAAAACATCAGACTGCCATTTTTGGGGCCTTTCCCATAACCCTCAGCTCTTGGTAATTAGTCAGCAATTGGGAGATAAAGCGTGTGATTGGGAGTGAAAACAACGTGGGGATCGCAGACTGCGGTTTGGAATGGCAAATTCCTCTGGGAGACACAAGTCTGTCACAGAAGGAAAGTCTTGATTTAAAGGCGTTGATTCAGTAAATTACGCGTTCTGTGAGACAGCACAGGGGTTTTTAATTGCAAACATTAAATTACAGACTGAGAAATTGTGGCGTGTATAATACAGTGTGTATTTAGACAGACTCGCAGCTGGAGCTTTGGTTCTGATAAGTGTCAGCGTCATCAAGACATCTATTTGTTCTTCTTAGTGGTTGTCTCTTGATGCATGACGGGTGCACACAGGTGAACTTTGGAAATGCCTTTATTTCCTCTATAAAAAAAAATGTACATGTTAATTTAAACAGTCTGTTATGTGCAAATATTATACATGTACATAAAGTAAACAAATACATATATATTTGAGCCACCAAATTCTGCAAATTGTTTCAAATTTGGTTAGAGTATAGTAAAATAACACAATATTGCTCGAGTTTATTTTTATAGAGTTTTTTTCGTCAAGAAATTCTGCTGCACATTTGGAAGCTGTAAATTGTTAAATTATCACACTAAACCATTTGTGTTTCTTCGTATCTGGCACCTATTAGTTAGCGGTAACTCATTTGTATTGTACAGTTAGTATGTGGCATACAACTGACTGACTCACCCGTCCTTTCACCACATAGGATTTCTCTCCCATATGTACAAGTTGTGATATCCGGTCCACCAAAATGTCTACATAGTGTTTTTTGGTTTTCAGTGTGGTTTCTGCTAATCTCCCAGTGGCACCAAACAGATTTGTGTCTCTATATTGGGCTCGGCAACGGTTACCGCTCAACTATGTTGATCACTCTGTGGACGGATGTGTGTGTGTTTCTGTGTGTGTAAATCCTAACCCTGTTGCATGCGTGTGTGAGTTTTAAGGCCCCTAAATATGGCATGTGTGTTCCTGAGTGTGTGCACGTGCAGTGGTGTTGCACATGGGTGTAAATGACTCTGCGTTGATTGTATGTGTGTTGTGTGTGTGTGTGTGTGTGTGGGAGGAGAGGGTTGGGGGGGGTGTAATGTCAACAAACAGGAACAACAACAACAGTTACGCTGGCTGCCACTGAGCCTCAGCTATGTTGTAATTAGAAGTGGATGAAAATGTGGGACAACAGCGCCTTTAACCATAACCAAACATTTCTCCCAGGCGGAGGATTACAGGCACAAACTTGAATGTGGTCTGCTCTCCCTTCTGCGTGCCACATGTCACCGCTTCTCTGGCCAACCCATCCTGGTCCTCTCCTCTGCCACCGGCCATTTGGCGCTGCACCCCAGATGTGTGATATGGTCACCTTCAACCGCTTCAGTGACTCACCCTCTGTGTATACATGCTTTTAAGTGTGTGTGTGTGTGTGTGTGTGTGTGTGTGTGTGTGTGTGTGTGTGTGTGTGTGTGTGTGTGTGTGTGTGTGTGTGTGTGTGTGTGTGTGTGTACGCTGCAGTCCTATCATCCTCCAGTCTGTGCTGCCTCCCACTGGTTGGGCATGATACTGACAGTGACACTTCATCCTCTCTGGAGACACAAACAAACTTAAACATTAATGAAAGCAATCTAATTTGCATTTGTCTTAACCAGCTCAGAGTTAGCAACACAATTCAGATGTCAGGGCACAGTAATAAATCACTTTAACATGAGCCTCAACCAGTTGGAACTCCAAGAAGTTAAATAAATGCTAACAAGGAGGTGCAAATCCAATGTTGCCTCACATCTGTATTTTCCACTGTCAAAAAGTGAATGATTTTTCACTGCCGCTCGGTCTAAAACAAGACCACCGCATGCGCGAATGAGTTTCAGGCTCTACCACCATGTCCTGGCACAGAGAGCACATCTGAGAAAACTTGTAAACAGTCAACCATAATCATACGTGCCCTGAACGGAGACATGATTAATCTAATCCCTGCTTGTCTGAAAACGCCAGAAAATTTCTCCCTATTGGAAAGCAATCAAGGCGGGCTTGCCCCGTGGATATACGTTGCAACGGCTGTGAAAAGATAGAAGCAAAAGAGTTTTATCCAATTTGCTAAGTTGATCGGGTTACAATGAAGGCATGCTGCGTTAAACCCACTGAAATCTGCAGCCTGGGGATTGTTTGGCCCTGTTAACTGTTGCCCCCTTCTCTGTTTTCACTCCGCGTATCTCACGTTGACCTCTGAGCATCCTCTCAGAGATAGATATCGAGTTTAAGAGTTTAATTGGCTGCAATAAAACAACACAAAGTCTGCTTTGTTTTCCAAACACTCCATCCAAACAAGGGAGTCTGCTGCCAGCATCCTGAGCCCAGCATGGGACTGGATCTCAGCGGGATAGCAGAGCATCAAGTTCAGCTTTAGGGCTGACCTTCTACATTCCTGTTCCCCATGTTCGCCCTCAGCCTCCTCCGGGGCTCAGTCAGGTGGGAGTGAGTCCCTCGACTCTTCTGCAGCAGCGGCAGCAAGAGAGGGGGTTCGAATGCGGACAGAATGGTTTGCTCAGCAGCCTGTTGCTTGGGTTTGTTTGGAGCTGCGGTCCTTGCTGGAATATGTAACCAAATTCCTTTCCCTGTCCCACAATCGGAGTTTGCTGCCAGCTTCCCTGGCAATGAGGCCCTGAATTAGGGCCAGTCCTCCTGCTCATCCCACAAAGCCTTTCATGTTCCCAAACCGCAGCCTGAGCGAGGCGCCTCGGTTTCAACAGCAGCAGACCAGCATATGTTTGCCTAATTCCTGAGACATGATGACAGTGGTCTCCCAGCCACGAAAAGACAGCTTCAGTTTTTTTTCCCCCTCATCCTGCACTTTAATTATTATTTTCTGTTGTTGATGACTTCCAATAGTTACACACCACATGTTTTCTCATTACACATGTTTTTATTCTTTTTTTTTTTTTTTTTTTTTTTTTTTTATGAGCGAGCCCCCCCACAACCCTAAACTTCTCTCCCTCCTCTCCCTCCTCCTCCTCCTCCTCCTCCTCCTCCACTACCGCCTCGGTCACCCCTCGCTTCCCACAATGCTTTGCTAGCGCCGTGACCCTGCAACTGGAAAAAAAACAAAAGAGCAGCGGGGGAGGTTTTTCATTGCCCAGCAGGAGATGGAATTATGGTTGGTTATTGCCCACAACTGCTAGGTGTAAGGAAGGATCAGAGCGCTGAGAGGTGGACACAGTCTTCCTGCCGCAGGTCACAGCAGATTACACAAAACCAGACCTGATGTCGTAAAGACAGGGCGTCGGAGAGCAACACCCAGCGCTGCACCCAGAGATGCCCTCTTGAACTTCTGTTCACACTCACTGGCGCCTCGTATACTATCAGAGCCTCTGTTTTTGTGCTGTCTGGGGAGTTTCACTGATTTCATATTTTTTTATTAAAAACACAGCACTTTATAATTATAATTTGAAATATGAATTTGGTGTTTTCCACCGCAGTGGCTGGATTCGGCAGCCAGCTGGAGCAGGTAGGTGCTCACAGAAATCTCCTCGGTGATGAATGAATCGGCTGCGTCTGGAATCAAACTTGCAGTCTTACGGTGTCAAAAGTTTGCGCCCAGTCTCGAGGCGTTAGAGTCATAAAAACAAGAACAACTCCCTGCGACATGCGGCGGTCCCCTCTTGACCTTCTCTTCACATTTGCTGGCGCCTCTAAAAGTTTTGCGTTTCTGCGTTGAGACATTTTCTCGTGGGTGTCTGAGGAGGTTTTGATCGCGGCGCAATGATCATAAAACCAACAAGAAGTGCTGCTCTTAATGCCCCCACACAATCTCCAGTGTAATCTGTAACCTCTGCCTTATTAAGCACAGAGTCTACTTGCTGGTGAGGTGAAACATAGAGCCACGAGACTGTTACAGAGCCAAAGACGAGCCCCGTGCAGCCAAAAAAAACAAGCACCAGAATCGCACCGAAAATAATCAGAATTTAGTGGCTCATAATGGTTTGCTTTGAAGGGGAAGGTATTCATATTTTCTGCTCTTTATTCCACTTATCAGTAGCCCTGCTCTCTCTCCCCTCGGGCCGGTCTTTCGGGACTTAAGACTCCTTGGCTCACGTCAACTGCCTGTGGCTGTCATTGCATGTGTTTAGTTTCACCGCTAGTTTCCTACGGCTTACTGCGGCCCTGCGATCCTCTCAGATGGCGTGTGACACACACTTATCCCAGGCAAATCTGCACGTCCCCTCCTGCCAAGTCAAACAAGTCTGTATATTGCTGACGTCTAACCCAATATCTTTGGACTTTTAAAGACGGGTGCTTTTTTTTCTGCCTTTTCATGTACAAATCTGACCATAGTTTCAAATAGTCAATCATTAAATTCTCAGCGCTGCTTGCTGAAACATTCAGAGTTTATTTTATTCCTGCATGTACAGACAGCCGCAATACATTTTTAGCAGCCACGGCAGGAGCCATGTGTATTTTAACGCGCTGGCCATATGTGGCACCCTGACCTCTTTCATAAACAGAACAGTCTGCAGAGCACCATGGGTCTGTTTCATCAGTTTGGGAAAGGAAGAGAATGGGGCGGTAGAGGGGCGCTTTGGGAGGGGTTCTGTTGGGGTACTTTGAATGGAAGTCATGTTGGAGCCGGTCCCCTTTGAGGAAAGATGGGCAGCACTTGAAACTCCGTTTAACTGAGGTCCGGCCTGATTCTTGTATTAGTTAAGCCAAAGACTCCATCCGTCTGTTCAGCAGAAGGTTGACAGAATTAACTTGAAACGGATTCCCTGTCCTTAAACTGTCAGGCAACATCTACTCCTTCAGGCACATCCAAATAAAATGGACTTTTTCAAATCCAATCCTGCATCCTTTGTGCTTTGTAGTACAGTCTTGGATGCACAACAGTGGCGATGCACAACAATTAGCTTCCATGAATAAACAGCTCTTTCTCTCCAAAACAGATGATCAGTCTCTGTGTTATGGGGTCTTTGATTGATGTGGGTGGCCAGACTTGAATGGTCGTCACTCTAAGCGGGCCCTCGGGCCTTGGAGCCCTATCATTGCAAAAGCAACCCCCCCCCCCGTGGCGCTCTACCTGTGGGTATCAGGTGTTGTGAGAGCTTTCGTGGGGGTGGGGTGGGGCGGGGTGGGGTGTAATTACACATGCATGTGAGGGAAAGGCCTCTGAGGGTAATGAGGTTTGGAGGATGCTGCCATCTCAGCGGGTGGTCCCTCCCTCCACCCTGACACAGATCCCCTGCCTCTCTGTCTGCGGCTGCTCACGCGAGTCGCCCAGGTCCCCTCCTCTCTTCTTGACCGGACAATCGGATGTGCTTCAGTAGGGACCTGGAAGCGGCGCCCACCCCAGTCGCTCCAGCCAAGCGGGCTCCCAGAGCTGCTTCCAGGCATTTCATCACATTACATCAGATCAAAAGCAATAAGCTAATTACAAACGACTGTGGGCATGCAAGCAGTAAATACAGAATCAACATAATTGATTTAATCCTCTCAATGCTAAGTGAAAAACTTATCAATGCCAGGGCCAGAAATACAGGTTGGTTTTCCGGGGCTACAGTGACAATTGGATGAATTAAAAGATCACATGAAGTTCTTTTAACCAAAGTGAGCTCCAATGATGCCAGCTCGATTAATACAGCAATGTTTGGCTAAATGTGAAGGAAAAGACATGTCATTTTAGGCCTCGGCGTTACGCCTATAGGACACTTTTAGACTGACTTGTCGTGTTTGTTCATCTGTTTTCTTTTTGCCGGGAAGAGGTTTTTGTGTGAACAAGTTTCCTCCATCATTCATTGTGGCGGCAGAGATGAGGAGGGGGGGTGAAGAGGATGTTTTATGCATGCCTCAATATGCATCTTAAAAGCAAAAGCATTAGGAATGATAGTGAAAATGCGCAAGGTTTTTCGTCAACGTTTACTTATTCATGATGCTCTGAGAAAAGCAGCGTATTTTAGAGCAAATCCATGTTATCATTGGAGAAGCTCCCCCACAGAAGTCATTTTCCACCTGAGGACATGCGCTTTAATGACAGTTCGAGGTGGTGCCGCTGGAACAGAGATACAGACTCCATGTTCACAACACATGCAATATCAAAGCAGCGGGGAGGAGGGGAGTTTTCCATATAAAACTTGCGCTGTATGATAAGGTGAGGATTCCTCGCTATCTTATCATCTTTACAATCATCACACTGGGATAAGCATACAAAACGGATTTTGTTTTCGAAATATTTGCCACCTTACCAGCCATGCCTTGCCCTTCGTATGTCCCTGTGTTTGTCCACCAGGTCTACTGTACCATTGTTTAATATTGAATCACATTTTTGTCACATTTCTAATCAATATTCCCATTTATTTCTTTAATTTTGTGGCCAATATTGTAAATACAGTATTTTCTAATCTTCCTATATTTTCTTCTTTTCTCTCTGATTGTTGCAGCACTTTAAACATTACCAAATGTTGATGATGAACATGAGCAGCTCATCAGTTGTACATTGTGATCACAGTAGTTGTGTGTACATAGCGTACAGTGCCGAACACGTGTGTGTGTGTGTGTGTGTGTGTGTGTGTGTGTGTGTGTGTGTGTGTGTGTGTGTGTGTGTGTGTGTGTGTGTGTGTGTGTGTGTGTGTGTGTGTGTGTGTGTGTGTGTGTGAGAGAGAGAGAGATAATGTGCGTCAAATTGGCTTGCCCCCTTCCTCGTCTTTTGGCGTCTCGCTCTGCGGTGGCAGCCCCCTCCCTGACCTCTCATATGTCACACAGCACTCTTATCCAGCATTGTTTTCCTGGAAGATGTCGAGCGTGGCCCGATCGTGAACTATGAGGCCCCAACCTCCCCGATATGCTAGGAGTTCGTGGTAG
Source organism: Embiotoca jacksoni (assembly GCF_022577435.1). Taxonomy (NCBI): domain Eukaryota; kingdom Metazoa; phylum Chordata; class Actinopteri; family Embiotocidae; genus Embiotoca; species Embiotoca jacksoni. The sequence goes on along the minus strand of NW_027185414.1, from coordinate 6,321,071 downwards.
AAGTAAGCCATCTAATGGACAACAACAGGAAAAATTGGGGTGAAGCTTGCTTATCTATCTATCTATCTATCTATCTATCTATCTATCTATCTATCTATCTATCTATCTATCTATCTATCTATCTATCTGTCTATCTATCTATCTATCTATCTATCTATCTGTCTATCTGTCTATCTGTCTATCTGTCTATCTGTCTATCTATCTATCATCGGACGGATTTGTGCTCTGGAGTGGCATAATTGCAGCAAACGAATGTCCAGACAGCAAACACTGTCCTCTGTACTTCTGTCTGGGGCTCGTTATTTTCTTATTTATCCTGCATAAATAACCTCAAATTATCCATAAAAACATAATGTCTTTGAATTCTTCCTACTTCATCTGGCTCTGATTAACGTTTTTACAGCATGGAATTAAATGTGCTGGAGAGACGACCCGTGCATGTATGGGCCCCAGAGGAGGAGAGCTGTGACTCCTTAAGAAAAGTAAAAAAAAAATTAAAAAAAAAAAATTCTCTTTGTTTTCCGTAAAGGGACACGTCGTTCTAAACTGCTTCCATGTGGCCTCAGTCAGCGTGGATCTGAGGAGTGAGGTGGCAACAGATAATAATGCAAATAAAACGCATAGCAGTTTAAACTGAATATACCAGCTGTGCTGTTTGAAATCACTCGTCGTCACTCAGCCGGCTGTGTGGGGGCGTGTGATCGCTGGAATGGGACAGAGTGGAGCATGATAAACTTACAGTCTCACTTATGGAAATGTTTGCATGAGCTCTTGACGGATGAGCGCCACTTGTGTTTGCTTGCAGGCTGAAAGAGTTCCCTATCTGCGTCCACGAAGACCACAGTAGCAGGTGTCTAATGTGACCATTTTGGTTATTCAACACATGAGTCCATTATGACCGCTGAGCCGTGAGAAGAATGGAGAGGGGGGGAGGAAGGCGGGCTGCTCCTTTAAATGGAATCTTTAATTTCACAGGCCTCTTGATATCCCACCACAGTTGCGATTGTGTAACAGAAAAGAGGAATCGAGGCTTTTGAAAGCACATTAAGCAGAAAGCAATTAACCAACACACAGTAGTTAATTTTTGTATTAATACTTCAACAGCTGGTGGAGATTGCTTCCTCATTTTTATCTCTGCTCCAGCTGTTCCTCCACCGACAAGAACATTAAAGAGGATTTGTCCGTAATAAAGTAGCTCCATATATAGATACCTCGCTGAGAAACGTAACCCATAAGGAACGTGGATTTACATAGAGAAAAAGTTCGGGACATCTTTTCAATACCCCGCTGATCTTCCCCTCACTGAGCACCTCCAATGGGAGCCGTTTCAAAGCGTCCTTTTTTTCTTGTCTACCAAGTGTTGGCGTCGGTGTACATTTCAAAGTCCTTCATTGACATCCTCTACAGATGTGCAGCTTGGAGGAACATTTATTATATTGTGAACATTTGATTAATGCTCATACATATGGTGTGCTGGGCTGAATCGCCCGTGTGTGAGTGTCTCTGCTCTGTACTAAAAAGCCAGAAGGCAAGGAGATGAGAAAAAAAACCAAAAATGAATTAAATGAGTTTTCTCTGGGCAACAACGTTCCATATTTGCAGGATAATGTGGCTTCTATTTCTGTCTCCGAAAACCAAATGTGTTATGTTTTTGGATCAGCCGAGGCGAGCAGGGCCTGCCCATGGGGTCTTAGCTGACTGTCAAAACAAACATACCAGGAACAAGTTGAGACAGGCTGCCACTGGTGCCACATCCGTCCTGTCTTAAACCAGCGTAGACCACAAGACATGTACTTATGCACCCAAGCAGTTGCCACACCATGCCACATGCCTGCTTGATTAAGTGAGTGCTGGGTACGGCTGAGTGACAACCCTTGGGCCGGGGAAGAACTCCTTTCCTCTGCTCTTCTTGTCCCACTCATCGGCCTCCTTCAAATGTTAGGTTCCTTTAATATAGAGGTTAACTGGCCCAGATTTGTTTATTGAAAGACAAGGGTCAAGGGTCATGACTCAGTCTCTTAGCCAATACGCAAAGTCCTCCTTTACCTGCTCCTTTTTTTCCAGCAGCATACATCATCACATGAATAGAGCTGGCCTAATAGAGAGATTCTGAGGATTTATGTGGTGCTCTGTAATTGAACATAATTGAGAAAGCACCCGACACTTGATATGGATTTATAGTGCCACTTACCCAAAGAAATGTTTTTCTTCTGCTTTTCTAAATGCTCGTCTTAAGTGAGATGACTGATTTTGGTTATTTGTGCATGAAGATTCACGACACTAATTAAAACAACATTGCATGGGTAACTGTGACTTTAAAGCCCGTTGGATCGTTAAATCCCTTCGCAGAAATTGATTTACAAAGGGGAAACTAATGTTTATTTTTTGTAACTTCTCAACGCACGCTATATTTGCTGTGTTGCTTGGATACTTAGTGTTAATGAGAGTGATGCACGAGGAAAAGTGCACTGTTGCCACTTTTTGCAGCACAGAATTAGTGGCAAACATTATGAGAGTGCAAGCCATTAAAATAAGAAATAGGCCTTAATTTATAGCTCTGGTCTGTTTGTCATTTGGCTTGGCTACTGCTTTGTTGCATAAGCATGTGTGGAATAATTACGGACACAGTGAGATGGGATTTATAATGGGGTTGAGGATGACGAGGACTGCGCAGGGGAAAGAGGGGACGGCAGCAGGCCTTCTGCAGCAACGCCTCCAGATGTGCGGACGGGGGCCGCGACTCTGTGTGGTTCCACTTTTAACGCAGTGGGAGAGGAACGCAGCCTGTGAAGTTGATGTGCCAAGTCCAGCGTGTGCTTGCATGTGTGTGTGTGTGATGGTACCACCTTCATGATCAAATATTTCAACTTGCATGTCATATGCATGTGTTTCAGGGAACGTGTTGGCTGGACTTTTCGTCTTGTGGCTGATAGTTTCCCGACGACTGCCAGAGAAAGATGGGCTGTCGGTAAAGCATATGCTGGGGACACGAAGATTTATTGGTGACAGCTTACCTGATTTCACCCTGCTCGTCCTGACACACAATCAAAACACATTCTTTCGCTTGCTTGCACACACACAGACACACACATACACACACACACACTCTCCCAACGTTACCCAAGCTCTCACCTCGATGTTTAAATGTCACTGCTAAGTGCCTCTTGCCTCAGATCATCTGCTCAGCTGGCTGTTCTGCTAACACACTTCAACATCCTTCATGCTGCAGCTGAGCGCCGCACGGGCCGCTCAGAGTGGCACCGCACAAGCGATTCCCATCCAGGGGCCTCAATGGGGCTCCAGGGAACCAGGTGTTACTTCCTCCATCCAGCTCTCTTTTCTTTTCCAGGATGTACGGAGGCTGCAGTGCAAAGCGGGAGGGATGGAAGGCATTAAGGTCCAGCTACAGCCTCGGAGTCAACTCGTTTGCCCAGCTGCTAGACATGAGAGCGTGGCAAGACTCAGGAAACCAGAAGTCATATGAAAAGCAGAGCAGCACATTTTTGTGTGTGTTTCCTTTGTCAAAAAAGAGCCACATAGTCAGTTTGAACTGAGATAACCTTGTTGAAACCGCAAAATGTTGTTTGTGTCTCGGTTGTCAGGGACGACAACGACGTTAGATTATAGCTCAATACTTTCCATTTTTGTTCAGTTTTAGACTTGTTGATTTATTTTCTGGTATATTTTGGTGTTTAATAAATCATTTTATTGGATGTCTTGTACCAGCTGGTGCTCTCACATGTTAGCTCTGCTGTTGGTAGTAATAGCAATTCACATAGCGTGTTGTCTGCTTCTGGGAAATGTCTTTGACACTGGGCTACAGGGCCTGCCACAGCACGCACACACCCAAAGCTTGTTGGCTATTGACAGTCCCGTAGCTGTGTATTTCTGTGTTCTGGCCCCGACAAACACGTCGGATAAATCTGATGTCAGTGTGGGTGCCGTCGCCACCGTTTCAGCCACACACAGCTGTGGACAGCTGTTAGGACACGGTGGCCCTCTCGCCTCTAACTATAGCCCCTGCACCAACTTTTTCCGTAACTCCCAAGTGTTGTATTAAGGCTTTATAGCCCTATATACAGTTATATGTGAGCGTAGCTTTTACATGCCAAAACAATCTGCCCTCTTTGTACTCTGTCAGCAGCTCAAACTGTACTTTTTCCTAGCCTGCTTTTATTCACCGAGCATGTCTCCCGACTTTGCTGTGATCACCTGTGATACAGTAATGGAGTGCGCAGCCTTTGATGGCCTGAACCAACAGCTGAAATTATTATTATATACCAGGCCTGGTCATGAAGAGACAGCAAGAAAGTTCACATTTTGTTCTAAAAAGCTATGCTTTGATTTTTCCATTTCAAAGTCTAGTATCATATAAATATGCCGGGCAGAGATTATGCCCCCGACACCCCCTCCCCCCCAACATTTTATACATGCTGCTCTCATCACTGAGAATGGAGTGTATCCATAATAACTTGCACATGTCCCACTTTTGTCTTTGCGGTTTTCATTCGGCTATAAATTGAAGGTAGACACATTTTTCTGAGCGCCTCTTTGGGTGATATGTACGACAGGTTTAAATGGATGTAATTTCACTTTGAAGCAATTGGGTGACTCATTAAATGGTGCCAGTTTGTGTGTTCATTGCTGGTGGTTGTTGGAGCAGCACAAGGGCCCTCCGAAGCCACTGTGCTTCACGTCCTCAGCTCAGAGGGAAGAAAAAAAGAGACATCTGGCACCCATTGGGGCGAGAAGGCGAGTGCCAACACGAACACATTAGGCGACGGACCAAATGCTCTCAACCCCAGTCTAACACGGAGCGCATGACAACCAAAATCTAAACCTTTCGGCGAGCTTCAGCATTTGCACTTCATTCTGCGTTGTGTTGCTCTAAAGATTTCCCTTCCCTGACGCCAGCGCTCTCTGTAGTGAAACTGATCCTTATTGAATTATGAAGGAAGCATTGCTCAACTGTGTATCCCGGCCACTCTCAAATCCGCTGTGGTTGGCTTAAAGAGAATGGTTAATTTTTACATTAGAGGGACCAGAGCTGATTTGGTGAGTGACATGTTGTCACTACTCCCCAAATGACCCCGAAACCTTCTGGTTCCTATTGGGGCATCCCATCCCACCCCTTCACAGCTTAGCTGACAACCCTCATCTTCTAACACAAGCAACATGTCATGTGACAACACATACAGTGCCTGTCTGTTAATATTCTCAACAGCACTGCTCCGGCTTGTTTGCTTTCGATTCCTTGTACCTTAAAAAAGTTCCTGTTCACTCTCAACATCTGCATGAGTTTTTGTTGGGTAGTGACATGCGTCCGGGCCTTCCAAGAACTGATTACGGTTTGAGATATTTCAACACTGCTGCTGATTGGTCCGTTCCATTTCATAGTCTGTAAAGTCCACCGTTAAAACTAGTAGATTACACAACTTTAAATTTAACGAACGACAGACATTTAATCGTTTTTTTTCTTCAGGTTTGGGTCAAGAATATTTAATTAAGACACCACAGAAACATGCCTCGTGCTCATTTTCCATTGCCACACTTTTACAAGCAGCATTCATTTTGTAAATCCCCTCCGTCAGCCAGGTTTGTGGTGTTAGAATTGATATGCGCTCTGGAGTCCCTGCACCCCACAGATTTATAGTGCATCATTTGAATCAGTAGGGTTGGTAAGGCCCTGCCAATACTGGCCTGAAAAGGTGATCGTGGTGCTTTTCAGTTCCTTTTCAAAACTGCTGAAGAAATACTCTGAAGTCCAGAAGTGATAAGTTGTACAGCAGCAAGCAACACACTCTGACCTGGCATCTGTTACGTGAGAGAAAGTTGACCATATCACGTTGTCTTGATATGTTCTTTGTAATCAGTCCTTTTTCCGAGACAGTCCATCCGTACATCCTGCTGTCAGAGCCGTGGGCAAGCAGATCAAGGTCAGGCATCATCTCATTCAAATACAGGATATCTCGTTTCAGGATGAAACTGCAACATCTTGAATGCAACTCTTACACGGAAAACTCCGGAGCGGTGGTCCACATTTGACCTCGGGGATATGCTAACGCTGTGGCTTCGCCGAGATTTAACAGTTGTCATGAAAACATTAAATTGAGGCCGCTGCATCTGGCAGTCAGACAATAACGCCGGTACATCACAGTGCAGCTTTTTAGTGCCAAGGAGCTGTGACTCATTTCTGATAAACATCTGCATCATAAAATAAAAGCGTGGCCTTGCTAACGTCTTGGTAATGGTACAGTGAGTATCAGTTATGCGAGCAAGCGCTTTTTTTTTTCTCTTCTCCGAATAATAGTTTATTCAAAGCATATACAGCTGCATCTGATACAAAATATTGGGCACAGATTGACTGAGCTCTGTCATGGTTTCCACATTTTACACGGGAGGCTCAGTAAATTATCAATATAATTACACTATTTCTCTGTTACGCAGTTCCATAAACACTAATGCCTTTGCCTAGATTAGCAATGATTATGTTTGGATTTTATGATATAGTTCATTTCTTCCAAGCATTTGATCAGAAATCCTTCCAACAAAACAAAATAAGTTGTTAAATATGGAGTTGATCAGCATCTGTCCTGAGTGTGTGCACAGATTGTGGATAATATTATTGATACTTGTGTTCATCTTCAGTCACAGGTTGCCAATTTAATCTATTCTTTCCAGTAGAAAGGGTGCAGTAATTAAGTGTTCTGTAGTTTACTGTATTTTAAACATAAGTCTATGTAAAATATCTTTAATTCAGCATAACTACATATGAGGGTGGATCAAAAATTGCTCCTGCTGCGCATAAACAGTGGACAGCACCGTGACGTGCACGGAGCACAGAAAGGCTATAACCTTCGTGAATAAATACTCCAAGTTTGTTCACTTGATCAAACTCAGCATCTGAGTTCCACATGCTTTTGTGAGCGGTGGTCCGGGTGCATCAGCGATTTATTACGCACCTGAAACTTGGTCTAACATCAAAGTTAGTGACAAATTATTGGCAAACAGAGAGACGCAGCAGGGATGCAAATCTGGTGAGGAGGAGTGGTGCAACGATTGTGTTTTTGAAGGGAAGAAACTTTTTTGTAGGCACCAAATGTTTTCCCTCAGACACCTCAGAACATCACAGTAGAACTGTGTTGACAGTCTGACCCTGGGGGACGGATTCAGGGTGCACAATCCCCCTAACCCAACCGTAACTCACCTGGTTGGACAACTAACCTGACGTGCATTTTTTTAGTTTTGGACAGTGACATTCTGCCCCTCTTGAAACACAAATGTCCCTCTAAGCACCTCTCCAGGCTCATAGCTTAATTGATACAGGCTTCATTAAGCATTTTAAGGGTCTCTGTTGACGATTTCACAAATTTATCACAAATTTGATACGCACTCTCTGCTTAATTTCAGGAACCTAAACAACTGCTGACCCACCCTCGTACATTGTACACACTTGATAATATTCTTCAGGGTTAAGGAGATGTTGAAGTACAAATAAATCTCCATTTCACTTGATGTAAAAGGACAAAGATGGATTTCCCAGTGGAAGTTAATGTTGCTTACAGCATTAAGGACCTCGGGTGATTTTCTTTTCAAAATCAATCGTGGCAACAAAAAAAAGTGAATGTAGATTGAATGCATCTGCAGAAATCAATATGATTGCTTAAACACTGTTAGCTGGATGAGGACTGAGCTGCAGTGGAAGATACCTTTTTTTTTTTTTTTAAAAAACAACTTCTGAAAGCCAAGCAGTAATCAATAGCTTTCTCTCCTGTTTAATCAGATGGTGATATTTTTTATTTGTTTGTTTGTTTGTTTGTTGCTCAGATACATGGCTGTATGTAGAATATTTATTTGCCCCAAAGGTTTCTCTTGCTTTGGTTTGAGTCAGCGTTTTGCATCGTTAGCAGTCCCCGTGGAATTCTCTAATGACAGTCCCAATTTGGAGCTTTATTTCAGCGCTGAACAGAAAACAGTCCTCTCTTCAGCTGGCTGGTATGAAAAGCTGCCTCCATCGTACGCCAAAACCATTGTTTTACAAGTGGAAACCCTGCCGACAATTATGCCTTACTGGTTATGGTTTGGCCGGGCGAGATCGCAGAAGCTCTCTCTTCACGCTCCTACTCTCAGAATGCGGCTTTCCGCAGTCAGGGCGAAACAAACAAACAAAAACAAACAGACAAAAAGTGAGCTAAACGGAGAGATGTATCCCCAAAGACACAATGACACAACGGACAGTTTCCAGAGCTGTCACTCCATTGAGTTCTGGAGACCCGATAATGCACATAAATGGAGGATTAGTGGTCAACCTTGGAAACACATGTGCTGAAAGCAAAGGAAGTGGAGCAGAGAGGGAAGTTTGGCACGTGCAGCAGCTGTGTGGTTGTAGGCACTGCAGGGTTCTTTGATCCTCGGTACTCAGGTGTGACAGGGCTTTGGCAGACAGCGAGACTGTTGCAGGCTGAGGCTGAGGCTGGACGGGCCCATCTGGTCTCGGTGAGAGCGTGAGAAAGGGCACCTGCCGTGGAGCAAAGAACAACTCAACAAAGTGCTGAAACATTTCCCCAAAAACTTCTGAGACAATGTGAGCACACAGGCCCAAACACTAAAAATATTTTTTAGTGTCTGGTTGAAACGTCTTGGCCCTCCAGATGGATGGAACTGATTAAAACTAGACGGCACAAAGACAGCTTTAAAGTACATTTAGGATATTGCATGGGATTGACGACTCATCTGACACCATCTAAATTATCCTGATGTAGTGAGCTCCACCCGTGTCTTGTCCTAGTTGATTACACTCACAATAATCCTTTTGCACAGTCTGCTGGTGTACATCTTTTATAAACTGGTTCCAATATAAAGGATGATTACCCCAGCACTAATGGCCCAAGGACTGATTGCAACTCATATAGCAACTGTCATTGTGCTGACCCTTTCATCAGGCAGTGATCAGCTAAGCTCCAAAGGAGCCTAATAGGTTGGGGTATAAAAAACACGGTGCCATCATCAACTCAGCAAATTCACAGTTCGTCTGGTAACCCGTCTTAAGGTCTTTCAATAAATCAGTCCAAGCGAGGATTTATGAAAATGACTGAGTGAACCCAGAGGTCACAGGCGGTTTAATTTGATACTTGGCAGTAAATCCTCTAATTGTTTTTCAATGCGCCTTTACAGTTGTACAATAATACCACAAGAATACTAGCTTGCATATCTGGATACATAAAAGGAAACAAAATATCATTTTTATGTGCTGTCTGCTGGACACGCCTATGTTTAATAAAATTCAGCATTTGATTTTGCCCTATAAACCTTGTCTGCAAAATAGGAAATTAGCCTGTTACCCCAATGCTTAATGAGCTGCATGTTTTTTAGGAATCCAAGTGAACCGTTACTGCCATTTTGTCATGATTTGGCGGGCTGTGTTTCAATCCTGGGCTCTATTATTTCTTATGGGCTAATTAAGACATTAGCCATTATAGAAATTCCTGCGCAGTCTTTGTGGAGTCAAACCGTAGTCTTTTGACTTGTTCCAACTCTCCCTGGTGCCTGGGCAGAGCTCAGGCCTGAGGTTTTCTCCCTCTGCAGATGTGATTTCTGGAGCCGACACACGAGTTGGTGACCAGTGTGACCTTTGTGACCCCGTCAGCATCCGTCTAACACGACAACCTCAGGATTCAGATATATGAAACGTTAAGTTCATCCAATGTATCCTGAGCAGCAAGGCGCTCTCCCTCCGTTTCGAGTTTTTCCCACTCCCTGACTGGAGTTTGTTAACTCTGTCATTTGCAGGGAGACTTTACAAAGGTCACTGTCTGTGTATTTTTCATTAACAACCCAGCAGCGCTCACTCCTCAGCTGGATAATGAGAACCATCGCCTCGGCAGATCTGGAGAAACATTTTTGGTGTCAGCAAACGTTGGAGCTTGATGGCATATAAATGTAATTTATCAGCGTGTTTATGTTGCCGGTTTAGTAGGACATTTTTATGCCCCACTAGAGCAGGGATGCTGTGTCAGTGCATAATGACAATGTCACTTGCAATAACAGACAGATTTGGTATTTGTGGCGTCATCTCATAAAGCAGCTCTGCACAGTTTGTGAACTGTGACAACTTTATGATTGTCTTTTACTCTCTTCAGGATAACTTTTCGATATGAACACATAAGAACTGAGAGGATACTGAACACTGCACAATACCAGAATATCCTTTTGTTCTTGAACTATTCCATGTATATTCTAGCTTCATCGCCAACATTAAATGTGTTAGACCAAGCAAATAGGTCCAAATGCCAGTGGCTATTTCAATATGATGGCTGCAGTTCTGTCGCTCCATGTGCACATTTGGGAAAGATGCTGCAATCTTCAAACAGTATGAGGAATTGGGCTCCTCCAGCTCTCACATCACATTTGCGAGGGAAGGGACACTTTTATGGCAGCACTAAAAGAAGCTGGCTGAACTTCTATGTTTGATCCTCCCAGGGAGTAGAAAAAAAGGGCAACACATTAATCAGTTCAGTACCTTTTGTTTTTCTCTTGCATGGACTTAACAGCACCGTAACACAAAGTAATTGTCAGACTAATTTTGCCTTTTAACCCAATTCCCTTGCAGATTCAGTATTTTCCAAAGCCTTGTCTTCATCATATTTTGCAGGCATGTCCCAAGTGTCGCGGGCCAAACTGTGTTGTCAATGGTAATTATACAGACTGACAGCTACAAAGCGGGAGGAGGCTCCTTAATAACTTGTAAACAAGTTGCAAAATGGAAGAGAATAGTGCAAGCCTCAGTCAGGCCCGTATTGCTGCTACAGTATTGATCAAAAGGGTTCGTGCTGTTGGATAACGGCCATGCTCGCAGTCCAGCCGTTGGAAAGTCACCATGGAGGAGCTTGATAATAGAACTCATTAGGAATTTTGCCCTTTTACATGCCAGCTTATTCATGAGGTGTGCATTCCCAGTTACTAGTGTCATTTCTGGTGATGTGGATTCTATATGGTGCCACTATATCAGAACTAGGACAATCTGACAACTATCACTCTCTCAAACTGATAGATCTTTCTTTTGGAGTGGGACAAATGGTTAAAAAATTAAAAAATAAAAAAAAATCTGAGAAGAAAAATCATAAAAAATGGAAAATCCATGAACCCCTGAAACAGAGTTTGCAATGGCAGGCTGAAGAATCATAAATCCTTTCTTGGGTTTGGGACTAATCAACAAGCCCTTTTTTCATTTACTTGCTGTTGCCAGATTTGATTGATTGGTCAGCCATTTTTTTTCATGGATCGTTTCACTTCCAGTAAATATGTGCACAATCACACTCCAACCCTCCCTGAAATGAGAAAAAGAAACACAATTTCTTTTTGTTTTCAATCTTGTAAACCACAACATTTGTATGTTGTCCAGTAATGACAGTGTCAGACAGAACAAGTCCCAGAAGGCCTTCTGGGCTCGAGTTCTGAAGGCCACAAGCTGACAGATACATGGAGAGGAACAAGGCAGAGAGGAAGCCTCATCATGACTCTGTGCAACCACCATCCCTGCCCCCTCGTAGCCAAGACTTCTTCAGTGACCGGGATAGCGTAACCTCAAGTGGATGACATATTCTGATGGCAGGCACTCACAGGAAAACAATGTTTTTGTACAAGGGTGTAACTGCTATTTTTTTTATCCCCAGCAAGTCTACAGTGACTGCAGTCCATCAATCTCAACATCTTTCACTACGAGTTCAAACTGATGAAGTATGTTGAAATGTGTTACTACGTGTCAGCTGTTTGAACTGGATTTAAGGATTTAAGTTCCACCTTAATTGGCCATTTTAGTCATGCTGCCATTCAGAACAGATAGCATGTGTACACATAGTCATGGTACAACTTAATTTTTGCATTATAAATGTACTTCAATTGATAGTTCAGTAATTGATTATTATTCTGTGTGAGTCACTGCTGGCTTTGCTTAATCTAACGGTCTGATATCATAGATTGTACGAGGGTGAACCAAAGAGTTCTGAGACTATTTCCATTGCACATGAACTGTACGCAACACCGTGACATGCACAGAGCAGGAGGAAGCTGTAACTTTCATAAGGAAGTAGTCCACGTTCTGTTATTTGATCAACAGCAACACCTGAGTTACAAATGTTTTCGTGACCACAGGTCTGGCACGTTTGCTGGTGTCACACCTAAACCACACCCACAGCTGCCAGTAGGTCCTCAAGGATGCTGATTGGTCCGAACCTCTGTGGTTCCTGCACAAGGGCATAACTGGATGTCTGACAAGATGGAGTCTCAAAAGATGATTTCCCAAATTCAGATGCCTTCAGCTGTTTAGTGTATTTTGAGCTAATTAGCCTGTGCTAAACTAAGATGTTGAGCATTGTAAATGTTATACCTGCTCAACATTGGCATGTTTGGATTGTCAGTGTAACGTCAGTTAGGCAGTGGGTGAGCCTGGCTGACTCGTTTTGTAAAGATACACCTTCTTTCCTTTGCTTTTGCCGATGCTTTCAAAAGTTTGTATTGAGCGCACAACAGTTTTAAAATATCAAATGTATGTTAGTGATATTGATTTTTGAAAACATCTTAACATTCACCCTTTTTATATTAAACAAATAAAAATACATTTTGTTTGTTGGAGTTGTTTGGTGAGAACAGTGTGCAGCACATTGTGATTCATTAACTGTGTGCCCCTATAGACAACAACCGGTTGGTTATGTAGGCACTGTTATTACATAGTAAGGAACTATCGTTGCTGTGTTTCAAAGGAAATATTTTGTGCTTTGAAACAATGTACAGCTTGTAAAATTTGGTTCAGAATGAGTCGATGCCTTTTAGAAATACAGCAGCAGAATTTTCACTCTGCTCTGTGTACAGGTCTGTCAGTGTGAAGGAGTTACCTCTGCTGATGTTATTGTCTTCTTTGTTTAATTTTCTCAGTTATGGATTGCATCTATTGACATTTAGCACATATCCAGAGTTGAAAAAAGCATCTAAAGTAAGAAGAGATGGAATCACAGAAACATTGATAATTTTTGCATATGCAGAACAGGAATAGAGTTCTAGTAGTCCTCATGTTAAATTCACTTACACTGTTACATACAGATGAATTAACTGAGAAAGGTAAAAAAAATAATTAAAAAAAAAAAAATTACTGAAATGAGAGCACTGAAAAAGCTACCGCTGACAGAATTGTTGCTTCATTATAAAGTAAAGCTTAGTAATTGGATTTGAATATTAGCAACTACGGATTTAAACCTCTTCCTAGATCTGTCTCTTGAACTAAATGAATACATTTAGTATGTGGTGGAGAAAGAACTGTCAGCATCCTCTGATACTCTGAAAAAACACAGCAATCCACTCCGGCCCAGTGCGGATTATACCTGTGTCAAAATGTCTGACACATCTTCACAAGTCCTTCACAAGTGCAAGTTCTGCATAACAGTGAGATTTCAAAGAGATACAACACGAGCTGTGATAGTACACACAACTGCCAGTGTAAGTGATGAATCTTTACAAAGAGGCCCTCAGCATCCCAGGAGATGTCCTCGTCTTCACGGAGAGAGAGGTAACGCAGAGGACAAACCAAACCAGATCCTGCCACTGTTTCTCTAATGTATATTTATAGCACTTCACTTGCATTTAAAAAGTTTAAAAACCTATCTAAGCATGCTAAATACCTTTGATCTCCTTCTGAGCATAATGCAAACAGATAATTGTGTTTACTTTCTTCTGCTTATTGATATGTACATGGTTTTCCTTATGAATATAAGAGACAGTATCAAAGATAAGCCTGTTCATACAAGGAGGCTTTGTGACTGCTCTCTAGTCTGCATTTTGTCAGTGTGATATTTTTATTCACTTTCATATCTCCACTGGCTTGTGGTCTGATAAACAACAAATACACACTGAGAGAGCACCAATGTGGTTTGATTGGTTTTGCTATGTGTATATATATATATATATATATTCATATGATAATGGTCAAACAGTAGGAGGTGGTCCACAGGTGGGTTCACATCAAGGTTATCTCCCTGTACTGAACTCGCTTTCAGGTTTAAGCAGCCATCAGTTTCGCTGCCACTCGTCTATCTCTTCCCGTTTGAAGATAATATCAACTTGAGCTCATTCAAAGTACATTCAGAGTCATAATACATTTTACACAGACATTAATTATTGATAAGGAAAAAGACAGCTAAGAGGTTAAAGTAATAACAGCCATTAAAATGTAATAGAGGACAGTACGGAGTCGGTTTACCTCTGACTGTTGATCAGTCGTGCTCTTTCTCTTGAGTTTGATCCGCTCTGCGCTCCATGCTAGTCAATCATCAGGAACAATAAACCCACGTTGCTGCAGGCGTGACGGCGTGGAGAGCGGAGAGGAGCATGGTGGCTACTCGTCAGACTAATTAACCATACAGACAAGGCCCGGCGCCATAACCCAAGACAATTCCAATCTGAGGGGCTGTAATTGAAGTGACAAGTTAATTACAGGCTGATATTATCGTGCGTTCCTTGTAACACCCGTCTCTAGCCCCCTCCCCACTTCTCCCTCTCCTGCTGTCTCAAGTCTCTGCCCCGTCCTCTCAAACCTCCTCCTCTACCTCTCGTCCTCAGATGTGTTAATTAACAACGGGAGCCCAACAGGTTTGGAGCTTGCACACGTGCCCTCCCGTACCCCTGACCTTTTCACCTGCGCTGGATCTATAATTAAACAGAAATAAGTCCACTTTGTCTCATTTTCATTTACAACATTCATGAGCTGCACTTTGTAGACTCAAAACTCCCACCAGCCACCGCTGCCACAAGCCCCTCGGCTCAGCCCTCTCCACCCCGATCCCACCCAGCACCTCTGTGCACCTCTGTAATTAGCGTTAGCATCTTCTTTAAACAAGCTACATAAAGTTTAGTGGCAGGATTAAATCAGATCATTACCATAATATGGCTGTGCAATTTGCCCCTATCTCTCTGCTTTTCCACCACATCAAAGCCCGGCGGAGCACTGGTGTAATTGGGCCATGCCGCCTTGTCAAGATGATTCAGCCTGATGGCTGCTCCTCTCCCTGAAAAACCTCCTGGGCATGATAATTAATGGAGAAGAAAGTCAAGTCAACATGAAGAGAAAAAGGAGGAGAGAAAAGAAACTTAAAAAAAAACTTTGGACAGCTTCACATGAATATTTCACACCTTTGACTTATTCAAAATTAGCATTATCAATTTGATGTATAATGGATATTAACTTTGTCAACGCTGTTTCCTTTTAATCCAGCTATGTTTTTCAAGATGTTCCTCAATCTGATTCCTCACGCTGTGACCTTTTGAGTGGTTATAATGATGTAAGTTAAGTGAAATCAAAGTTTGTTTTGCTCATTGTATCCCTCTTAGATCAATGTTGTCATTCGTGATGAGGTGTCGACATCAGGACAGCTGCCATTCAATGAGTTCACATTGATTTTGAAGCTGATTTCCCTTTGGAATTATGGTAACAAACAGTGCCTTGTGTATCTATTATAATATCCTTTCAAATAGTCTCATGAGACCAATGCCAATGGCATTACAAGAACCTCGGCGTCTTACACAAAATCAGTTTTCTTTGATAATTTACATCATTATGTCACCTTGTAGGAAGAATGCAAATTACAGGCCTGCTGTGCCTTTGTTGACACTGTTTGCCAACACACTTTGGTAATGAATAAGGCAAGGCTTCAAACACAGACAGGTGCTGGGCGCCTAGTCACTCTCACTGTGAATATCCGGAGTAGAAAGTCAGCCTGGGTCACTGTTGATTTGTTGCAAATTAGCGCCATATGTTTTAGCTCTGAGTTTACATATGAATGACCCAAAACACAGAGCGGGAGGCTGGAGGTGGGCGAGGGGATGAATATCGATGATTCCTCTGTATGCCCTGTTGGGTGAAAGACACGAGAGGTGGGAGGGGGGGTAGAACGGTGCCTGCCATTCAAATGTCCATCATCTGTTCAGCCAGTGAGGGAGGACAGACAAAGCCGGTGACAGTTGGTGACAGAGACAGCTGGTTGTCCCACTAGCCCCTGCCTGTGATCCACTGTGAGGTGACACTTTGCCCAAAAAAAAAAAGAGAAAAGGGAAGTAGGGGTAGCAAAAAAAACAACATCTTAGAATAATCAAAACAGCGGGCCAGACGCCCTGCCTGCGCCAACAGGAGACCGATGCCACAAGGACACCCGGCTGGCACGTCAGACAATACCTTCTCTGTCACAGCTGCCCCACTACTCCTTCTTCCTCCTTCCATCTGCCATTCGTCGAGTCTTCACCCACCAGCATCGGGGCACTGGGGGTTGTCAGCTAAACCAAGTAACCTTTCTGCTCTTTCATTTCTTCCACCCCAAATTTGAATATGAAAAGGGACTCTCTCTTATCCAGTCAAAGACCATCACTTTAATGACATTTGGCAGTCATTTGATTTATTAGGTTTTAGAAGGAGAGGAGAAGAAATCCACTAAATATTTCATATGCCATGCTAATCCTTGTAATATTGCCAGCTGAAGCCATGTACCTGCGTGGCTAAGACGTGAGGCACATGGATTTCTCACAGTCAGATGGCTGGAAATGCGTGTGAGTCTACTGAATAATAAAATAGCTGTATTGAAATATTTAGACTTTGATTCCCATTAAAGGAATCTTTAAAACATGAGATTTACGTTTCAGAGAGAAAAGAATAGTGATAGTAGAGACAGCAATCACAACACACTCACACAGAGGAGCCTTCAACCGGTCTGCATGACACTGTCTCCCCCTGTGCTCCCTCTCTGAAAAAAAGTAAATTCGGAGGGAAACTGACGCTATAGGTTCAAACAAAGAGCACGCTACCACGGCAGAACAAATGGCTCACAAGAAGGCGTTTGCGTGATAGCATGTGTTGTGTTTCTACGGTTGATGTCGGGTGAAAAGCACAAGTGACGAGAGATAGGGCCTACACATATATAAAACATTCTGTGACAAAAGTAGCTTCAGAACTGGGAATGAAAGGAAATGAGGTGTCAGCAGTTTCATCCCACTCGCAACACTTCTCTCATCTCAGCCCTGTTTGACATTTCCACAGCTGCTCCAAGCAGTAAGCGTCGCACTGAGGATACCAATGCTCCCTTTGTTCGCCGAGCGCTTTGTCCATTTGACTGCGCTCCAGATCGACTGAGACAAGAGACAAAGAGTGACAGAGACATAAACGGAAGCATGTGGTTGACTATCTGCGTCCCCCGGACCTGGAGGCCTGACAGTGTACAGGCCTGATGTGGAAGGCGTGCAGGCAAATGTGCCACATGGTGCCTTTCTAGCCTCCAATCTCAGGACACGTCTGGTTAAATTTGTCTCTCCCCACAAGTCCTTGGCAGCCGCGACTCCCCTCTTTCATATTCGACATTGACCTCGCCGTGACATCACCCCCTCTGGGCACTGTGGCATCGTGGAGAGATATGATGAAAGCATCCAACGGCAGGCCACCATGACTACACACAAAACAGACACCACTTTGAACTCCCTGCCTCCTTTTGTTTTCGCTGCAGTTTAAGAGCAGCGGCGGTCAGAGGCCGGCGCAGCTCGTCGTAATGTGCGGCTCACATGTGGCCAGAGCCTCAGTAATGCTGCCGCTTCGGTCGGGGGCCGTGTCGAGGGACGTGCCACAAATATCCGCAGACTGAAATAACAACAACTGTACGACAGTAAACGCTACAGATCTAACATTTCAGTTTTAACCAACCAAAAACCAGCGTGCTTTTCTATTCTGTTCCACATAACTGCACTGCTGTAGGCTGTTTGCAATATGCAATACCCAAAGGCTTTCGAGCTGGTAAGATGAGAATTCACTCTGTTGACTGGAGAAGAAACTGTGATCTTTCTGTTCCCAGTAGATTCCATTACTTTGGGAATATGTGTCATTGTGGCTTGTGTCACATAATAGTATTGTTTGTAAGTATGATATCTGTACTCACCTGCATTTCCTCTAAGAAGAGATGACGCTACTTAGATGTGATGTAAAATATATGTCGAATATATAGCTTTTCTCTTATTAGCTGATCGCTCCTCTCAGCTTATTACGGGGCAGAACGAAGCCCCCTAGGAAGCTTAAAGAAGATGAAAAACCCAGAGGAGGCACTGCTCCACATTTCCAGTGAGAGGCATTGTGGGTAATATAGCAGATGTGAATGAAGTTGTGTATCTGTTGTGTGCCTTGATGCACATGGGGGCTCTACGTGTGCATTTGCATGGGTGCTCATGCTGGAGCTACTAGTTGTTCATCACAGCTACTGGGTGTGTAATTGGACGTAACAGGTATCACTCGGGCAGAGTGGGCGGGAAGAGGCAGCGCGGCTCCTTGAAGGCCAAGCTAGCTAATTTGCACACAGTGATATTCCTGCAATGACAACTGGAGGCAAATAAATGAGCTGCGGAGAGGCAGCCAGACAATATGCCACTACGCGCCTGCCGCTTGATTTGCCAGCAGGGCTTCAGCACCTAGGTAGCACAATTACTGCCCATTCTCTCTCCCTAAATTGTGAAGGGGAAGAGAAGTGACACCCATAAGGCGTGCATCACTGTAATCGAATCTAAATGAAGACTGTGCATAACCAGAGCTCCCACCTGAGACAGTGGGAAGAGATGTGACCGCGCCAGCCTGTCAACACCGTGTCAACACACCCGTTCGCAGCCCCGTCCGCATGCATAATCACACCGATCATTACAGTGTCAATGATGATCATGTAAATATAAAGAGCGGAGGCAGGAAAGAAGAGGAAACGGAGTGTAACAAGGGACAACTCGCAGAGGAGAAATAGTGATCGCGAGCACGAACGATGTCGCAATAGGAAGGAAAAATGTTCAGTTTGATTTTGATCAGCTACACTCAAGTTGCTTCCCATCAGCTGGCGGGAAGCACACACACACACACACACACACACACACACACACACACACACACACACACACACACATCACACCTGTGACAGAGTGAAGATCTCATGGAAACGCTTTGGGTTGGGTGAAACTTTCCGGTCTAAACATGTCATCGGACGCTTGCCACAGTTGGTTAGACAACAGAAACATAGTCTGTTTATATACATACATATACGACATACACTGTTTACCAATAACTCCACTGAGAGTTTAAAATATCATTCTTAATGAATGAAGCTATTACCTTAAACTATATATTAACTTAATGGCAAAGGCAATGTTAAATAACTGACAGAAAAAGTGGCTTAATAAGTCAAATTACATTATATTGATGTGCAATGTGACAGCCCAAGGTTGACTTGTAATTGGAGGTTTTTTTTTTTTTTTTTTTTAAACACCGCTCAATTGCATGTAACAATCTGAAAATAATGAGCTATGTGCATAAAATATGTTGGTCCCTCTGTTTTGACATGCTAGGACTGTGACATGTGTAGCACAGGTCATTGCACATGGTTGTATCTGATCTCTGCTTAGCAAGGTAGCTTGTTAGCTCAAAAAGGCTGTACAAAAAAAAAAAAAAGAAAATTGAAGACTGCTGTCACAAAGCCAATTACTCTTATTGAAATCTATCCAAAAGAGCCATCACACTGGAGCCTGCAAGGCTTTTGCTGTTGGTACGCTGCAGTGTGTCGGCTTGTACGGTCTAGTTGTGATCCATAGTGGGCCAATCTGTGACACATTCAGCTGGTAAAACATGTTTTACAGCTAATTTTCTTAAAAAGAAATCGTGTATTAACCAGTATATTGTACAAATGACACATTTTAATGGGATTTACCAGACTGACACAGGTTTACAGGCCCTACGGTTCTATTGATCATCATGTGTTGTCCCTCTAAAATAAAAAAATAAAGATGACAAAAGGTTAGGTGAAGCATCATTTGGACAGACGAACAGCACGCCCATCTGCTCCTTTGTGTGTGTGTGTGTGTGTGTGTGTGTGTGTGTGTGTGTGTGTGTGTGTGTGTGTGTGTGTGTGTGTGTGAACTTGCTCACCATTGCAGAGGTTTAAATCATTGCTGATGTCAAAAGGGACACGCTCCATGCCACCCAGCATCATTATCAGCACTTCCTGGTGCCAAAGGGGAAGCATTAAATCTCCTCCACCAGTCCGGCGATTGAGACTGTCAGTGTCATTAACCTGAGGTGACGTCGGCGCGGGCCGCTCAGCCTGTTAGCCGCGATCCCCATTGACATCTACACACTGCTATCCTGCCAGCGACTCAGACGTATGTCTGTATAAATGCTGGAGCCCAAAAACAGCCTGCTTAACTCGCTGCCGCCTCTCGAACGAAACTTTATTCTGTTTGTGATTCAAATTGAGTTTAAGCCAGATCCTGTAGGAGTCACTGATCTGACCTCAGTGAGGAAGGGGTCATGACTGAGAGAGTCACAGCACTTCTGGCCTCTTTTACTTCCAATAAATGGCCTTAACATTGTGTTCAGGGTGCTGCACTTGAAGGACTGACTAACATGTGTGAACTCAAACGTAAAATATAATTGTAAATATATTTAAAACAAATTAAGAGATTAATTGTTTCCAACTATGACATCAGCCCACTCAAAGACTTCCTTGTAAAGACGTCAAACTTCACATTAAGTGTTGATACAGATAGTTTCTATCCTTCTTTAAGTGTTCTGTGAAAAACAGCATGTCATTATGTAAATAAATCAGTAAACGACACTGTAAACTTGGAGAAAACCTTGTAGTGTTTTCCTTGACGTCACCGCTGTGGTTAAGCAGCAAGGTGCTAAATTTGGTTTTCCATGTTTTCATTCCGTAATCCCATCGTTCCCACGTCTCAGTCATCCTACTGGCCTTTAAACAGTCTCCTCAGTGAGCAATTTCCTTCCCTGTCATGAACACCAGCGTGAAAAAAAAAGAGCAATCGACAGCATGGCTCTGGTCAAAGTGAGGATGGCGACACCCTGTTTAACGACGACGGTGTACTTTGTGCTGTAAGCGTAACACGTGATTTACAGTACAGTGGATTGTATTTTAAGGGATCCAACTGCCTTTCTCGGATGATGATGAAGTGGCGGCGTGGGGATATAGGAAGTCGGCCAGTCTCCAGAGGCTTTGACCAGACATGTTTTCCTCTTTCTTTAGCCCACAATTAGAAGCGATAGTCTCCCACTCCTACGATGGCTCCCTCTCCTCAGCAGAGATATATTTATCTGAGGATAATTGGCCATTAAATCCTCACTTGACAACTGTGAAAATGCCACCCCAAGAGTAATCTGGCTGCCAGAAAATGACAACGGTTGGCAGAGCTGTCGACTGCTGCGAGCCACATCAGGAATGGATGGATCTATTCCACGTGCTCACATCCATACACGGGCACACATACACATCGAACAGAGCTGGCTGTCCTAATGAAAATCTGTTCTGTTCGCAGTCTTGTGATTTTTCTTCTTTTTAAAAAAAAAAAAAAAAAAAAGGAAACCCCTCATTATGATCCTTATTTAAAAAACAGGTCTGAGGATAAAACAGCATCCTTTTTAAACCCTGTCAGTAAAGAGAAATGCACTTTTAGCTTTATTTATTTTCATTAACTTTGCAAGCTCCCTGCTTTGATCACTTTATCGGGGTACTCCATATTCAATTACAGATGTCGCACTTCTTTGAAAGCCCTTATGTAAAATTGGATTCTTCTTCGCCTAACGTCTGTCTGACTTGAGCTGATCCTTATCGCACAGTTCAAAGTATCCAAGCTTACCAGCTTTTTTTGTGAGGCTGCTGAGAGCCCGGCCAAGGCAAATGAAAAGACAAGCGTAAATTTCTGTCCTTTTCGTCCAAGTGCCTTGGCTGTCTCTCAAGCTGCGAACACAAATCAGACTGAGCAGCAGATACAGTAAGTGTAATTATTCTCAAAGGACAGAGGGGAGGACAGATCTTTGATGGTCTCTCAGACACTGTCCGTAGTTTTCCTCTAGGTGAACAGTTTCCTGTATGTGTTTTCTTTCAAATCCTTATTCAGTAGACCTCTTCTTACATTTGAAACATGTCCATTTTGAGGTTTAAACATTTACTTGTGTTTGTTTAACTTCCTGAGAACTTCATGGAAAAGGTGGTAACAAAAGTAGCTCATGAGAGTGAGGTTGTAATTTGGGAGAGGGCGGTTGGGTTTTTTGTTGTTATTGACATTTTGGATCAGCACAGCGTTTATGTGTTTTATTGACTGGCAAGAAACCGCTGACCATGACAGAGCGGCTGCCACAGGAATGCGAACATTATCTCTCGCAGAGGAGGTCGAAGGGGTCTCTTTCTCTTTATCTGGTAAACATGTGTTGGAAATGGAAGACTGATTGAGTTACTGTATTTGCCGGGGAAGTGTGAGGTTTTGGCAGACAGACAAGAGCTTTATAAAACTGCCATGAATTTATGGCGCTTTGTCTTTGTCCACTGCAGCTTTTCTCACCGGATGAGAATGCCGTGTATCCGCTCTGCTCTAAATCTGGGCCAAAGTGCGACTCAGACACTTACAGCACAGCACCTTGCGTGTGGAGATGTCACAGGCTTTTAAGACAAAGGCAGCAGAGAGAATGGGGAAACCTCATCCTGAGTGTAGCCTGTCCTTTCAGATGTCATTTGTGTTGCAGATTCCCGGGGTTACTCAAATCACAGCACCGTGCCAGAGTGTGTTTCAGGAAACACCCATCCTCCGATTCCCATCCAGGAAGCTGAGAGCTTTCTCTAATAGTACTCAGATGGTACCGGACATCAGGCACAGAATGAAAAAGTAATATTACTAATAACACAGCGGCAGGAAGGAAAAGGGTGGATTCCTCTCTAAAAGCCCCAGACTATGTTGTTTATTAATTCAGAACAGTGTTTCAGTTTCACAATCCGTGTTATCAAAAATTCCAACATTGTCTTGAGTGCAATCTCATGTCGGAGCGATAATGGGACGGAAAGTAAAGGAGAGGTGAATAGAAGGTACGCAGCATAAACTATTCACCAGAGAGCATGAGACAGGTGGAAAGGGAATCAGAGAAAGCAGTGTTTCCTCATTTCCATACCTCCATCCACTAGTGACAACACCCAAAACAGACGCACTCTACGTTTTAACAGTTTGTCGAAGAAGCTTTTGTTTGTTCCATTGTGTTTTTTTGCTTGTGTTGTTGTTTTTTTCCTACACCCCTCCTTTCACATCAGTCCTTTTACTCTGGAGGCTTCCTCACCGCTCGCAAACAACAGCACTCTCCCAGTCGGCTCTGTTTGATGACCTACATTACATTCTCTTTGCATGGAGGTACAGTGGGCTTTACATGTAGTGTGTGCATAAACTGTGGTGTAAATGATTCGAACAAAAGGGAGGAGCAGCCATGCGGGGATGGAAAAGAAAGTGCGTGCCTTAGTAGGGGGACACACTGCATCAAGAGAGCTCGGTGTAGTCTAAACACCACCACTGAGGGTCGGTGTCACTGATGATGGCTCGAGCTGCTACGATGTGTGTGTGTGTGTGTGTGTGTGTGTGTGTGTGTGTGTGTGTGTGTGTGTGTGTGTGTGTGAGAACATGTTTTACGTGCATGTCTGTGAGTACATACATATGTGTTTGTGTGCGCTCATCTTTGCTCACATGTTCGTCACTCGCACATGAAACGCAGCTAACACTCCTCTGGGACCAACCGGCAGCCACTTCCCTCCGCAAGATTTGACAAGTTGTGTGTCAAAACAATCCACAGCAGTGTAGAGCATCTTCTACCTTTGGGGTTGGGCGTGGGAGTCTCCAACCAACGCGCATCTGAAGACGTGATTCACAGAAAATCAGCTCAAATGACTTTCATCTGGCTGGATGGTGAGCATATTGGATATCCTTTGATCGTAAAGCAAGACCACAATTCGGCAAAATCTATTCTATTCTATTCTATTCTATTCTATTCTATTCTATTCTATTCTATTCTATTCTATTCTATTCTATTCTATTCTATGCACAGTTGTTGTGTTAAACAACCACGTGTCTCACTGAGAAAAAAACACACATGTTCAGCACGGATGAGAAATCAACTCCGTGATGTTCATCCAACAACAGCTCCTTTGATTTCTGCTTTTTTCGGCATAGGCTGTTTCACCATCTGAAACCTCTCGAGTGTCTGCGAGTACACCCATGGCACTGTTGCAACTTGTGTAACGTGTCATGTGGACGTCTGTTCGCTTGGAAATAAAAGCTCACTTCTGAAAGGGCCGGCACACAAATTAAGCCCCTTTCGGTTCCCCCCTCTCCAAAAACTAAAAGTTTTGGTGTTATCCCTGAGAGCAGCACTAAAGCGGAAAGCCAGTTAAGCCCCATTAGGAGCCTGCGCGCTGTGACGATCTCATTGGAAGTGCTGGATGAAAATTGCCCGGATTAATGTGTTAATCCACCTCTTTAAAATGCTAATGTCCATTTTATGCCCATTAAATCTCAGTGTGCGTTTTCTTTGATGCGTGCAATTTCTATCAATTAAACACAGAGGAGTGAAACAGGCAGGAGGGAGATTAGTTCCCTTGCTTCAAGCATGAATTTCTCCTTTTGGTTTCATATTTATCTTGAATGGCGAGGGAGGGGGGTGTTGTTTGGAATGGGTTTGTGAAATAGGAGCAATGTGGCGATATGAAGAATTCCTGATGCCCTGCGTGCCTTTCACAGAGCTTATGACAAACCCCCAGACATCCACTAGCAAGAGGGAATGTGTAAACATATTACGAAAGTGATTTTTCATTTAAAAACTGTATCCATAAAAAAAAGACACCAAATTTAACTTCATCCTTACATATAGCATACAGTTGAGGGAAAAAGATGACTATTATACTGACTGCAGTACTATAATTCATTTTGTTAGACATCCATTTATTTTTCGTTGTTTAGAAGCAGTTTGAGAAGCATCTGCTAAAAAACTACCCCATAATCATGTGCATGATTTATCTTGCACTGCATGTGATTAAGATTTTTATAGGCCCTTTACCAGTGCATATTCCAGTATACATACAATAAAGGTTACTGTAATATCTGAATATTCATTAAATGCAAACAAGTGTGTCCAATGATATTCCAACTATAACCATTATTATATGAAGCTGCTCTAATCAATATTTTTATATTAGCATTGATTAATTATCAAACATGTTATATTGAAAGGCTATCATTCAACCATCCTTTTATTCCCATTGTTTTGGTATTCTGGCCAGGAAATTTACTCTGGCTGCTCTCACCAGCCATGTTTCTGGGAAGAACAGGAAGCTATTTTTGCTTTAAAAAAAATAAAAAATAATCATCATTCATGAACCTACCAGCTGCCTTCTCTCAAATGTGAATGTACCAGTGGTCACAAAATGTGTCTAACACAGGTGCAGATTTGTTCAAGCGACATAACATATATAGATTATTAAGTTATTGCTTCTCCCTGCTCTCTGCACATAACTGTACTATGCTCCATCCGTGCACAACAAGAACAGTCTCTTGACTTTTTGAAATCAAATCAATTGATTTCCTGAAGATATTAAGTAACTGGACTATGGATCTCGCTATCATTGAGCTAAAACCAATGAATGTGCAACACACTGCAACGGAAAATACTATGCCCTGTCCAAGTCATTCAGACATAGAAATAATGATGTTCACAGTTTATAAACTGTAGTTACCTGAGTGCTTGACTCACTACACACATTAGAGAGTTAGTGATGTGATTCAGTGCTATCTTCCTGAAACAATGACAAATCCATTTCAAGATTAGTCAGTGTAAAGCTGCAGAAATCAACCACAATCACAAATTACCGAGTCGAATCATGTGTCTGCAAGAGCCTGCAGATAGAATAAGCAGTTTGGATAGAAATTAACTGTGTGGTGAATCCTGTGGAATCTCTCATCCCACAAATATCAGGATGACTCGTGGATGCCCTCGGTGTTGTGCAAAGCCTTTTAAGACCAGGAGTGACATAGCTTGTCCAATCACAGAGGCCTCTGCGGCTGACCATAAAATGCTTCCAGATTTGTCACACACAGACACACACACACATGGACTCATTGTTCAGACTTAAAATGCTTCCAGTAAACTCGCATTTATCATGTGAGCACTATTTTTGAGGTAGAACTCAAGGAATGATTTATGGAGGCATTTTGACTTCTCTCGCACTCGCCCTCCATCATGAGCAAAATATGCTGCCATAAAAGTAAAATACACCCTGCGCTACATGGTGAAAATGTACTAACTCATATTTTATTTACTCAGGCATTGTGTGACAAGTTGCTGTGTGCCAATGGACGGGCCGCGGCTTTTTGGGAGGTCTGGGAAGTTATAAATATAAATCATTTAGATGTGGGGGTCCATGCACTCCATTGAGAAGACTGAAGATAAAGACAGAGCTTTAATTGCTCCTGTTTACAAGGACTCCAAAGTCACTAAGCAACTGGAGAGTACTGACATCCTTTATTTAGGTGGGGGCACCCCTTAGCCGGCCCACCCACCTCCTCCTTTGCAAGGCACCCCCCATCCTTTAATACACATGTTAAAACAGCTGGTCCTCCCACCAGCAAAACAGCCCCCACTGTTAGCATATGTGGACTATTCAGTGGGATGGGTAATTTATTAAAATCGACCTAATTTTCCGTGATATATTAAAACTCTGCCTCAGTAATCACGAGCCCCATTTCATTGAGCGAATTAGGTGCCCACTGCTCGGTGCAATCAGAGGCCTGGAAAATGAGGCCCGGGCTGTTATTAGAGAGTGTTCACAGCCTGCTAATGGTCGGGGGATGAAATAGATTACCACAACATTCATTACAGTTCAGCGACAAAGTTGAGCAGCCAAATATAAGCACACGGTCAGCATCAGTCCTGTTTAAACACACAAGGCTTCTGAGGATGGCCGTCTTGTGGTGTGTGGGTCCAGCTGTGGTGAGCTAAGGAGACATTCATACTCAAGAGTCAAAATTCAAAGAGTGGTTAAACAAAGAGAGAAAAAAAGCCTTGGGGATTAATTCACATTTAGCAGTTTGAAGTGATTGACTAAGTTAAATGAAATAGTTCGACATTTTGCGGAATAAGCCTAATTGCCTTTTGGACAATTATATGCAAGGATACCCTCTCTCATACCACTGTGTGAAGTGAAGGTGTGGGATGTGTTACTTTAAAAATGCAATTACCTATAATATACAAATTACCTTCCTATTTACCCCACAGCAACAAGTATTTGTTTCATTGCTTGCTAATTGTTTGGAGGTGTTAACTGAACATCAACAGCTAGCTTGGCCCCGGTTATGGCACAGAGTATTTCCAAGTCTTCATGAGCCAGGTTATTCTGAAATGTGGGCTAACGTTAGGAGGACAGATGAACACAGGACAAATTGTTGGAATACATCGACGTGCATTTATCCCTTTTTAGTGGCTAACCACAAATACATTTGCCCGCAAAACACACAGAAACAAAACTGATATCAACCCTCAATGACTTGGCAAGACAGCAATCAGTGACAAAGCTATCATATTACTATACCAAGTTACAAATCAATGCATTGCAGCCCAGCACTGGTTAATTGTGACTATCTTAGCTTAGCATAAGACTGGAAGCTACTGCTCAGCCAGTAACAAGTTCTATCTCAGTCCCTCAGAGGAACATCGTGGTTTTCTCCTCCCCCTTTGAACAAATGTTATGCTAAGATAGGCTAATTGCCTCATACTTGACAGACAGAGCGGCACCAATTGTCTTATTGAACCCCCTGCAAAAAAGCAAACTACCATTTTCAAAAAAACTCTTCTTTTTACGGGCACCTGAGCAATATACATTTTTTTCCATAAGATAAAATGATGGGAAGCAGTTTTTACATATCTGAACATTAGACCTCAATATTGTGTGTCATGCAAAGTATTTTGGACTGAAATCATTCATGTTGCTTCATGTCTCGTACTTTAATTGGGTGAAAGGCAAAGCCACATATTCTAAATCAGTATTAATTTCAGGATATCAGCAGCACAGCATACAGGCAGGACTGTATCATTTGATACATCTGGATGAGAAGATGACTGAGAACATCACTGTTTAACATGTGTATTTCTTCTGGTCTTAACCTCTAATAGAGGATGACAGTAATCCAATCCAGGGTCTTGATAAGCAGCAAACACTGGAATTTATTTGGTAACGAGGTCTCTCAAAAACATTGTGGCGCCAAACTGGATACTCTAACCTCAGCTTCAGTCTGTACTAATGACCTGCATGTAGAAAGGTAGAGGAAAATGTGCATTTCTTGGTCAAGTTGAATGCAATTATTCTAAAAAAAAAAAAAAAAAAACTCTTTATAGCCCAGCAGAAAGTGGAAGGCTACAGTAAAAGTGTAGCTCTCTTCACATCAAGCCAAACCTCAGAGACCATTTTTGCACTGAAACAAGACAAAGCCTGGTCATTGTCATGTTGTTCTGCTTGTTTTGGGGTTGAGGCAAAATTAGTTGCAACTGAGTTTGAGGTTCGGAGACGGCACGCTCCCACGATGTTTGGGCCACCATTTGTCATTATACAATTTGTCGGTACTGTTTTCAACAAACAGGAAGTCCCCTTAAAACTAGCAAGTGGACCTGGCAAGGCCATGTCTCCTCCGACAGGCACATAGAAGGGAACTGATGGGATTGGACAGATTCAAGATGGTGTGGTTGTATCTGATGGCTGAGTCTTTTTTCCTCCCAGTTTTTCTTAGGAAGGAGCCAGTACATTTGGACAGCCTGCCAGCCACTACAGCGCGTGAGAGCTCTATCCCACAAAAAACATTGTCATTCTTGTACTCTTTTTGCCTCTGGTTTTTCTCCTGAAACACAAGCGCCCATGTGTTCCAATAACTGAAGCAGCATTTTGGTTTGCACTCCCAGATTTCCATTACTTCCCCTCCCTGTCTTCCAGTGGTTCCAGCTGGTGTTGTTGGATTGCATATTGCAGCATGATCCTCAGGGAAGGCATTGTTATGGAAGTTGGGTCTACTGCACTCAAATCTATTCTAACTCCATTCAACAGTCTCGCTGTCTTAACACCACGGCTGTCAGCAATGTCACTACATGATGAGCTGTGACACCACCGAATCTAGCGACGCTTTGTCACCCTGATACACTTAAGCATTGGTTACAGAGCTCCGGCTCGGCAAAGACATGCTGTCAAGTAAGGAAAGACCATTATCTGCAATAGACACAAAAGTACAGGGGATCCCTGCAGACACAGAGATGATTAAGGGCTAAGTGTCATTCTTCCTGTCTTGGTGTATTTTTTTTAAAGAGCTCTATCTCTTACTGTCCTTTTTACCGTACGCCTCAGACTTATAGCCCTATCTCTCTGCTCTGAAAGGACACAGACCCTGACAGCCATGTTGGGGAATTATCCAGAACCACCGTCCCTGGTCAAACACCACATCTCCTCACAACAGCCGAAGAAGGACAATATTTGAGAGTAAACCGATGTGAGGATTTAAATACACGTGAAAGGCTATCAGTGATGAGCACAAGGACAGCTGGATCTGCAGTGATGGGAAAGTATTTGAGGAATGCACACACAAGAGTTTTGGTTCTGGAGACCAAAATAATGAAGCTAAGCCTCGTTGACATGGGTGTGACTATTGCTGTCTGTTTTCCCAACGATGATACCACTAGCATGCCGCTGAAACTGACAGATTTAGAAGTGTGATTTTCACTGGGGTCAATCGTGCTCAAAAATGCACTCTGGGTACTGTGAGGCCTTTTCAATAAAGGTGTCTGATTTGTATGTAGTTCTTAGACATGCTGTATGTTTATTCAGTGAAAAATTGCTATCTGGATACACTTGATCTCAGCAATTGTAAAATAGACATAAACATTACTGCAAACATTAGTGCATTGCTCAACAGACCTTCAGTGCCAGTTAAAGCAATTTGGAAATAAACTGAATTTGCTTTTTTTTTTTTTGCTTTTTTTTTTTTTTTTTGTGCAGAAAGTCAGATGAGATGATAGATTTCACTCTTATTTATGTCCACTAAACAGTGGTGGAAGTTGGCGAAGTACATTTACTCAACTGCGACCACAATGACAAATCCCATTTTAGCTGTAAAAGTACTTTTATTAGTGCAGTTTGCTGATAATACAGACATATTTTTTACTCAGGGAAGGTTTTAAGTGTGAGACTTTCCAAAGTATTTTTTGATTTGAATACTTGTTTCACCCCAGCCAGTAAATATGAAGCAACAGCCTGCAGACAGTTAGCTTAGTAGACTGGAAACAAAGGGAAACAGTTAGCCTGGCTGTGTCCATAGGGAGCAAAATCCAACTAAAAGCAAATAATTTAAAGCCCACGAATCAGCATGTTGTGGTTTGTCTGCTTAATCCGTACAAAAGCTGAAATTTAAAAGTGACAAATCAAACCTCTTTGGGCCAATAAATAGTCCAGTACACAAGGTCTATTAAATGGTGACTTGATGGTTTTACATTTTGGTTCTTGCACAGATAAAACTAATGAGATATCACGTCGTAAGTAGTTGGATTTTGTTACATTAAGACAGAGTCATGTCAGCTCTTTCCCCTTGTTTCCACTCCTTATGCTAATCTAAGCTAATCGACTGCTCACTGTGACCTTATATTTCCTTACGGGCCTGATAGCGGTCTTTTCCTCCAATTCTTATTAACCACAAAGCAAACAGGTTTATATCCCAAAATGTTAACCTATTCGTTAAAGTGAAAGTTATAATTTTTAATAATTCTCCTGCCCCAGATGTTGCAGCCTGTTTGCTGACCTGAACGGGAAATCATCTGCTATGAGCCCATCCGACAGCCTGAAGAGTCCCATTAGTATTCACAGAGACAGACAGACAATCAGGCTCCAGTTTTATCACTCAGCATTTGTAAGAATCAGATCTGAGACACAGCGGTATCAATAAAAGATCTCATTTCCAGCCTTACTCGAACAACTGCGCCTCTTTCAACCTACACTGTGGGTATCAATTGTGTGCGCTGAATAATGAAAAGCAATTATGTAGCTAAACAAAGCCAGGGTGGTAATAGGCTGTTGTTTTATTTTTATCCACCAAATGAAAATAGATTCTGCGGCTGTGTGTGGCTTTCTTTTTCGAGATCATGTGGGTCATGCTCAGGACACGATCGTCCTAACACCAGTCTGTCTGCAGCATTATTATGGTGGAGGTTTCAATCCAGATGAATTAGACGGCAAGTCAGTGTGAAAGCGGGGGACAGCGGCAGACAATCTGGCTGAAACGAGGAGGAAACAGAAGTCGGCTGCTTAGATTGTGTCTCAATTAATTATTCAAGGACCAGATTCTCTATCCAATGACCCCGGTAAAGAAGCACAAATTATTTAGCAAGCTGCCACATCAGCGCTTGGTGTGAGGACATGAAGCATGGGCTCTCACTGAGGTAGGCTATCATAGGAGGTATGTGAACCTCTGTTCAGGGCTGCTTACTGCATGACACACGGCCTCATGGGTATTGATGGCTGTATCAGGGTACAGGGGTACGGTTTCTCTCTCTGTCACCCATCCAGCCTGTCCGCATCTGTCGGGCCTGATAAGAAGGGTAAAATGTACACCCTTGTAATCAACAGTGACCGAGTCGGACAAAACAAAATCAGATATGTGCGCTGCCTGAAAAAAGTGACACCAGCATCCTGAAAACAACTGATAGCACAGAGGGGGGGGGATGTAGTGCATTTTTAAATACTTCTTCAGAGGCAAACGTGTCTTAAATACTGGACGACTCTGTCTTTTTGGTTTCAGCTAATCAAGTGACCCTCATCCAAATATACTGCATATGCTTCATGTACATATAAAATGGAACATGTTGATGGAGGCTATTTATGCTACAGTGTCACCAAAGTTTTGAACTTGGTGACATCGAGTGAAATGAGACAGCCACGTCTGACAGTGTGATTGTCACCCTGTTATTTTTGTTGCTCTTAAAAAAGCTATATACTTTCCACAGCCACTCAAAATGTGTTATAATTTCAGAGCATGCCAGAGAGAGAGGGAGCGGGAGAGAGAGAGAGAGAGAGAGAGAGCGAGAGAGAGAGAGAGAAAGAGAGAGGCTGGGTGAAGAGGGGACAGACTGTTTGCACACACATATGCAGGTGTATGTGTGTTTGTAGTCTGTGGATGTGATAGAGAGTTAGCCTTGATCTTGTTAGTGGTGATTGGGGTCTCCTTGAGACCTCACACACTGGGCTGTGGGTGTAATTGGCCCTGGCAGGCCGGCCTGTAACCATGTGGAGACTTAGGGAAGAGGAATGGGGAGGAGAGTACGGAGGCCTTTGTTTGTGGCAGCAGCCACATGTCTGCCTGTGTGGCAGTGCCGAGCTCCCGGGTGTGGAGGCTTGGCTTCGGGGAGATGATTGTTATAGCACTGGTGTTGGCTTTAAAAATGCCTTTTTAATGGGAATGCGTTTCACAGGCAAGAGCAGCGAGGTCTGGGGAGCCAACATCACAGCAGCAGGGCACAGGAGTTCAGCATGTGCTTGTGTCGGGACAGAGTTGATCAGTGGAAACAGACTGCCATCTGCTGCAGAGCACAAGTATAACAGACGAGCTTCTTGAAGATCTCTCCAGACTTGTGTTTTTCACGTTTGCTCTTCTGAGACAAATATTTTATGGAACACCTATGGAATATCTGCATGGGATTTAAAAAAATAAATCCTTAAATTATGCCATGTGAAGCTTCAACCCAAATCCGCATTAAATATAAATATATAGCCTGTCCACACATTAACATTTCTTTGAGGTTATTATATTTGTTTAACGATAACTGAGTTAAATCGACTTCACCCACCTGTCTTCCATCATTTCTGCTATACTTATTGTCTTTCAACCCTCTAATTCTGCTTGTAAACAAACATGATGCACATGTCATCAGTCATGTAACTGCGGTTGTAAAGAAACTTAATTAAAGATCCATTCAATACATGACCTTTTCCACTTATCTCAAGCACTTTCAACGCATTTCCTTAATGAACAAATGAATTATGCAGTAACCTCGGCTCAGCCAACAAAAGGCATTTTCTGCCTAATGTGTTTGCCTAAATAGCAGTGAAGAGCAGGCCTACCTTTTAAGTGGATGAGGTACCTCTGTTGGGCTTGCGGTAAGTGTCTCGTTTAATTTAATTCAATAATCCTGATAAATGAAATAAATCCCTTTTGGGACATCCATTCCTTGAGTAGTGAGATAATATAAAATGAGGTTCACAGAGAAAAAATTAGGACATTATGGTTGATTGAGCTTTTACAAAAAGCAGAAATTTTAATACAGAGATATTCTTTATGTTTATAATTTTGCAATAATGAATGAAGGCATCCATGTGGAAAACAATCAGAGCTCAAAATGGATGACAGTGATTGTGAGGCTTAGTGAAAGAATGCATTAGCATTTTCACACACTCCCAATGCAAATTGTTTCACTTAAACTTTTTAAATACCATTTGGTGTTCTGACTTCATTTTAATAAGTTTGCCGATAAGGAAGCGTAAGCATGGAGTTGAAAGGCAGATCGTGAGTCTCCGCAACACATTTATTCACTATTTGATTCATGAGAGGAAAAGAGAAAATTGAAAAGAATGAAAGAACATGATCTTCTCTAAGAAATAATAAATTTTGTGCTGAATCGAGGTGATTTGAATATAATAGAAAATATCCATATCAAACATTAATTTGAATTCAATATAGATGCTTGTATAATTGAATGCACTACTCTGCACAAATTAAAACAGCTCTCTCTGGAGGCTACTTATACTGAAGCTGCTTTACTTAGACACATGCAATTCTGTTTGGGCTGAAATCCATGTATTAAATAAGGTTTGTGCTTTTTATATTTGTTATATTAAATGGCCAAACTAATTGTGTTTGAGTAGAATTCATCTTACTGACCAAAGTTTTTTTTTAGCATAGATCCAGCCCCATTAATATGACAATAAGTTATTCAGAATTTGCTTACTTTTATATTAAAATAATTATTTTTAGCTGTATTTGTGTATAACATATGCAGGAGTTGAAGTAATAACTTACGTTTGCAGAAGCAATAACTTAAATGGTGTTAAATACCTAAAACAGCAGCACCAAATCTTCTGATCATTTTGTACACGCGGAGCGGATTTCAATTCATTAACTGTGTGCTGGAGTCTTAGAAAACCTGTCAGTGATTTCACTAAATAATGGACCCACTGGAAGTCGGATTCTGCTGTTGTTCTGTTGTACCTGCTCATTACCACAGCGAACTGTTTTTATTTAACCCCACCACCCCTCCCCCTCACAAACTTATCACTTGTTTCCGGCAACTGCAGCCTCTTGTGAGTCAAATTGATTGAGTCGTCCTTGAACATCTGTTGTTCAGCCAAGCCTCAAAGGTAATCCCACTAATGGCCCTCTAAGCTATCCACATAAACACACACATAAATAAAAATGTTTCCAAAGAGATTTGGTCATTGACTTGCTGCTAATCAATTCCGCAGCCGCATCTGTTGATGAAGGTTTGGGAAGTACAGAGCAAGATATATGTAGCGATCAATGCCTGGCACTGAGCTGACTGGGCAGTGAGTGACAGTCACAGCTCCACCAGGAGTCAACATTTACACACAGATGGACCGGGGGCCTGTCGGATGTCTTGGCAAAAAGGCATGCTGTATTCACACACACGCTCACACACACACACCCACACAAACACGCAACAGTGAAACACTGAACGACAGGATGTTGTCCATCAATGACACAAGAGGGAAAAAATTATGGGCCTGTGTGACGCCGAGTCTGTAAAATGAGGAAGTGACATTCCATAATTTGAGCTGCTAAACTCTGGCACAGACTGATATGACTGTTGTTGGACGAATGCCGCTTCGGAAAGCCAGTGTTTCAAGATTTTAGGAGGAAAAAAAAGGCTTTTCAAATTGCAGGCCGTGTGCGTTTTTTTTAATATTTTGTCACCAGTTAAAAATAACTTTTGTATCCACCAGATGTAAACCATCAGCTTAACAAGGGTAAAAATGATCATCACCAAAAACTAAGCAGCATTATGGTTAATGCTAAACCAAGTCTGAGCACGACAAGAAAATGATGCACCATTATTTTAATGCTCACCACCCTGAATTTGGCCTGCTGTGCTTGTGCTGCATGTCGTCTTAAAATCACTGCTGTTTGTTAAAATCCAAGTCAAAATGCTCCTGTCCAGTTTGGCTGAGCGAGCCCAAAGAATGGCTTCCTTCTTTCTGAACAAAGACAAACATGACTGAAACATACGTGCAGCTTTCTCAACATGTTACCCGTGGGGAGAAAGTCAGACATTTCTCCAGCACCTGGGCTTAGAGCGAGAGAAATATCTGCATATGACAGACCAAGATGGGCTTTTTTGGATCACTCCTGCTGCCAAGCAATATTCATAAATTTAATTTCCAATCTGCTCTCCTTTTATTAGTTTGGGTGTTATTAAATGAGATTGCTTCATCTTAATATAAATATTTCCAGGGCCTGTGAATGTGGCTGGGACCTGATTTTCAAATTCAATAACATGGCCTGTACTTAGTGCATGGCACTAATAAATGCCAATGTATGATGCATATGAAGACGGGGCTCAGCGTGGAAGTTGCAGCAGGCAATAATAATGCCGTGAATGTCCTTCAGAGGTGAGACATGTCTCTCTGCACCCCAGCGCTCCACTGCTCATATACCTGAGGAGGCCGGGTGACCTACATAAGGAGATCGGCAGGGCGGGAGTGCCGGAGAGAGGAGAGGCGGCTGTTCATATTTCCATGTATTTTATTAACTACACTAGACAAATCCTTCAGCAATGTATACACTAGCTGTGATACTGCATGCAAGAGAGAGGACTATGTAAATCACAGCTGTGCGACTGACATTTAACCTCTCCACTGGACGCTGGGGAGGCGGACCTGTTGGATCCATCGTGGGATAGACATGAGTGCTGTTTGGTTTGGGGGGAAAGATGAAGACGTGACTAAGCAGCTACAGTACACAGCAACAGCCTGATCACAGTGTCTCACCTTATGGCCTCTGTAGAGTTAAAACTTGATGTGCCTCTCTTTTTCCTATTTTATCACTGGAACCTGACAACTGCTCTTGCAAAGGTTGCAGCTTAGGAAGCTTAGCTGCAGCAGCGAGTGACCTTTAGTTTTATTATGAATATTTCTATTTCATCATTATTATAGAGTGAAATCTATGCATATGATCAGCACAATGGATTTCTTTTTCATTAGTTGTATAAAATGCCAGTCAGTGAATTGAGGGGCAGCCGGGGCTGCCTGCCAGACTAGCCACCCTCCACCCCCCACCTCCACTGGAGGGATCTGACAATTGGAATTAATATGCGCAGAGCTTTCCCTTTCCGTATGTTGGCTGAGGTTTTCCAGGCAACTTCATCAGGGGTAACATTATCGAGAGCTTTGCCGAGAGCTTCTTCATCATGCTCACATCCGAGCCGGCCCAACACTTGTCACTGTCAATCACGAGGTGATAATACACAGACGATTCTCTCATTTGGTTTAATAAAATCTCTAGGCTTATTTGAACTGCAGTCATTACAGCAAATAATTGCTGCATTGAGGTTTTAGCCAGGCCATAGCCTCAGGGATAAGGAAAGACTATTGCTATATGAAGGATTCGGCTGATGTTTTTTATTGTAACCTTTACTCCCCAGTTGTTCACATTTCTAAAATTAATATTAGATTTGAATCTAAATTTGGCTTTCTTTCTTTAAACTAACATTCTTATTACGTATTACGTGGCCGTGGAGTCATCTGTTTTCACTTTATTTTTTTTTTAATCTGTGTGCTGTCAAGACAGGTTTCTCTGAAGATTCTCTGAAGAAATGGGCTGACAGAGGGAACATATTTCATCTTAAATTTGAATTCTGGCTCCAGCTGAAAGTGTGTAGCTGGAAAATTCTTCTGAAACCACAGTTTATATATGTTTCGGAAAGGAACAATCAGACACAAAAATACACCATTACATCACTGATCTATTTTGCAAATATATAAAAGGAAAGGCCTGATGTTAAAATGATGCTTCCCATATACATGATCTAGATTTGCTCTATAACGCCCAGCTCACTTGAAATATGTCTTAGCTTTTGTCAGTACAGAGGTACTTGATGAATCTTAACTTTTAAAACAAGTTGAAAAAAAAAAAAAGAAGGCCAAGTCAAGGGTGTATTATTTATTCCCCGATGACTGAAAAAAAGAAATCAAAATTAAGTGTTTAAATGCAGCTGATCTAAAAAAAATGTCCAGTATGAAGGCAAATCCAGCTCCAACAGGTCACATATTCAATTAGGTAATCCAATCTCCCCACTTTAATTATATTCATTAGTATATTTGTTTGACCAAACAAGGTCACAATAATTAATTTGATAAAGAATCAATGGCAAAGACAAAAAACTCATTACAAAAGCACTGGTGTGGATATTTGCACCCTTGTTTGGGTCACACAGTTTATCTCAATGTCGCTGAAGGCAAAGCAGGCATAAACTTATTTGTTTTGAGGTGGTCTTTGATTTGTACATGTCAAAAGAGGGATGTGACCTTGCCTTGTTGGCTGCCCCAATAAAGAACCGGGACACTAATTACCTTTGTCACTGAAGTGTACTTGGGACAATATACAATCAGATAACAATAATGGAGTCAATAATTTGTATTTACTCTGAAACTTGGACAATGTCATTTCTCCCAATTAGTGCAGTCACCCATGCATTAAATTAGTTTTTTTTCTCTCACCCAGAAAAATAATTAGGGGTAATTGTTAGGAAATCAATCAATCAACAGAATGAACCGCCAATGAAGCGTGGTCAAAACTAAAGAAATGTGTGACACAGATGGCTTGGATGCATCTTACCCCCAGGGTACTTTGTTGTGCAATACACCGAAACATTAAAATGAAGGCAATAATTTTCATGTTTATTTGAAAGCCCTTATTTAAGACGCTTAAAATATTGACCTCTTATGAGCATTTCCACACAAGAAAGTTGAGATTTCCCACTTTAGACTCAAGTCAAAGAGAAGTGTTTTAGTGTTGTAATCTGTGGATTCACTAACAAACCTAAAATGCAGTCCATACAGATGATAAAAGGGGAAATATTTCAAACATTACAAATATCAAAGAAACTGATAGGTAGGATGTTCAGTTTTAAAAAGAAATGGGTCAATACAGTTTTTATGTTACAATTAGTTATAAAAAACACACCCAAACTTTGAATTACAACCCAATTTTTTTTTGTGTGTGTAAGAAAATGCATTAAAACATGGTCAACATGACAGGAGGGCCACAGTGTGAAAGACAGGAACCAATTCCGGCTAAATTTAGGGCTTAACAATTTTAGTATTATTGTTATCATTATTATTATCATTCATATAAAGATAAACAGAGTATCTGTGGGTGACCTGGTGCTCAGCAGTGCAAGTCGAGCCTGACCGATGTCAGTGTTTATTAACTATATTTACAAAGTAATGGCTCGGCTTCGTGACGTTTGATTGACAGCAAGCCACTGTTTAATCAGCAGCGACTTCTGTTTAAAGCGCTCATTGAAGTCAGACGACAGGGGCACCGGCCAATCAAGTGCGACTACGCGTTTACCCGTCGACCAATGACAGTCCGCGCCGCTCCAGAAGCCACGCCCCTCACCAAGTTAGATTGAACTCCAGTTCCTGTGTCTGTCAAATTATTTAGCTGGCCAACATTAGCCAGCTAGCAGGGATGACACCTGAAGGAATGGCGAGCAGCTGAGCGCTTTCTGTGGGGAAAACACGACACCGGGACACGCGTTAACCATCTCTGTCGAGGGGACCGACCGTCGCACATCTCGAGCGAACACGGTGAGCTCCGTCACGAAGCTTGTTTACGTTCAAGTGCTTGAAACGAAAAGGGGACAGCAACGTCAACGGTAGCTTGGGAGCTAATGCTATAAATAACGTGAAGCGAGTCAAAGGAAACAGGTGAGACATCGTCAGGGTGTGGACATGGACACGGACACGGACATGGACACGGGCTGCATTAGTCTTCTTCTTCGGACGTGTATTGTTGTGAGTGTCTGAGCTCGTCTCACGGGTCTTCTCGTCCTTCCTCCTCCACAGCGGATGGCCCGGACAGCAGCACCTGTCCTGGGACCCGCGTGAGACAAGAGGGACACCGACCTGAACCCTCTGGATGAGTAATGGACCTGAACCCCTTCTGGAGCATGTCGGCCAACACCAGTCGTAAGGTGAAGGTGTACACACACACAGCCCGGGCTTCACTGCACGTCGTACTTTGACCGGCTGTCGTGTGGTGAAGTTCAAGATGGATGTTTGATGTTTGACTGAGATAGTTGAATTTAAAAGGTTCCTCAAACGTCTTGTGCTTGTTTTTAAGTGTGTGTCCATAAAGCCGAGGGGGGGGGGACTCATCTTATCGTGCTGCCACTGTTGTTGTGACATTCAGTCCACTTGTTCCCACCTGGATTTATTGTCCTTTGAGATCTTGCTGAACTGGAATAGTTTATTACTCAAGTTGAGGGTGTGGTCTCCGGCGAAATGGCATTTTTGGTTAATGTTGTGTGTGTATCCTCGTGACTAAAACCTGTGCACTTCGATGAAGGTGAATAATGTCAGTGGTTCAGTACAGTCGGTTAAAGATCAGCTGAATTTCCCCCAACCGAGAGGTAAACTTGTGGCATTAACCCCGATTACCAAGCCTGCGTCTACGGTCACTCCAGCCCAGTCAGCCAATGGCACACACGCCTCCTATGGCCCTTTTTAGTTGGAGTACTCTCTGCTCGCCGAGTTGTAAGTAATGGTCCAGTATCGGCATTTAAATTTCAATTGATTTCTTTTTAATCATTTATAATTATGTTGTGTGTTTATACACGTTCGTGGCAAGAATTCTTGCCGTACTTGTGGTGGTCATCCACGACGTTTATTTAAATGTTTTGATGCAAA
The DNA here is from genome assembly GCF_022577435.1 of Embiotoca jacksoni. Classification (NCBI taxonomy): domain Eukaryota; kingdom Metazoa; phylum Chordata; class Actinopteri; family Embiotocidae; genus Embiotoca; species Embiotoca jacksoni. The sequence continues at coordinate 6,281,199 of NW_027185414.1, read as the reverse complement.
CTGTTGCTGATGTGTACAGCGCTACCGCACTGCAACTGCTGTTGTCATTCTCACCAGCATCGGTAAGATACGACGGTAGCTTTGCTTGAAAATGCTCACTCTTGTGTAGAGTGTAACCCGAGAGGTTGGTCACAGCACACGGTCACTACCGTCTTATCTTGGGTGTGTGTGCATTGGTGGCTCATAAACAAGAGCCTTCTCTAAATCTGCCTATCAATTCTTTCCTCCAGCATGGATTTTTTTTTTTTTTTTTTAACAGTTAATGAGTTGGGATCTTTTCCATATTTCTTTTACATGCAGCAGAGATCTGACAACGAGGAACAGAGTGGGCATGGGGAGCAAAGAGGCAGCCCTGCCCGGCTGTCTTTAGGCAAAAAGCAGCTTCCACCCATTCCTAAGAATGCAACCCCGATTACCAAGCCTGCGTCTACGGTCACTCCAGCCCAGTCAGCCAATGGCACACACGCCTCCTATGGCCCTTTTTACTTGGAGTACTCTCTGCTCGCCGAGTTGTAAGTAATGGTCCAGTATCGGCATTTAAATTTCAATTGATTTCTTTTTAATCATTTACAAGTATGTTGTGTGTTTATACTTAAGGCTCCAATATGTTTGTGGCATTTGTGTTTATAATATGCAGGTGTAGTCTGTATTAATCGAGGGTCAAATTTAATTTACTATGCAAGAAGAAAATAAGTTGCAACTATGTTTCTCTTCCTTTTGTATTGATGTAACTTCGTGCCATGTGACCTGCAGCACACTGGTGATTAAGCAGAAACTCCCTGGAATTTACGTCCAGCCATCCTACAAGTCGGCACTGAGTAAGTTAATGTAGTTCAGTATGTTATTTTTATACACTAAAACAAATATGACTACTCAAGGATTCCCTCTTTAAGGCTCAGCATATGTAGTATCATGTTTATATTTTCCCTTACTTGTTCTGTAAGATTTCATCATCCTTGTCCAACATGTCACTACAAAATAATGTATGTATCTATCACTGGTAAACTGTCTGTGCTTTTACACTGCTTGCTTCAGCATGATTCTTCTCTGAGTTGATACAAGTCATTCTGAAGTATCATGTATTTCCCACTCTTCAGTGTGGTTTGGGGTCATATTCATCAGACATGGCTTGTACCAGGATGGCGTCTTCAAATTCACTGTGTATATTCCAGATAACTATCCAGATGGAGAGTGTCCTGTAAGTACTAGTGTACTAATTTTACACATTTCTTTTTTTCTTTGATTTTCTGCTTACCAAAACAAAAAGGCAGGGAAAAGGTTTTGTGTCCATCTAATCCTGTAGTCGTTCTACTTATTGTCAGGGTTTTCAGCTCATGAATAACAAACCTTGAACGTTATGACTTCTGAGTTCTGTAAAGAGTTAGAAATAAAAGATGCATGCCACCTGAAATTTTCATCTTGAAACGTGTAAATGAAACTGATAGCCTACTCGTTTTTATAAGATGGTTGACTTTCACAGATGAAGAACAAGTAGAACTCAAAGCCTTAAACAAGTAGCATTTGCATTAGAATTGTCCTAAAATTTAGTTAACAAAAAGTTGGGGCAAACCCTCAAAAATCTCTGCTTAATGGTTCATTTCAGAAATTGGTATTTGACATCCCAGTCTTTCATCCGCTTGTCGACCCCGTGTCTGGAGAGCTTGACGTCAGAAGAGCTTTCACCAAATGGAGGCATGTTGTCCATTTTTCTGCTTTTGTAGTTTGCTCTCATATTTGATCAAACTTTGTTTTCCAGGATAAAAAAAACTGTAAATATTACTGAAAACTAAATTATTGATTTTGTGCACCCTGATCCTGCCCCACCTACCTGGCTTTACTCTGTCATGGGCCAAATCGATGAATGACATTGCAGTGTTATGGTGCTCATTTCGCATGAATCACAACTATAATTATAGGCAAAATGATTTACAATTGGTTTATAAAATCAAATAAACAGAATAAAAATGTAATGAAGATTGAAAATTAAAACGGTTGTACTATATGCTTAGTCTACACCTGTATATGATGCACTGTGCTGAACAATAAGATGCAGGACTGTCCATGGATGTTTAGCAGAATTTGGTGTATATTAGATATATGAACATATGGTGAAAAGTATATACAGAAAGCACCAGAGGATCAGATGAATCTGAAATGTAGCAGATGTGAAATAGATAACAATAATAATAATAATAATAATAATAATATATTTCCTGTTGAGCAACTTGTCCTGTTATAACAACAACAAAAATAACTCTGCTGCTGGATGTTCTCGGCAAAGTCCCTATTGGACCAAACAGAATCTGTCAGAAAGACAAATTAGGAGTTAAAACGGCATTGAATATCCATCTAGTTTTACATTTCGACTGGTCCCATCAACCAAAACAAGGTTTTGAATGTAATAACCATTCTGTGATTTGTGTAGTGGTTAAGACAAAGTCATCTTCTTTTTCTCACTTCAAAAGAGGACCATCTCATGACTTCATGCTCTCATATTCTCTTGGGGAAAACAAGGAAAATAAAATGTCAAACCCCGTGTTGTGTTCTTGTAGACGGAATCACAACCACATATGGCAAGTCCTGATGTACGCCCGTACTGTTTTTTACAAGATCAACACCATGGAGCCACTCAACCCAGAGGCTGCTGTGCTGTGAGTATCAGAGCCTCCTTTCCATTGATTAAGAGGTGCAACCAAATGCCTACATCTAAAAACTGACAGGATGCCATGTGATTTTACAGATTATCGTTTTATGTTGGATTGTTATTAATAGAAATGCAATAACTAAAGTTTTTACAACCGAGTGTAAAGTCATGTGAAATCAGCTTCTAACTGTCTGGCATTGGAAAGTATTGTTAATGTGCAACACTGACATGTTGACTCGTAGCAGGGAACAAATACTACTGATAGTTTTTATTTTCTATTATTATTATTATTATTATTATTATTATTTAAGTGTCTGTGAGCCAGCATGCTCTGTACAACGTTCCTGGAAGTGGCCCTATTGAAATTCAGCCAGTATTTCTGTCATTACTTAACTACAGAGTGCCTTCTGTTACAAGTCGAAACATCTGGTGTGATCAAGGCCTATTCTTAAAGACATTAGTAATTTATAGATTAATAATATGTGGATTTACATGGTTTTAATGTAGGAGAGAAATGGTCTGTGTAAAAATAACAATTTGTTTGTCATTGCTTTGGTATAAAAAGCTTTATTTTTTTTCCCTTTCAGATATGAAAAGGACGTGCAGTTGTTCAAAAGCAAAGTGGTGGATAGTGTGAAACTATGCAACAGTCATCTTTTTGACCAGCCCAAGATAGATGATCCCTACGCAATAAGGTTGGTGAACTGTCCCTATTTTTAAAATTCCAGTGCTCACCACTACATGAAAACACACTCTGTAATCCTGCCCGTGTGTGTCTGTGACTCTCACTTCTCTACTCTAATCCATTGGTTTCAGTTTTTCTCCATGGAACCCAGCTGTGCATGAAGAAGCGAAGGAGAGGATGTTCACATACAAAGTAAGTTTTTCCAATCTAAAGAAGTGTATCATCTCAATTTAACTATATATGCGGAGGAGAGTGCAAGCTGCTGCAGGAAGGGCTTGGTTAAACGAGAGTGAAAGCTCTGAGCGTGTGATTGGCTGGGCTGTTCCAGTTATGTAACTGCTAATTTACCTTTGTTGCCTTAGAGACGGCCCGAAGATCACCACAAGGGAACGCAGGTGTCAGGGTTGTCTTGGGTGAAGCCTGGAACGACGCAGCCCTTCAGCAAAGACGACAATCCTCCCCAGAGCTGAGCCTGCACTGTCGCCTCAGCGGCCACTAGGGGGAAGCACAAACATCAGACGCCTCGCCACAGGCTCACCTCAGCTTTTTGTGTAAACAGGACTCTTAAAAACAGTTGGGAGAACTTTATATTAGCTCTCCTTGTTATTGCTCAGCTTTAAAAGCTTTCTAGGCATCTCATCAACCAGCTTTAGAATAAGGAAACAAACTGTATCATATATGTAAATCACCGATGACAAATGGATGTCTCAGCATCATCAAGTAGGCTGTGATGCAATCAAAGCGCATTCTCATTTTGATTTTTAGATCCATGCACATATTTTGTTAGGTGATGACATACTGTCCCAACAGAAGGTGAAACATGAGAGTAAAGCATTGATGCGGTAAGTATAATGGAAGGCATGATCGATGCCACTTGTTGAAACTGGCTCAAGACTGTTTTTAATCTGTCAGACTGGGAATGTTGTCAGTCACAGCTGTGGATGAAACATCCTGATCACACCCTGATCCAATTCCCAGTTAGACTCACTTCAGTTTTATATTTGTTTCTTATTGGACAATGATTTATTTCGACTGTGAAAACAGTTGTCTTACATAGTTCCTAAAGCAGGGCAGGCAAGTATGGTTTTAAATGGGATGCCAATTGAATAAGTTCATGTATTTTATTGTCTGATTTTAAATCATTTTGAATATCGGTTATTAAAGGTTTGATGTGTAAATAATGGGTGCTGTGCTAAGGATTGACTTGATGCTTAGATTTTCTAAGTGAATGTTTTGGTTTTCTTTGCAACTTATATTAAATTACTTAAGCTCCCAAGTCAACGAAGTTAGTGCAGGATTCCTACGTCAGTCTTAAAGAAAATCACAGATGTATCCTGATGAGGTTTATTTGTTAAATATTTTATAAGCATCACAAACTGATGGTAATTATCCTGATACAAGGCATCTTGTTTCCTCAAACTCCAGACCAGTGTCACTTTCTTCTTGATGTCTTCATCTGACAAGGGATCTGGCTTTGTGGTGAAAAGAACCACTTTCAATATGCAAAGATCATCAAGGAAAGGATGGGATGTTTAAAACGTGGGAATCCCACAAGGAAATGACCAAATTAGAGAAGCGGATATGGTGCCTGAACCTGTTCGATCTATTTATAGCTGCTGTGAAAGGCAGGAACTTGACAAAATCTGTATTTCTCACACACTCTGTAATCTGGGCATCTTCAAAGGTGTGAGTTTTAATGTGTTCTGTACGGAACCATTCCTGCTCTTAAATGCTTTTCTCTGAAATCAATAAAATTATTTAAAAAGCCATACTTGTACGTTTTTGCATGTTCGTTTGCCTTTAATTAATGATTTAAAACGCGAGTATTGCCTGAAGCAAAGATTTAGATCATTCATGCTGAATTTGGACATTTCTATTATAAAATATCAATATATTTTAAAATGAAGTCAATATACAAAAAACTTGAAGAGAACTTGTAAGGCACCTGCTGCCATTGTAGATATATTATACACATGTGCCATAAGCCAATTGAAAATGTAATCAATTATAAATATTCTATATAAAACCAGTATCGAGGATGACAAGACATGTAGTCCAAATTGAAGTAACGTAATTTAGAGCAGCATGTCGCCCGTCCAGCCACCAGAGGTCGGTATGTGCCCGCAGAGAAAAGCAGCTCTCCCGCTCCTGTCACGTTCGCATCGAGAAGAGACCCCGGTCCATGTGCGAAAGTAAAACCTCTCCTGGTTGGCTCTGGCGTAGACGCGGCCATCTTATGCACTCTGTCAACAGAGCGACTTTACAAGTGACAACAGGATTTAATCAGCCGCTCTCCGGCGCTAGTTGGGACATCACCGACCCCCCGGTGCTAATACCGGACGAACCGGTTCTTAATTTCACATGACTCGGCGGTATTATGGGAAATCGTCGGCGGTCCAATCACAGAGGGAGTCACATATATGCAAATGAGGTGTTATCACAGTCACGTCAGCAGCAGCAGCAGAGCCGCTGCGCCGTGGTCGCCAGCAGGAGTACAACTAACAACACAGTCGCAACTTCGTCGATAACACCCTGTCTACATTGACGCCCGGAGTTGCGCTTTGTGGTTAATTTCAGGTAAGAAATATCACTTCTTTCGGTGATTTTTTTTTTGGAGAGACATTTAGGGCTCGAGGGGTTCCGTTTCATTCAGGCGATGAGCTGTCAAAAAAAAAAATTCGGACAGTGAGTCAGTGAGGGTCGCCTCAGCTGTCTTGATGACACACCGCCTGAGCTCGGAGCGTGTGTGTCTCCCCGGTGGAAACAAGGCTGCCGAGTTGCCGAACTTGTGTGTTTTGCTCAAGTTGGCACTTAAAGCGGGCAAATATCGTCGTACTTTCTCAAAAGAGTTTTGTCGCCCAAATGAAAAACGCGCGTGGCTCCAAAGTAGTCCTCGGTCGCTCTTGGTCCTGGTGGTCCTGGTGGTCATGGTGGTCCTGAACTGACAGCGACCGGCCCGGTTCGGTCATCACCCCCCCCCCCCCCCCCCCCCCCACACACACACACACACACTTTTTACACGTAGACGCGGGTAACTAGTAGTTGCGCCCGATTACGTCGGCAGGTTTATTTGAAAACGAAACTCGGTCGAGAATAAACAAAAGTAGTTGGCTGATATCGTCACGGACACCAGCGGTGACGACCTCTCCATCCATCTCCGGCCTCCTCCTCCTTCTCTCCCCCCCCCCCCCCCTCCTCCTCTTCCTCCTCCTCCTCCCCCCTCTTCCTCCTGGTCTTCTTCAGTGAGCAACGTCACGACACCTTTTGAATCCAAAGTGAAGCTCTGCCTCGGAGCACGTGCTGCCGTCTCTTCAACCCGGGGACGAGGGCAGCTTTTACGCGTAACCCCCCCCCCCCCCCCCCCAACTCTCCGCGTGCAGTCGTTTTGTTTCCACTTGGCGAGCAGTTGTGCTTAAAGTCGCGCAACACATTGCTGGTTTATCAAGACACCGCGCTCGCAGGAGCCGAAGCCATTACTGGAGGAAGATGAAGAGGATGCTGCTCACTTAAGGGGTGAGCTCAGTGTCTTTATTTAATGATAGTACGAGTTACTGTCGAAGCTGTGAAAACACGTGAAACGTGTGATACCGTTTTTAACATCGATGCTTTTCAAATCATGAAACGCGCGTTCAGTCACAGTAAGACTTACTTTTTTTTTTATTTATTTATTTATTTATTTTTAATTTATTTTTGTATATCTTAGCTCCTAACTTCAGGTCGTGCTGACGGCAGTTTCCTTCGTTTGACACCGTTTCACCGGGGTGTGCGTAAGTGGCCATTTGTGTGACATTAGTCACAGGATTCAATGGCGACCTCAGGACCGTTTGTATACACAGTTCTTGTTGATGTTGGGCATGAGTGCACGTGCCTGGATGGTGCTTTTACAACGTCATGATTATGAAAGAAACAGCTGGAAAGCAACAGAGGGGACTGAGCTGTGCCTCAGGGCCACATGGGTGGTTTAAAGGGGAGCAGTGGCTTGGTTAGCTGGCTCGTAGGCTAGTAGAGAATTAAAGCACTTACTTGGGCACGTGGGAAGTATGAATCTATATCATTTGGGTATCATTTTCCAAACTCATACATTTTCACATGGTTCGTACTGTTATATCTTCATGTTACTCTTGTCAATCCAGCTCGAACTCCGTTTCCTTTACCGACACGTTCTACTTGGTTTAGCTGTGTCTCAAGACTTAACTTTGAATGACACCGAGGGACTATCTGCCGGTCAAGTGTTGGAAACCTTTTCAAATAGGGCACATTACTTTTTTTTTCTTTTCTTTTCTTCTTTACATAATTGGACACAAGGACTTGTCTATGTTGTTTGGAACAAACCAAATAGTATCAGTGATCTGTGCACATCAGTAAGTATTATTATCATTAGTAACCCTGGTACATAAGAAACCCTTAAGACACTTTAAAACTATTTTATTAGGATTAGAGATGGTGTAACACAGTTATATAGTCGTTTCACGTGCCGTCTGATTTTTCATGTTTACAATGCGAGACAAATTGTCAGTATGTTGATTATAGACATCTAAAGAAGCTTCAAACACTGACGAGTGGGAATTTACCATGGTGGGACAGGCACATGATTCCTCAATAAACAAGATAGTAACCAAACAAAGCAGTGAAGTGAACCTTGAGTTGGAAGCACAACCCAATTGAAAACAGGAATGGCTTCATGCCTGCGTGAACAGATTTCATACTGGGACCTGTTGGTTGATGTGGAGAGTGATGTTTGCATCACAGCACACTGTTGCAGAAAATGTATATATTTGTATTCAGTTCAATTTAAGATTCAAGTTTGGTTTAGGTTTCATGGTATAAATAGCTGACATTTTGAATAGACCACTTGATAAAAAAAAAAAAGGTAGTACTGTAAAGGTGTTAGGGTTACATTAATTTGTGTCAGGTGTGAATTCATATTTTGTTTATTTGTTGATGTATTTGTACGGGACAGGACACATTGTTCAACACCGATGTTAAAACAATTAAAAAAATAGTTACAATGAAAATGTGTGAGTTGAACAAATTAACCAGCAGCTTTCTATAGCCTGCCCTCGAACCATAACAGCATCTCTGATAAGAACAGCACACCATATTATCAATCATTATCATTTTTAATTTTCTTTGTGTGCATGTATGGATTGTCTCTGGGTGCATTTGTTTCCTCAGTCTGACCACATGCAGGTTAAGTTTAGTGGCACATCTAGAATTGCTTGTGGGTGTGAAATTAATGGTTATTTGTCTTTGTATCAGCCCCGTGATTGACTTGCAACTGATCCAGGTTGTACTTCACTTCTTGCCCAATATCAGCTGGGACTGCTCCAGCAACCCAGAAGCTTGGGAATGACAAGCATATATATATATGATATATGAAAAGATATTAAAACAATGGAATCAATCGGGACACACATGAAGGTGTTTTGTTGGTATCGGCTAAGCTGGCCACCTTTGGCAATTTACCTTTGACAGGACAAAATTTGCTTACTTATTGAAAAGCTGGCAATTAGAATAACAGTCAAAATGCTTCTCTAAGAAAGACTTGCTTATAACAACAGCAACAATGTTGGTGTCAGTTTAACAAGCGAGATTGAGCTTTCCTGGGATGAAAAGTAGAAGACAATAACCTGCAGTTCTCAGTGGATCACATGTTAGTGAAGCTCAAGTATGATGCTTTTGTTTGTCTAATATGAGCATCCTGACAATATTTCTATTTTTACATACTGTTCAATATAATCAAATAATGGTTGGTCTGGGTTTGTGTTTTGAGATGGGGTGATGTTTAGCCACAAGTATCATTGCATTGTTAGTCATGTGTTTGTGTGACTATATTGATACGTCATTTTTCTGTGATTTTATTTGGCCTTTGTTTACAAATCACACATTCAAAAGCTGCCATAGTTCCTCTCCACATTTCAGATACAGGCGAAATGTCTGTGTATTTGTGCGCCTGTGTGCATTGCAAGTCAGCATATAATGACTGACCTGGGTAAGCTTCTGTCATCTTCCGCTGGTTTGTGGTTACAAACACACTCGCATGTGTGTGCTCAAAGGGCCTCCTCTGCCTCTGTCCTTAGCTGTTGAAATTCTATCAGCTGTCTGCACCTCCCACACATTCTGCAGTCGCAGGCCAGGGAGCTTCATTGGTTGCGGAGGTGGGGGGTTGAGGTGCATTTGTGTGTGAGGGGTGGGGGTACAGGAAGAGGCACCTGCTGGTGGCTGGCGGTTGGTTTGCACCAGCTGCTTTGCTGCACACATGAAAGGCAGTGCTGATAGATAACTGACAGGACCAAATTTCACCAGGACTCCTCCGACCTGACTATTATCTGGATTTTTGATGCTGGTAGGGGTTGGCAGTCCTACTAGCCTACAAGCATGCTTCACTGAGGAGGAAATGGATGATCAAAATGGATATGGTGGGAAATAAATATGCTTTACAAGTTGTCATGTCCTTTCAGACCGAAAATTATTCATCCTTGTGTTTGTTTGTGATGATTTCTATGTCTTGATAATTTTAGTAAATAGATTATAGTTTGTTTGAAAACAGAGCAGTTCTTCTTCAAGCCCACACATTTCTGACTAAATGCATTGTCAACTTCTCATATTAATGTTTTAATTTTGTTTTATCTCTCCATTTTTGGGCAGGTACACAATATAATGGACATGCTGTAGATCCGTAGACGGGCTCAGGCTGTAGACAGCTTGGATCCAGTGGTGTTCCAGTCACGTCATCAAGCCTGCCATGGACTTCTTTGATGACCCCAACCTCTTTGTTGGAGGTTTGGAAGGGCTGGATGAGGATGGCTTCCCTTCAGCACCATCACTTGTGGATGAGCTAAACCTCAGCGCTGACTTTGAACCCCTCCAAGTGGAGCCACTTGGCCCAGGGAAGCATCAAGACATGATGCCACCCGTTTCTACCCAACAAGCCATGCCCAGTTACAGTCAACCCATGGGCCATTACATTGGCATGAAGCCACCGAATCCTATGGGGCAGACATTTTCTGGCTCTCGGAGCACCGGTGGGGCCATGATTGCTGAGCAACATGGCCAGTACCACAATGCCGCCGTGAGTCAGGTACCTCAATCCAACGGGCTGTTCTGTAACAGCGGCAGTCCAATGTGGGGAAACCAAGACCAGAATGGGAATATGTACCACCCCATATCTCAGCAGCAGCCACTTCAGCATCAGCAGCTTTGTCATCAGCAGCAGCAACTGCACAACCAGCAACTTCATGTCAGACAACAACAAACACAGCAGCGACAGCACCACCCCTGTCATCAACAAGAGACGCAGCAGCTCAGAATGCGACAGCAGCAGCTGCAACAACAACAAAGTCATCAGCAACAGCTGTTAAACCAGCACCAACAAATTAACGCGCAGGCTGTGTCCCTGCAGCAGCAGCAGCAGCATCACAATTTCTCTTTTCACCCGGGAGGTCAATCCAACAGCCAACAACAAATTCCCCGTGCCCAGCAGCAGGTTCAGCACCCACTAACTGTAAGAGAGCCACCGTTCCATTCAAGGGCTCTTCCAAGTAAGTCTTATTTGGAAAGTCAAAATGCTTCTCTGAATAGGACTTGCTTACAAACACCACAGCAGCAGGGTAGCTACCAGTTGATCAGGGGAGGTCAAGCCTTCTCTGGGTCCGGACTGGAAGACTCTAACCTGTCCTTCCCCATGCATTCATCGCCTATGGTTCACTCCTTGCCCACGTGCTCTGTCAGTTCTGCCAATGCTTACCAACCGGCTCAGTACCCTGCCTACCCTGGAGAGCCAGAAATACCCAGTCTCAGTCAGCAATCTTTGTCCTCAGCCTCAGTGTCGAGGCCCACCACCACCACCACAGCACCACTCACTTCTACAGTGCCTGAGCTATCAGGGACAGCATGCCAGTTTTCATCCACACCACTTATGAGTCAGCAGCACACTAGGACCCCAGTTAGCCAGGCAGAGGAATGTCCTTTCCGCGCCCTACGTTGTTCTGGAGAAGCGCAGGAAAGCTGCAAGTCATCCGAGATGTTTGGTGAATCTATGAGCTGCTACCCAAGCATCGCCAGCCATCTGCCCTCTGAGCAGCCTCAGAGCTGCGGGGTTATCAACACTAATGGATACGAAGCTCTGGGAGACAGTCTCCTGCCGACAGAGGCTCAAGATGGCGACTTGGAGGGACTGGAACCTCCTGACCTCCTGCCTGACCTACTACCCCAGCTGGAGGATGCTTTCAGGCAACAGGACGAATCCAGCTGCTCTTGGGCCGATTCCAGTCAGGAGAAGGGACCTGAGGACAGGAAACCAACATCTACTGAATACAAGGAAGACAAGGTAATACGCTTCAGGCTTACAACATATAAAATGTCTGTTGCCCAACTTAGCACAGCTAACTTTTTATTTTTCTCCTTTACCGCTTTTTCTTCTCAGTTACAATTACTGAGGAGAATGAAGATTGGTAAATTGAACTGAACTGAACCAGTGACACGTTTTATTTGTATATACAGCCGTTTTACAGACAAAACACATTTCATAGCTGTCATTAGGATAATTTACAGAAAGTGCTCTTCATGGCCAAGAAGCCAGTCACTCCTGTAATGTTTAACTAACTTTCCCAGATAGAACATGTGCTTGTCTACTAGGAAACCTACAATCAGTTGTGGAGTGGGGGAAGGTGGATAGGCGGCACCTAGTGCAGTCTGAAAGCCTTCTGAAACTGATAATGGTCAATCCAGCCCGGCCTGCCTATCTGGCCAGTTCGCCGACAGCAGGTCAGGCCTGATTAGGCTAAGAGTGGCAGGAGTGTCTTCAGGACTTAGCTGTAAGCATACTTAGGGCTATATCAAGATGTGGGTCAGGGCAAGCCAGAGGCACTTGCACACTGCCTCGCTGGAGTGTGGGGGAGGTTGCACGCTGTTGTGGTAGCTGCCACAGTTTCTGTGTGTCTCTATGTGTGCATGTGCACGTGTGAGAGAGCGAGCCGTAGGAAAAGAGAGTGGGGAAGGAGAGTGGTTAGCACTTGTGAGAGGGGGGAGGGGGCTCGGGAGATGGAGAGGGCAGTAGCTCATGGAAAAAGAAGGAGCGCTTCGGAAAGAAAGGGAGGGAAAGAGACAGAGAGGAAGAGCACGAGAGTGAGAAGAGAAGCGGAGGGGGAGGTTGGGAGAATGCATTAGCTGGCTGTAACAGGCTTCAGGCGGTTCCTGGACCTCAGTTGGCTAGTAACTTAGCAGCATCCGCACAGCCTCCTGGCCCATGAGTGACACATGACCAGCAGCTAAAAGCAGCAGACGTTTCATCGTGGTCTGCACACTTATAAAGGGCATTTCAACACACCAGTGTGTTCCTTTTTTTTTTTTTTCATAACATTTGTGGTAGATTTCAGAATTGGTAATACCAAAACAATTAAACTTATTGTGTTAAGGGCAACCTGGACATGCTCACATGTTGAAAACACATATTTATTCATGAGAGCTCTTGTGTTTTTCATGGCCCACTTCTGACAAAGCAGAAACCATCTCATAGCCACTGACAACACAAGTGTTGTTTGACATAATTGTACCAGCCTCATCTTTTCTTTAAATGCCCTCAACAGAGTGTAGTAAACCCACAAATGACTACACTTTTACACTACCCGTTTGAGGGACTAGTTTAAATCTCTCTCAACGGGGTCCTCTTACTGGCAGCACAGCTATTGTGTCCCCCACTTCTGAAACCAAATATATTCCCCTTGAGCCAAAACACAACTTGTAGTTTGAGTACATTGACTATTCCCCCATATGCAGCCGGTGACAATAAAAACTGGTGGTCTGCCTCAACCAGAGCTCATCCACACAGGCCATTTGCTCATCTGCAAAGGTCCTTGATTGAAACGGGGCCATGAACCACAGCCATATGAACGAGCCTCTCCCTGTCTGTGTCAACATCCAGCCCTGTGTTGATGCTTACAGGCTGACTGTGCTATTCATGTGCACTGATGTGTGAAGAGCCTGCTGATAGTGTGTTTGCTGAACAGGCAAGGCATCGGGGGATAACGGCCCACTCTTCACTCCCCCGCAGTGAATGTGGCTAATTAGGATTTCCAATGGTTGTAATGGTCAGCTGCAGCTGTGATGAGCCCCCGCGGTTCAAGATTGAATAGTTTTCCCAGGTTTCTCTTGTCCGATGTTAAATCCTGTTAAAACATGTCTGATGTCCTGTTGCAGTGGATCTTGATTCAAATGAACAGATGTGTGCAGAGCTCTTGCTTGGGTCCCATGAATCATTTTGGCAACATTTATGGACTGCTAGGGCTTTTCACTGAGGAGATAAATCAAGTTTACAGATATGAAGCGCTCAAAAGAGATGCTTCTGATCTGGATGCTGGCTTGTAACCCTTCCTTGTACTCAAGTCAGTCAGCAGTCAGTCTTTATGCGGTGAATAGTCAGGAACTCAAAATTGATATCTTTGCGATTTCTTTGCATGTTCAAGTGGCAAGCAAAAGTACATAAGATTTAATACGTATAGGTTGTTACAGTTTTGAACGATGTTGTAAATGAGTGAGATAGATATTAAGTCTCAGGGAGATATGTTTGGAGGTGTGCCTGGTTTGATGGACATGCCAAACCAAGACGGCGACGGACAAAATTGGACTCGAGGCTCAGAATGGCAGCTCACAAACCAATGGGTGACGCAAAGGAGGGTTGCCATTTGGTCTACACGGCATTTATTCTTTTTCCACCCTGTCGAAATGTGGCCCGGCTGTCAAAATGCACCAAAGCAAAACTAGATCCGCACCAGTATCTGTACCGTACTAGTGGAAAAGAGATACTCAAGTTCTTCATGTTAATGTTAAATCTCCAGCAGTGGAGAACAGCCTCTCTGCTGCAACTTTCCTACCGAGTAATATCAGCCAAAATGTTCCAAAGAGCTGCAGTGTGTATTGGTCAGCTGGTCTCATTTGTTGTGCCAGAGTTTTGCGCTCTGTTGCTCTGCTGACCGCAGTCTCTGATGGGGTACAAAGTATTTACGAAATACTTTACCATCGTCTCATTAAATCCAAAATGTGCCCAACAAGTGATTTTGTTGTTGTTGTTGTTGTTGAGGAATTCCAAGATAACTGTAATGTGTTTACAGAGAACTGTAGGTTCTCCAGGTGCTGCATGGTCCCCTCATGCTGGTGATTTTCCATGAGCATAACGTTATTAGTTAATGTTGCGACACAAATGGATTTTTAGCATTTGTAAATCAGTCCAGATTTGTAGAACAGAATTGAGTAATTCTTTTGTAAATAGTTTTTTGTTTTTTTTTCCCACCCAACCCCTATGTAGGAGACTTTGTTTGTTATTTTGTGCATCAATCAACTATTGATGGTGGACATGTTAAAATTCTAATTTGTACAGTTTTCTCTGGGGATTTTGGCTCTGGACATCCATTTGGAGTTCATGCCTTCTTTAACTTGTGTTCTTGATCACAATCACAGTGTGTCTGAGTTTGAATTTGACAACTATTTATGGTACAAATTAAACTAAGCCCCAAAGGCAAAAAGGAAACCGGTGTTGGAGATTTGTGGGGCAACAGGCAGTACATTTTAAACACTCCCTCCCAGTGTGTTCAAACTGAAAGACATTTGCCACCCTGATTTCAGCCCTGCCTTTTGGTATCAAAGGAGCCATTTAAATTAAAACTTGACAAAGTCCCCTATGTTTCTGTTCACACAGGTTACTTTTAGAAATCAAATTGGTTCATTAAATTCACCCATTGGTTTGTGAACGTTCATTATGAAGCCTCGAGTTAGGGTATTGGCCGTCGCCATTTTGCTATTTCAGAGCGCTTTTGAGCCAGAAGGGACCTTATTTGAAACAGCTGGGGAGCAGCGAGCGACGGATCTAACTCGATCTAATTGGAAACCCGACGATACAACATCCCGCCCGCTGATAGCGGAAATCCTGACTGCAGCACAGGCCTGTCAATCAAACAGAACACCCCCCCCTCCCTCCCAAAAAAACCCCATGGCTTTTTGAGGCTTATTTTCTAATCAATGACGGGATTATTTTTGGATGGACCGCAAGAAAACTAATAAAAAGGAGCGACTTAAGCTAGCCAAACTGATAATTTGTGGAAAAAAATGTATTGACTTCAAATTTCATCGGATAAGTTCAATGGGAGTCATGGAGCCGGAGGCTTTTTGGAGCCAACCTCTAGTGGCACTCGGTGATATCGCAGTTTAAGGCACCTCCGCATTGGCCTAATTTTTTAGAGCCGGAAACTACGTCCACTTTTATATACAATCTATGGCTGCAGGTAAATAAATATAAAAACAGTGACCATACCTGAAAAACAGCATTTTAAGTTGCCTTCGATCCTCTTTTTTGTGGAGTGAGGTGTTTCACCCGTGATGTCATATCAGCCTCAGGTCATTTTATTCTGTTTGGGTAAATATGTACCCTTATTTGTCATTGTCATGACACATGTATGTATGGCATGTTCGCTATGTTGCATTAACTAAAGGCTGTGTAGTTTTTTTGCCTTGCTACTACACTCCGCTGTGTGCAATTGTCATCACACCAGAGGCTTCAAATATACTCACTGAATGCTGAACAGAACAGAAGAGAGATGAAAGTGGAAACTGATGGATACTGATGGCCTGGCCTACTGTAGCCACCAGAGGCCCCCTAGCAGTGACACTGAGCAGGTGCCTCCTCGCTGCCTGTCTGCATCGCTGGTTTAGATTTATTATTTGACTGGGTATTGGTGCTTTCCCCCCCCCCTCCCCCCCCTGCCCGGCCTTGGCCTCTGATTTGGTCTCCAGTAAGCAACTCGGGCTGACGTTTGTATGTGTGACATGCTGGCTTTGTTGCTTCCTGACCTCCCAGAGGTTTATGTAACTCCCAGCCGACCAGACTGGGCAGGCAATACCATAATCAGCCTTGAAATTTGACACCATGCATCACCCCAGCCCTCACCCCACCACACACATGCAACACACACACACACACACACACACACACACACACACACACACACACACAAACTCAAGAACATTTTGCACACTCACACCCTGGGGAAACCTGCTGCTTCTGTGGCCACATGGTGATAGGCTGTCTCATTCACACACTTTCTCTGATTACCTCCCCCAACATCCCTCCCTCCCTCCCTCCCTCCCACTGTGTCTCTCACTCTGTCTTCCTCTCTCTCCCTCCCCTGCTCCTGTGAAGCTCTCTGTTTGTTATCCAGCCTGATCTTCCTGTCTGTTTGGAGGCCTGCCAGAAAGGATGGGGGCGGGGGATAACTGAGGGTCAAAGGTAAACAGGAAGTCAGGCGGTCTTTGCTGTGGGCGGAAGGGGAGGGCTCAGTGTGGAGGGGGGGGGGAGGGGAGGAGGAGCTGGCAGCAGAGAGGGAGGAGGGAGTTGTACTTGGGTTGAGTATGTCAGGAGCATGTGGGAAGGCTGCCAGCCCCAACTGCACAGTAGGTCTGAATTTAAAGTATGCCCTTTTATGCTGCTTTTCTTTCCTTTCTACTCAATTTTGCCTCCGTCTCAAGGGATTAAATGGCTTTGAATATTTTTCAGGAGTGATGGGTGGGTGAGTGTTTGCCCAGCGGTCAAATGTGGAGGGTTTTTATTGTCCCTGTGTGTGACTGGAATGGGAGGCTTTTTGATTGTGATGTGAGGCAACCTCCATGAACTTGTGTTAACCTTTGACTTGCAGAGGGGTAGGTTAGACTGCCACAGTGTCTCCAGAGGGACAGGCAGCATGAAAATCACGTAAATTAGCTCAGTTTTAGGGGGCAATAAAGGAAATTAGAAATAACATGAGGGTGTAATGACCCTTTTGTCCTTGTGTTTACACCTGACACAATGGTTGAAGTCTTGTTGAAGGGAGAGAATGTCTGAGAAAACTTTGACATAAAAAAAATCTGAATAAAGTTAGCTCGAGTAAGACTAGTTAAACTATGTTTGGCTGCATAAAGTTTGTCCTTCTCTTCCAGTTAATAGTTTTCTGCACCAAGACTCGGCTTTGACGGACCTAAATGTCAGCTACACTGTCCACAGAGATGGCGGTTGGCTTGCTGGTTACTGATTTGTAACTTCTACAAACGGGTACATGTCGGTCGGATATGTCATTAGCAAGTTGCCATGGATGCTGATGTTGTAAGTGGACTCTTTGTTTATTGAGTGTTATGTGTTTTTTACAGCATTACATTTTTGTTTACAGGACAATTGACTCACTCACTTCACTATTTACTTTGGAAGAGGAAAGTTCACTGTTAAACCTGGTATGTCATCAATCTGTCATTGCTCACTGTGTAGTGAGTCAAGCTATGATGCGATTATACCGGCTCAGGTAAAGGCACATTTAAATAAGAATAACATTGGTCATAGAGGTTGCAAAAGAAATACCCTGTGATTCATATCCTGCTGATACTGCTGGCAGAGGGGGGAGGGGCTGCTGTCTTAGACAGGAGCTTAGTTTTCAGGAATTTAACTTGTTTTAATGAATGTTGGAAACTAACCTGAACTTGTCAGGCAGCATTTCTCTTCTCTGTTCAGAAGCGGCTGAGATTGTCACTACAATGAGAATAGCTGGTCCACCATATAGGTCATATAAGTGAGCCTGGTGATGTTTGGCTAACCCACTTTCGCTAACTTCATAGCTAAAGCCCTTCACTTTAAACAACAGGTGGAAGGCTTGATACAGTTTCTTTTTTGAAACACGTGCTTTGATTTGGCAACACTGGGTGACTTTTTGTTGTTGATTTTTTTTTTTTTTTTTAAAGAAAATAAGTAAATACGCTTGAAGGGGACAGACATTAAAATTCTTTGAATGTTAATGCACTTTTATTTTTTATTAATAATTTAAACAACGATTCTGCCATGTGCAAAAGTTTACACAACCTTCTACTTGGAAAAACACTCAGGTACTTCAAATACTCGTTAGGCCATAATTGACTCATTAGAATCATTATTAGGACCTAGATCTTGATCAAGTTTCTGATTCTTAAAACTTTGTTTTGTACTCCTGAAACCTGCATTTTTCACTGGCCACGGGTTCATTACGTCATATGTGCATTACTCTTTAATTCCATCCTCTGCCGGGCTTCATACCCTACCGAGAGCATCTTTTTTTATTTCTTTTTTCTATTTGTGACTTCCTGATCAGGTAATTTGTTTTCTTGATTTCCGTGCTTCCAGCAGGTAAACGTTGTGAAATGGTTTCTTTTTTTTTGTCCTTGTTTCCTACTTTGTGCTGTAGCCTACAGACTAAATTATTACATTTTTATGGTTTAGTTGTTAAAACAACATTCTTCCTCTTAAGTATTACCTGTTAGCAGTCGGATAACGCTTTTATTGTCGTATGCGAGTAGATGTTGGGTTAGAGATATAATATACAATTGTGAGTCTGCACAGGGTATTTTATTCTGAAAATTGACGGACTTTGAATATCAAGAACTTGAAACGATCTGCAAGAAAGAGTAGAGTAGAATTACTAAAATAAGACTAGAAAGATACTTGGCGACAGAGAGCTGTTATACGTACCAAAGGGATAGGGAAGTTCACAAAGTGCTGACTTTGAAGGGTTCCCAAATATTAACATACAACTCTTAAGTTGAAACAAATTGTGACACTTGGTTGTAGTTTTTGATCAAGAAACAAACCTACCTGTAGTTCTTTGCCTTCTCCTGCAATCAGTCATTTACTTGGCAAGTTGATAACATTATTTTTTGTTCTGGACGACTGAGAATAAGTAATGATAAAAGTCCAGGCTACCTCTAACCGCTTCCCCTCTCAGATGAAACTTGCAGAGTGCAGTGGGTATGTATCGTCATATCAAGATATTCTGATTAAAGGTGATCAAAGACCAGAATGACTTGTTTTGCCAAATTTTAAATTGAAATTAAATTCAGCAGGGCTTGCATAATTTGTTTCTGTTTGGTCAATGCTCCGTCTTTCTTTCAGTCTTGCTCAGCACCATCCCCGTGGACTTTGCATGTATTAAACTATATACTGTAACACATGTACATTATGTGCCCCGTTTAGTACAATCTAAGCTCTGCTGCATGGCTTTTATTTACATATTTTTCAGACATTTTGCATGTTTTTGCTATATTTCAGTACCTAATAGTTGGTTTTCAATTTCTAACTATAAATCTATTATTCTGATTAAACAGAAAACACAACATTCCTATCACATATATTTTTCCTCAATCTTTTATAAAATCCTCCTCATACATTGGTAGATGCGGTGGAGGTGATCCCGTTCATTGCGCTTTTTTTTTTTTTTTTTTTTTTGCTGGAGAGAGTGTATGTGTGTGGCCTCAACCATTCAAGCAGAGATTGGCTCCTGTGATATCCACCTCTCACAGAGCAGGAGGTGGAAATCAGAGCAGGCAAAAAAAAAAATCCTTACTTCATCAAATCCTGAAGGCTGCAGGTCGACTACACACTCACACTGTCTTGCTGTGTGTTCCTCTTCACACAGGCTTTGGCCCTGCTCTCCCTTTGCACTGCTTCAATAATGAAGGAGTTGTAAAGGTCTGGCAGTAAGCCCCTTGCTGAATTCCCTTCCATCTCCTCCCTCCCTGCCTCTCTCCCTCCCTTCCTCTCTCTCTCTCTCTCTCCCTCCCTCCCCCTGTCTCAGTCAGGCTCTCTCTCTCTCATCCTAAGGGACCTCCTCTCAGCTCCACTCTTCAGTTTGCACCGATGTTCCCATTAATGAATGGCATCATCCGGCTTGCTTGTTTTGCACAGTGCAGCTTCACTTCACTGCCTGGTGTCTGACCTGCAGTGCCATCTCTGATTCAGAGAGCACCACGTCATTACTCAGAACAAGCGCATTCAAAAGCCATAGTTTTCTTGTGACAATCATGCAAAGCATATGGAAACCTTGAACTGTTCAACATGCAAAACGCATTTCATTCCTCTGGGGTCGATGAGTCATACTGTACCTGCAAAACTGTCCCTCCTGTCCTAAACTGGCCCCCTATGTTTCTTTCACACCCACGTTGAAAGAAAACCAGCTCAATTAAAACAACCACATGCTGTTTTTTAGGTTCGATTTCTGAATGAAGAGACTCCATGTAGTTTCCATGTCTATCACATGTATGTTTTTTTCCCACAGGTGTTGCCTTTCATTAATGACATTGTGTACTTACTGTTGCGGTGTGCACAGATGTTTCTAAAGGCAGTTTGCTGCTACTGATGTTTTGTTCAACAGAAAAGACATGACTGACAGTATGTAATGTCCACGCAGGTTCTGATACAAATGAACCAATATTGTACTGACCAAAAAAGAAACCTGAAATTAGTGTGGTGAAGTCAGAGTGGTGAACTGAAAAGGAAAGGATCCATAAAATCTGGGTTTGGGTTACTAATTGTGAGAGGTGTTTATCTGTGGATAGATGGCCTCTTACTTTCCCTTTGACTCATTCTCACTAGTGCGTGCGCAGTGCTAGCCCTTAAAATATCATCTTAAATCTTGCTGAGCGACGGCCCTCTGAGCTGACACTTAAAGATGCAAGAAGGGCAGACGCCCTAGTTAGAATCACTGCCTGCTCCTCTCAGCCATTGGGTCTGATTGACACAGAGACAAGCCTAGGCTATACTTTGTATTCTGCACAGCCCTCAAACCCACGTCACAGCTGTTTTTCTTCTTTTTTTGTTTTTTTGTTGCAGGGATCAGTGATAAAATGAGCATTATGAGAAAAACAAACTAAACCAAGACACAAAGCAAAGGCTAGGCCACAAGGTGTGTTGTTGCTGTCTGTGTGGTCTTTATTCAATAGACATTTTTCACAAAATTGAGAATTAAATCAACTTATTTAGTCAATAAACAATTTTGAAGTCTACCATCCACATAGCTGATATGTTTTAAGATCCAGTTTGGCTTGCGTTAGTTGTTTGATTTTACAAACACTGCTGAGGGACAGGTGACGCTTCAGTTCCACCTGTTTGTTTAATGGGTGGCCAATAAAAAGAGAGGAAACAATCCCAAATATTGACCCACAGGTCAAACTGCTTCAGGGGTTGAAAACAAGTTTTCATTGTCAGGAAATGGCAGACCTGTTGCGTCTTTCAGACTCTATTCACTGTGTTTATGAAATGGCTATGATAAAGCCTCAAAATCCCAGTTAATATGAATGTCACTGTCATGTTATTGTGGGTGGTTCGTACTCAACTAACTTCCCCTTTGTTTATTTCCTATGACATGTTGGTGAAATTTAAAAAGATGATGCTGGTATTTTCACCTGACTGAAACCAATATGAACACCCATTTACTGTGAAGGTGATTGTAGACATCATTTCTCTTTACCCTACATTCCTGCTCTGCCTCCTCACAGTCACCCCCTAGTGTTCAATTCTGTCACAGCCAAATGAGTAGGTCTGGCATGCTATACCTGTAGCACTTCACAAGATCTGTCTGCAATCACAAACCTTTTTGTTAGCCATAGGAGTTTCCGTCTGTGCTGAACTTGATTAAATAAGGGAATAAGACAATTAGGCTACTGCATAACCGTGATCGTATTGGCTGTGTCTGTTAATGCCTGTTTGAGGAGTGCAGTGGGGTTAAAGTGACAAAGCACTTCATTGCTTTATCTGCACCAGTTAGTTAACTGCATCCACTGCACAAAATGCTGTATTTACCAGAATTACCCCTGGTCTAAAGACCACTGCATGTTTTAGAGAGACTGTGTGTTTGAAAGGAAAGAGGAAAGAGGCGTGTTTGCATATGTGCATGCTTTTTTTCCCCCCCCCGTTTGACTTTGCGTTCATGGTTATTGATCTCGCAAGAGGACATTTTGTCGTTACAGCAGCATGGAAGATACAGAAAAATGCACAATGTATATATAAATAAAATAGAATAAAATAAAATTATATTGATTAAATTTCACATTTTGTGCTTATTGAATATTAACCTTGCAGATGCAGCAGTATCAATGTATGTTATACTGTATGCTTTGTGCTGATAGAAAGTTGAAATGGGCTAATGGACAATACCCATGTGACCAAAAGTCATTAGGAGCCACATCATTGTTCAAAATGTATTTTTAATGGCTTTGTCTTTTACACACAAGAGTATGTCAGGTGGCTTAATTTTTTTCTCAATAAGCCTAAAAACTGCAAATCCATTTGACTTGGTTAATACAGCCAAGAAACTACACAATATCACTTATATATTCACTGTGATCGGTAGATAGCCCGTGTGGGAAGATGAATGAGGTACCTGCTTGCCTTCCTTAAAAACTGCTGACCAGGCTGGTAACCCTGAGTAGCCTGTCATTGGTCAACAACAGAAGATGGCAGGCAGCACTCGGATACAAAGATTTGTTGTTGTATGACATACAAGCATAATTTACTTGTTTTCCTATAGTGAGATTGTAATAGTATTGCACACTTTTTGTATTTTGAACTCGATACCATCCTGCCACAACGCGCGGGGCCAGACTATAGTAACAGCACTGTTATACTTTCAGCAGTGTCTCTAGAGGGCAGCATGTTCGGCCCAGCTACTCTGAGTCTTGACCCTGAATAAAGGTTCATTAATGCCTTGTGCTGTATTTAATTGGTTGAGGAAACATTGCTATGCACCATGTCTCCTTTCATTTATCATCCCTGCTGCTGCTTCAAAATCCAGCCAGGCTGCAAACTGGCCTTTTAGCCGTAGGCCTCATTAGCAGAGCCTGCCTACCCCCTCCTCCCCCCTCCCCCCTCACTCTCCCCCACACACACACCTAGACACCATAGTGCCATCTATGTATAATTAATGTAGCCATACATGTGACATTTGTTGATTTGGTTGACGTGGCATCTGTGATTCTGAGAAATACCAATGGCCGTTTCTGTTCTTAGTAAACAAACCACAAAAAGGTGAAATAAGAGGTAAAGGTCAAATCACCGCTGGAAGTGAGAGACTTTATTTGGCATTTAGTTTATGTCATCTCTAATATAATATACAGTAGTAACAAGATAGTAGCTTCTCATTGTGACTGTGCAACTAACTCAAAATCAATCATGTACTCCTCGATCAACATTATTTACTGTGTTTGCCATAGCATTTTGATATGATCAAAATACAGCCTTCATGCAGCATCATACAGATTAGAAAAACATCTTTTTCAGTTAATTGTGAGTTTTGCAGCTGACTGTTAAATGTTGGATAACAACCTAACAGAAGAAGGACATTGGTTGCTGCTCTTTTGAGGAAATACGAATTGTAGGGAATCTTGGTCTATTAATGTGATCAGTAATGAGCAACGTGATTTACTGGAATCCTTTTATAGTCATAGTTAAATGAAAACTTTTCATATTATTGTCCACTGATCAAACGGATAAAAAAAAACTGTCAGCTACAGAACAGTTGTCTTTGATCTTGTGTGGATTTGATGAAGGATACACATCAGGTTTATTCACCAAGTACTGTTTTACCCCTTAACTGTAAAAGTTTAAAACTAAAATACCAACCAACCAGATCAAACATGTGCATTGTCTACTGCAGCCCACGATAGATGAAAGGGCTCCTTTTGTCACTCTGTATAATGTCATTAACACCGAGCTGACATTATATTCCAGCTGGCTAAGGATTTCCTTTCTGTGTATGAGTAGCAGCTACCTGCAGGCTCTGAATCTCTGGCGGGTACTAGCCATCTTGTCATTTTCAGCCAGTTCATTTCTAGCCCTCAGCTCTCATTTCCCTAATGGTGAGTTAGTGAATACTCTCACGGTGGTACATGCAAGAAATGAGAGCAGTGGCACACTAATACAGACCCTTTGATGAGGAAGTAATGGAGTGTTCAGAGACAGACACCTGTGCCTCTGCAGCCACCTCTGCACACATCATTTTTTTTCTTTCCCCACCCTCTTCCTTTCACCAGCTCTTCTACACCCCTCCCCTTCCTCTGCTCTCCTCCCCTCCTCTTCCTCTCCCCTCCCTCATCTGTCCTAAAATGAAGCCACTCCCCCTCGTGCAGAGCTGCCAGGCTTGTTTGCATATTAACTGTCTCGTTGCCAAGGAGCTGTGGCTTCATGCCATGTGACTGTTACAGCATGTGTATGTATTGGGACTGTTATTCTCTTTTTCTTTTATCTTGTTTTAACACAAGCAACCTTTCCAGTGAGGAGAACATTTTTATTATCACTAGGACCTGCGTATTGCAATGTGTTTCAGTCAAGATGTTATTGAGACTCTCTGAAGGTCGGTCACCTCCTGAGCATTTACCCATCAAACAGTCTGTTAGCTGTTCAAATGATTTCCTTGAATTGCACATGGCGATCCTTAAGTTGTGTTTCTTTTAGTATAGTTCATTTGGTAAAAGAGAGAGAGGGAGGAGTACTTCACAGTGGAACGGTTGTTGTGTGTTGCGAGAGGCTGCATATTTATTAACACATATGGCAGATACAGTGATAAATGACACCGTTCATGTTTTCATTTTGACTGACAGATTATTAGGGACTATATGGAGATGATTTTTGGCTCATTTGAGAAGGCCAGCATGACTTCACACCCTTTTCACTGTGGATGTGTGTGTTCCTTCCAAGGCCCTCTACCCTGGTGGGCATTATCTGACGGTGGGTTTGTTTAGCTTGGAGAGGACGCTGTTGCTCAGCTCTCAGTAAGCATGTGGTCTGCTTTAAAGTCCAAACTCCAAGGCCTGGCTTGGCAGGTTGGTTCAATGCTTGCTGCTGCGCACGCCTTGAAAGGACAGCCTTCGTTGTGCACACATGGCAGTCGTCTCTGTCTCTGTTGGAGATATAAAGATGCAAAACAACCCAAACCACAGAGAGGTAGAGAGAAATCCCCCGGTGACACTGTCATCCAACCCCCTTCAATCACACACACACACACACAGACACACAAAAAAGACAGTCCACACTATGCCAGTCAGTTAGTTGCACAAACCTTTATTTAGGTTTATCTGTACAATATGCGATGTAAAGCCATATTGTGTTTTAGCCGACACACACTCACCCACTTATTTCACACCATACTTTAAAAAAACTCGTCGTTTTTTTTTTTCTTTTCAAAAGACTGAAAAATCCTATGCAATGTGCGACTGTGTGTGTTGTCCTGTGTTTACTAATGTCCTGAGGTCTGCAGCCCTGTAGTCTGCTTGACTGGTCAGAAATTATGTTCTGAGGTATCGTGTTTCAAAAGGTGCTTATGTTTTGACTCGTGTGTGGTGACCTCTCAAATCAAATCTAAATGTTTGAGGGGTACATAAACACAAATGATTTGTGCTTTATTTTTGGAGGTGTCTTAGATCTCTCCATCACAATGACTTGTTTGGGACATCAAGAATATTCCCTCTCCAAAGCTGAGCTGGGCAGCTTGCAAATGTGTGCAGCTGCATGAGAAGTATCAGGGTTTGGGTAGAAAATATGTCAATTCAGCTGATTTTGAACAGTAAATATAGATTTAAAAAAAAAAAAAAAAAGCTGATAGGATATCTGTCAGTAACTCAGGCCCTGACCTAGTAGTGCTGAGTACTGTACCTGGCTTCAGGCCAGCCGTATGTCTCTGAATAATTCCCAATACCATGTGCCAGCTGGTGCACATGGCCCCTGCTTCTTCCTGTCAGGAGTTCTCTGACAGGCTCTCCAAGATTTCTTCTTGCTCACAGGAAGAGCTGCATGTCTTGGACACATCCCAGCTTCCTGTCTTAGAATTTTTTTTTTTTTTTTACAAGAGTGATAGCAGAGTGACCCGACCTTGACCCCATAAAAGTGCCTGAAATCACCACTGGAGACGGTGTTGGCTGCAGGGGCCCGACATGGGCAGGGAGTAGAAAGTCTGTTGCACTCTCCTGCCTTTCATTTCCTAATGAACAACTTTGCGTGTTGTGTGTGTGTGTGTCAGCAATATATTTTTAGCCAGAGGGAATTTGTTTTTCTGTGTCTTCATCGAGCGCTTTTGGATGATGTCGGTGCATGAATTAATCAGCACATCCCTGGCAGTAACCGACATGAGGCCAAATAAAGCTCCCGTGCTGACAATCTGTGGCGTGGGAGAAATCCGGTACTTTGAGGGTTAACATGTGAAAGTTAATGTAATAACTGCTAGCACCATCTGCTGGCCTACTTCCTTACAAAGAGAGAGAGAGGGAGTGTGTGAGAGAGAGAGAGAGAGAGAGAGAGAGAAACGAGTCTGGGTTTTAACGACATCTCTAATATTCATGCTGATGCATTTTGCTGCTTTGTGCTTTCATTTTCCGCCGCTCTGCCTGCCAGAGTGTCGAGCTCGCCACACACGCCCCAGCCAGGGAGAGGCGAGGGAGGACGAGGATCAAGATAAGTGGGGGGGGGGGGAAAGGAGGAACAAAAAAAAAACAATCAGCCAAACAAGCAAGGAAGAAAACACAAATGCCTTTTTGTGCGTAATAAAAGGAGTAACCTACCTTATCCCGGCCGGCGAAGGGGACGAGGGGAGGCGCAAAAAAGAGAAGCGGCCACGGCGGAAAAGAGCGAGGAGGAAGGAGGGATACGAGGGGGAGAAGGCTCGGAGAGCGCACACGAGACGAAAGGCAAGCGGAAAGAGGAATCAATGAGAGGGGAGGAGAGAAGGAGGCAGGGGAAGGCAACTCTGACACACACACGCAAACACGCTGGAAGAGAGCGAGGGGAGGCTCGGGTGAAGCCGGACGACAGCGAAGCAGCACGCAGCAGCAGAATGAGAGCTTCCTGGACTGCCACGCACCTCCTCTACCGCCAACAGCGCTGCTCCCTCATCACCCTGTGAAGAGACAGACGAGGGTGAGAGAGAGAGAGAGAGAAAGAGAGAGAGAGTGAGAGCTCCCCATGCGCTCCTCTTGAGCCCTGCCCGCTGGGGGAGGAGGAGACGAACAGCTCCGGCGCGCTCTCTCTCTCGCACCGCCCGAGGAAGAAGAGCTGACCGGGGAAGGAGGAGGGGAGGCAAAACGAGGAGTGAGGGAGGGGAGGGGGGGGAGACACACATACACACACACACACACACGGCTGAAGGAAGAGTGCGAGAGAAACGCACTGTGGACCGGGAAGGAGTGAGTGTGTTTGGAGGAGAAAGTGTGAGTGGACAACGGAGGGAGCAACAAACCCGGCGAAAGGGCAAGGCTTTTGTTAGCCGGTTGGAGAGGGGGAGGAAAGAGGAAGGAAAAAAAAACACACCATGTCTACAGTGAAGAGGCCAAGAGGAAGGGTAAGTGAGCTGCTCTGAGAGCTGGGAGGGAGGAGGGACGAGGGGGGAGGAGGAGGAGGGGCCGGCAGGAACTGAACAACCTCCTCTGCTACTGGCTCATGCTGCACTGCCGCCATCTTGAACTCATTGCTGGGTTTTTTTTTTTTTTTTTTTTTTTTTCTTTCCTCCCCTCCATACTCATTTGCTTTGCTGTGCAAGACCTTATCAAGGCATACTAGGTGTACAGTGTTTTCTGTTCCCCACCCCCACTGCCTGTTCATGCCATACATTGCTTTTCCTCTCTCATTTAAATTCTGCTCTCCAGGCTGCCCCGCTCTCTGTAGTTTAGGTACAGTGTGTGTGTGTGTGTGTGTGTGTGTGTGTGTGTGTGTGTGTCCTCAATGAGTTGAGGCTGTCAGTCACCAGAGAGCTCACTACATGAGGGGGTGGGAGCAGGGAAAGGTGTCCGGCCCAAATGGAGCTTACTCTTACCTTTTTCATCAGCTGTAATGGTCCCCGCCGTTTTCACGGGACTGCGTGCTGCTAGAGAGATTGAAATCACTGCAGTGCTGGCAGGCTGTAATTTCAGTTATTTATAGATATATTACACAGCTGCAGCGCTCTCAGTTTTGGTGCATTTTTTTTTTAATCTTTTCCCTCTCTCCTTCTCTCCCTCACTCTTGATGAGAAGCCTTGTTTCTGAATTTTCTTTTCTTCCTCTCGCAACCTTTTTCATGTGCGCTCATGTTCTTCCTCTCCTAAGCATGACTTTCTCCTCCTCCTCCCTCTCAGTCTCTTTTACCATTAACTTGAATGAGAACATTCCAGCATGATCCAGTAAATTTCTTCGTAATAGCCTCGGCACCGTTGCACACGTGAAAATCATAATGCAGCTCTTGTGTGTGTGTGTCTGTCTGTGTGTGTGTTTTTTTTTTTTTTTTTTCCCACTTCCTTCCAAATGAATTGCCAGTTATTCAATGCCCTCCCCCCCAGTTTGTCAGTTAGGTTCAAGCTAATTATCTTTATTTAGCAGTGTGGAAAAAAAAAAAAGAAAGAAAAGCGAGCGGCCGCGCCTGGGCCATGTAGACATACGCAACACATTTTTAGATTAGGTCATCCATTTATGGGTTCCCTCTCCGCTGGGCTCAAGGCCCACCACAAGGCGCTTGTGTAGGCATAACCGCAGTCACGCCATCTATTATTCACATATTATCATGTATCAGGCAGGCTGGATTATTTATGTCTGCAAGGCTCACTGTGACTTGCTACATGGAGCCAGTGTTTTAGCCTGACTTTTGAATAGCTCACTTCACCCAGAAGGATTTTGTTTGGATCCTGACTTTTCATGTCACATGAGTTCAGAGAGTCCTCTCCAGCGAGTTCTTGGAGGAAACAACGGCCTTTCTCAAGCTGATTGTCCACTAGTAAAGTTAGAGAAGAGGCCGAGAGTTAAAGTGAGCATCATGCTGAGTGACAGGTAGTGTCTCTCTCTCTCTCTCCTCCCCCCTCCTCCCCCCCACACAGCATCTGAGAAGTGGACAGCAACAAGCTCTGCTGTCTGAGTGGTTCACACGGCCTCCAGAAGGTTGTGTTTTTCTGAATGAATGAGTTGTAGTTTCATTGGTCAGGCTTTGGCGTCACAGTATATTGTAAAGTCTCAAAGGGGTTTAACAGTATTTTATTTTTTTCTTCTGAGGCCATGTTTCATATTTGATTCACATTCAGCGTCTTATTGTTCAGTGAAATGGCATCTCGGTTTGCTGGCACCATTTTCTGTAAGGGACATAAACATTTGTATTACTGACCTATTAGCTGAACTGCTGTTTAAGAGACCCCTATGCTCATAGCAGTTATGCATAACAGTCTTATTATTTATGGCTGCTCATTCTAACATTATTACTTGTTTTGAGTTAAAAGAAATGAGCACAAAGACATTTTGAGCAACACTCCACCTCAACATCAGCTTCATCACTCAGCTTTCCTTTAAACATCTTTGTGTCACTGGGTTTGAGTCTTCCACAAAAGGCTGAATGACATCATGGTTGTGGTATAAATGAGATGTCTGTGAGACACGGCATTATAATTGTACATAGTAATTATTTTTCTCTCTATTTTCCACCCTCTGTTCTTTAGCCTCGAAAGAACGCTAATGGTCCCGGGAGCCAGGTGCGGGTTCTCAGTCCCCCAATGAAGAGCAGCTCATCGTCCTCCTCCTCTTCCTCTTCGTCATCATCCTCATCCAGCTCCTCATCGGAGAAGAGGGTGCGGAGGACACATCAACAGATGGAGTCAACTCTGCAGGACAAGCAGGAAAAGGCCAATAGGATAATATCAGAGGCGATTGCAAAGGCCCGGCAGCGGGGAGAGAAGAACATCCCACGGGTTATGAGCCCGGAGAGCTTCCCCAGCTCTTCATCGCAGTACAAGGCTCACCGTGACCGCGAGCACAAAGGAAACGGCAAGGCACGGTCTAAAGAGAAGGCCTGCAGGAAGGCCTGCATTGTAGCCTCCTCCAAGCCCAAGCAGAAGGCCAAGATCGGGTATGTAGCCACAGGCGATAACGCTGTTCTGTACAGCACTGCAGTGCACTGTTCATTGTCAAAAACAAATCCACTGAAGCTTTGATCTCATTTCTTTTAACTCAACTCATGCCTAAACCGCTGCAGCATTTCGTGAGCTTGAATGAATAATTGACGTATGCCCCGTTAACCCCTGTCACCCTGCACCGCCACACTTTTGAATTTGGGCTGCAAAAAAAAAAAATCACATGTTGTTATAATCTCAAAATGTCATGAAATTAAGCTTTTATTCTGCAGTATAGCAGTAACAACAAATGCACATGACAGCTTACCAAAGACCAGTGTGAGATCACACTGGGATTGAGACGGACGACACAATACAGTTGAAAATTATATTCATAGAATGTGGACGGAGGGAAAAAGCAGCAAATCTCACATTTGAAAAGTTGTAACCACCAACTGTTTGGTATGACTGATACAAATAATTATCAGAGATGGCGTGAAGTCACTTCATTTTCTATAAGTCATATAGTCAGCACCATTTCAGCACTATTGAGCACTATTTTGTCTGTTATGTTTTTGTGAAGCCTCTTCACTCCCAACTGCAACCATATTCCTTTTCTAATGAATACCCGTACCCTTTGAATCAGGGGGATTTAAAGACATAGTTGATATTTTTGATATAATATGGTATATTGTTAGTGGATTTTCCGTGTGTATTTCAAGGAGCCAGATTTGCTGCCCTCCATTTATGTCTGACAATTGGCGAGATCGCTGGGGCATCTCTTTTAAAAGGAATGTGAACTATCCCATTCAGAGAAGCCAGTCTCGGTAAGAATACTAATTGTTGTGCACTAGGTTTGAGTTTAGGATTACAGCTGTTACTTGGTAATTAAAAATATATTTAGTCTTTCGTAATGCATAGTGTTTTTCTTTGTATTTCTGTCTATAGAGCAGCAGTTGTGTGATTTGCTGATTTAGCCTGTTTGTGCACCGGTTGAGTTTCTGCTGGTACAGTTTTACTAGCATACATTTTCTGCCTGTGGTTGCCAAGATGAAAGCTCAAAGTTCAACAAAATTTACTGCACGCCATAACAATAAACCAGCCTCAGTCATCGGCATAGACGTGGGAGGAGCAAACAAAGACTGCATTTACACGTGAGACAGTGCAGCCTAGTATGTTTAGGCAAGTAGTGCTGATGTATAGATACCGTAATCCACCTCCCATCCCCCCTGTTAAACTGCTATAAACAGTGTGTAGCTATAAGCCACACCCAACACAAGCTATTAAAATATCGTCTGGTGCAGATTTGAAGGCAGAGGCAGAGAGACGAAGGAACGGGGAATGTTTAAATATGGTAATGTCAGATTTTGCAGCTGAGGAAAAAAAACGAACTTAGTTTTAAACCAGCACAAAGGAAGCCTGTATTTTTGAGTCCCTGGTGTGAGGGTGACTGACAATGGTCAACAATAATATCTCGCTGGCAGCTCCGTTGATTAATAATTACATGAGCGAGGCATAGGGTGAAAAGCTGTAGCACATAATGGATTTTGCTTGTGTGATAATGAGAAAGTTGTGGCAGTGCTGATGTTCAAGAGAACAGTGAGATGATGGAGGCATCAGTCTCTGTGAAACAGTCCGACTAGTTTTTCAGCTTTAGTTGGAGGTATTTGCCTCACAGTTACTCTGGTGCCTCAGCTGTTTGATTAACCAAAGGACGGTTGATCTGGTGGCGTGGCGCTGAACAAGCTTTAGTTGTGATCATTAAATTAAAGCTCTGTTTGATCTTGTTATTTATCTTTGGTACGCAACACGTCTAAGATTAGGAAGGTTCACTGTTGCCTGGTTAGTCAGTGCACACCCATATCCTTTTCCTTCCTAACCACCTCGTGTCCGTAGAGACACAGTTGATAAAACTATCAGCATTTAATGAAATGCAATTCAAGACTTGTTAGTCTCGAAGGACAGCTAACAATATGTCCGCAGTCTGTCATTCAAATGTGTCGCACATACAAATCCTTGTTGTACTAAGGTAATGAGCTGTGTAACCCAAGTAACCATATTTGGCCTACTTGTGATGAAAAATCAGATCGAGATGCAGAGTGTTCTTATGGAGCTTAATATTGTCTCAACCTCGTTACATCGTGCATTACAGCCATTTTGAAATATTAAATGTATTCTGGCCAGATGATGCATTGATAAACATAACTTTAGACAAAATATTCCAACTCTACTCTTAGTTTCTGAACTCAGCCTCATGCTTTCTGTCTGTAGTTTGCATTTATCTTATTATGCTGTTTTTGATCAATCTTATTAAAGGAAAATCTGAAGGATGTATTTGCACTCGTGATTCAAAGTTATAATGTCAAATATTTGTATTTAAATAATTGTCTATTAAATCAGTCTCTGTTGCTCTAACACAATGGAGATTGAGCCTTTGGGCTACTGATGAAAACCCTCACATTTGCAATATTATGAGTTGACCAAGCAACATTTCTGGGATAAAACACAGGCAGTGCAGTTAGTGATGGTTTTTTTTTTAATTGTAGTTAGTTTTACTTTTTTTCTGGTCATTTTTTTTTTTACATACTAACAGTCAATCGCCATATAGTTATAAAAGTGGAAAATTATGTTAAATAATTATGTCAAACGATAGAACATAATGGGTCACATTTAGCGAAGGTGTAGTTCAACAAATTAGGACTACTTTACAAGGTTTAAGGTTCAATGCTCCAAATACAGACCCTGTTTTGCCAACTATTATTTTGTCTGCATTGTTCTGCACAAACCGAGCAGGTCAGCATACACTGTCTGAGCACATTACACTGTCTGAGCCTCAGACCAGTCAGACTTGTCACAATTATATCAGATGTGCTTGTTATTGACAAAAGAAATCAAGACAAATGTAACTGTGACCCTTTAGTTTGTCCTGCCTCATGATGTCTGACTGCTGTGACTTTAATCTTCACAGGTTACACAGTCTGTGTGGTGCAGAAACATTTCCCATCTCTTTATTATGTGGCTCCAGTGATTGTTTACATTTGTACTTCGTACTCAGTATCTCCGTCCCTTTTGTTTTTATTAAGAAAAAAAGCAAAACGCACACGCCCTTAGTGCAAATATGGCAATGACGTATAGCTGTCTGTATATGACAAGAAGCTTGTGGGAGTGTGTGAATATTTCATCTGAGGTGTGAAGATTCATAGCTCAGAAAATATTCATCGAGCTTTTACTTTTGTGCTAATTAGAAAACAAAGAGCCGACAATGTGAGGCAGATTTTATTTTTTGAAAATCTGTGCTTAATGATGAAGCTTGAAGACTCAATAAGCAACATAACTTTGAGCCTCGATGACCATGTTGATGTGGAAAAATATACTTACAGGAGTGGAATGTGCATTTCCCTTTTTTCATAAATCATTCATTAAATCAAAAGGAACACAGTAAATCTACTTCTATTGTGTTCCTCAGAGGGCTGTAACAAATCCAGCAAGTCCAGTGTCACAGAGGCAGGCAGGTCCAGGGCTTTAATCTTGAAAAGTCAGCATGTTTAGTCACAAGCTCATGGCACTGTAATGTACACATAAACATAAATACTACTGTATTGGCCCGAACCCCATATGATTATGAGAGGACTCTCCTATTTCAACACCTGCTTTTGGACATTCATCTTTTAGATGAAAACACAGTAAAAACATAAAAAAAAACAACGTGTGGACATGAGACAAAGGAGGAAGCTTTCGATCCCAGCGGGAAAAAAAACAACCCAGCTGTAATAAAGCACTTGAATTGGTTGTATCTGGTGTAACCGTAGGTTACGGTGTTAGGGGACCACCTGCTGTTGTGAAATTTTAATGATCACGTTTACATTTTGATTATGAACTTACGACTATTTAAAAAAAAAACGAAACAACACATCTAAACCATAAAATGTTTCAAACTCTGCCTTGGACTTACCCGCTATGTTCTCTGGACCTGTCAAGGCCCTCACGTCATTAACTCAGGCATTGGCGACAGGAAGTGGAGACAAGTTAACAAAGTCAGTGATGGAGTGGGGTAAGGGTTGTGCTTTGGTCCTGGACAGAAAGCCCGGTCGAACACACTCTTGTTACCGACAATTGAGAGCAGACGACATTTAAGATGTGTTACAGGGTGTTGTTATGTATTTGAACAGGTGATAGGAATAAGGGCTCTGAAGGAGAAGAGACTCAGTTTATTTTGTTGTGTGTCTGCAGCGGGGATTGAGACGACCTGTGCACATGTTGACAAGACGCTCCGGTGAGAGAGTCACACTGGAGGAGAGTCCTGTTCATATTCACGCACCGCCCTAGGATCTCCCTATAAAATATGAATGCGTCTTATGGCTGCAGAGGTACTAACCTTCCACTAAAGTAATTACTTCAGCCTCTGCTCTGTTGAGGGTGTGTGCCGGTCTGTGTTCTGGGGTTGCGTGGATAGTATGCTCACTCTTCCATTGCATCATCTGACTGTTCTTTAGGCAGCGAACAGAGCCTGAGATAAGACCATTATCCTAATTGTCTGTGTACTTAAAGGTCTGGTTCTCTGAGACCACTATACTGTCGTTACAATCTACATCTCTACCAGAATCAATTCTATTTAATTCCTTTTAAGTGTCTTTTAAATTACTTGGCTAGTTTATTTTATACCAGCTGCACGTAAAACCAATTAAGAGTCATATCATCATATGGAGAATCTGCCTGACTGATGAGAAACATAAATAGAAATGGAAATGAAAGTATGTGATTCATATAAGGATGCACCAGACGCTGTGACAGGTGGACATGGCACATATTTGTTTTTAATCTTTTTTTCCACCATGAATGAGCTTAAATATCAATTAGGGCTCCTGATCTGGGGTTCTTCAATGGAAAATTAGCCAAAAGAAAGGCACAGCACATTTAAGTCAGCTATCGTACGAACCAGTTTAAAAGTCTTTGAAATTCGGTTGATAAAAGTCTTTATCTTTAAATTGACTTTAATCACTGTGACTGTGCAGAACATTTATCAAAGCTTGAACATAGACAATAAGATCCAATAGCGTTTAGAAAAATTAAACACATGCACACGGAAGCTTTTATGCCTTGCTGCTGGAAGGGGAAGTAACCCCCGGGGAATTAGTCAATACTGCAGGTGTTTGTCCTACAGCTTCATATTCACTCATGTATAGTTTTATGTATCAAAAGGCCTTCATTTGAGGATCTTGTTGTGCTTCAAAATCTTCATGGGATATGTGAAATCCATTGTACAGTTGACTTTTGTACCGAGGATCGGAAATTGTATGAGATCCGTGCTAAACCATACAGTAGCTTTTGTTCACTGCTGACATAGAAGGAACAGCACATCCTGTTCAAGCTTAAGGGTAAAAGTTTAGTTTGTTTTTCATGACGCATGTGACTTTTTTTTTTTTTTTTTTTTTAAACTAAAAAAAAAAAATAATGTTTTTATTGGAAGATAATGTGTCTTGGCTTGTAATGGTATATTATAAATATCTCAGCTATTGGGAGGGAGGGAGGCTGCTGTTTTTATGTGGTGAAATCTAAAGCATATGGATTGCAGAGAATTTTTAGATTAAGTTTGTATTTGCTCAATAGGTGCATTTCATTAATCAAAATATCAACCGACGTCTATCCATGGGAGAGGCAAAGGTTATTTTACAGGCTAGGCTTGACCGATCACAGCTCTCTGCAGGATGGAATTTGTTTTTCTAGGCAGCCTACCTGCTGAAAAATACCCTCGTATAATCGCCAGATGAAAGCACTGTGCCGCTCATCCCCTTTTTTCTTTCTCCCTCCCCCTCCTCTGTAAAAAATTTTTTTCTCCTAATATAAATTTGGTTCTTCCAGCACGCTCAGAGCTGTGCATCCGATGTTTCCTGTGAGCAGGCATGTTCTAAATATGCTGATACTACAAAGCAGCAGGGTAGCAGGAAAATATCAAACAAAATGGTGCTTGTGAGATCAATTACATGATAGAAAATGGAGGTTTAAGTCTAGTGTATAGGCTGCAGCATATAGCAGTTCATATTTCAGTGCTACCCTGCTAGCCGTCTAATCTCTTTTCCCTCACTTTTTTTCATTAGGAAAAGCTAAAGCTGTTTTTAAATTGTTTTCCTAGTTAATCCCTTGCGAGGTGCATATGACTGCGTGTTCACGTGTGCTGGTGTGTGATATATAAACATGTTTGTGGGTCTGTGCATGTCTTAATGCAGAGGTACCTGTTCTTAGGTGTGTGTTAGGGTGTGTGTTAGGGTGTGTGTTAGGGTGTGTGTTAGGGTGTGAGGGTGTTGCCCATTTTGAAAATGTTTGCTGAATAAAGCAGAAATCCCAGCGCGGCCATGTGCAGTGTGCAGATACAGTGTTAGTCTCTGAGTGGGGGCTCCATGGTGCTCTTACTACTGTTTCCAGTTGTGTGGTATGTGGCACTGAGATTTTAGCCTTCCATTCACAAGAAGGGGGATTTCCTGACAAGGACTAGCACTACTTTGTCAATAAGCCCCTCAGGATGAGAAACACACACACACACACACACACACACACACACACACAACACAGAGCACACTTGGCAGCAGTTTTACCAAGTAACACAATTTAGAATTTCTGAGGTAAAGGCAACGGAGGTTTCTCACCACAATGCAGTCTTTGGCTGTAAAGCACTATCCAATCTTGATTCTGCTAAAATCAAACCCTCACACACACACACACACACACACACACACACACACACACACACACACACACACTCTCAGTGGCGGCATGCCAAGTAGGGCAGGACAACACTGGGGGGACAAGGGATGGGGGTTATTTGGCACAATAGGAGGACGGGAGCCAAGAAAGCCCTGAACAGCAACTACTCTGAGGGAAAAGCTGGTGGTAGCCCATCATCACGGATCACTCTGTAGAGTCAGATCAGGGGCTGCTGTAGTCTAATTAGAGATGCGAGTTCTGTCTGGTGGATGGCTTCTTCAAATCCTGATGGGGAGGCAGGCCCGTAAATCATTTTCATCTCCATCAGTAACAAACAGTAATGGCAGCCAGCACTCTCCAGGTGGAAATATAACTAACAGTACGAATATGAAAAGGCTTCTGGAGGAGAGGAAACTGGAAGATGTTTATTAAGGTATCTGAAACTTTATTAGGAAATCATTTAGAAAAGTATTGTAATGAAATATGTTCCGAACATACAGGCTTCAATAGAAAGTAATTTGGTATGAAAATAATTTAACATGGAGTGTAACGTAACAGCTGTGCACACTCCAGTTTGTTCGTGTCATTTATTGTTTTAATTATGGAAAAGTCATCAGTCATTACCTTTAACTAAAAAAAACAACAAAAAACAACTACAGTGAGCCTCAATCAGTCATAAAGGTGCCACATTTTGGACCATGGTCTGTTTTTTTAGATAAAAGGTTTGTCATCCAAATACGGGTCCACATGATGTTCCAGTTAGCCTCAAGAAATATCTTCTTAATCTACCAGCATTGTTCGGTTGTACAAGTCAAGCTAGTCTTCCACTGGAACTGGTGGAATATCAGAAAGAGTTTTCTCATGAGGTTGTAAGCACAAACCTGGATCACATATAGCATGCAGTTTTACTTATTTTCTGACACGGTTTCTCTGGTGACAAAGAGGACTTTGATGATTTTTTTTACAAAACTCTTTTGGTTTACAAAAAGATGATATTGCTGCTATTTTCAAAGTTCCATACCACCCTCACTTTGTTGTATCCCAAACTACAAAATATCCAAATGGATAAAAAGATTAAACTAAACACTTCAAACCAGTGCAGAGAATGTTTTGTCCTGCAGACTGTATGAAGGGAAATATCGAGTAACATAAATCTCAGCATTTCTTTGTCACTGTTTATTCCCAAAGGGTTGAGGCCCTGAATGTGTTGCAGTTAGTCCAGCATTAGCCCTGAGCATAATGTACTAAGATACTTAAAATATAAATGCTTTTTATATTGACTCCCATAGACCCACGTGTTCTGTCTCTTTGATTTATGAGATCTTGTTTCTAACTGTGCTGCGGGTTTTCTTACAAGTGTAGACACCTTTTGCATGCATAATGTGTTGAAATTCATGAAATCTATTTCTTAAAATCGGACTCCGTCTTGTTGGATTTCATATTGACGCTCTCATTTATGCAGCATTCTTCTCCTGTAAAGAAAATCCTGTTTACTGCTTCAGCAATTAAACTCTCAACTTGGCCAGGCTGTTAGCTACTGTGTTAGATACTCTGGCCAGTGGGTATAATGCAAGTTCTTCACATCAGGGAGACTTGACTGTGACCCTGAAGAGTAAAACTGACTGCTTTCATACCTCTTTTTTTTCCTCAATGAGTGACTGAAAGTCTGAGATTCCTCTCTTCCATTTGAGTTAATACATTTTAGCTTGTGGGGAAGCTCTCCAGTCAAAGGGAGCATGTGCATTAGCGCCAGTGTCAGTAAACCCCTGGGTGGTCCTGTGTGTCAGCCACAGCAGGGTGGAACAGGCTGTAACCATCACTAAGATGTGGTTTATGCTCCGTGCGTATGTAGAATGTATACTTTTAATTACGCTACGCTCCAACTATCCCATGCCGTTTTTGTAAATGCCTCGCTTACATGCAGTAGATGTCGGTGCCGAGGTACCTCGTCGCCATCGGTATTCTCCGTCTGCGCTGCCCGTCTCCGGCTCAATTGATGATTTTACAGCCCTCAAGTATTTTGTTTCACAGTTCAAGTTGCCCCATATGAGGATCAAAGAGATGTTCTAGCCTTGTTATACGTTGTTTGCGGCTGCTGCCTGGTGATGTGACACTGCTATTCTGCAAGGCCCATATCGCAGCCAGCTTTTATTTGGTCAAGGAAGAACATTGTGTTCAGTCCCATTCAGCTGTTTTATTATGGTTGTATTTTTTTCTTCTATTTTTCTGGGCGTCACAGCTGGTTAATTTTTTTTCTCTTCATTGTGTCACTGACTTGGCACATTTCTCAGCCATTCATAGTGTCAGTGGACATGTTCTGGTGTGTTTTTTTTCACAGGAAGTGATGTCACTATGAACATTACCGTCCACATTGCCAAATACACTCCCAAGGGCATGTTGCATGGCAACCATTAAGTGTCATTGTCAAGAGGATTTGTGAAATTTAATATCATCCAGAGGGGGCAGGGACCCGGTAGAGGGGACAGATCTTCACCGCACTGCTGCAGAAAGACTTTACGCTGTCCAATATTGCAATAGGTGTGTGGATGAGTATCTGTATGTCTTGATAGCTCTTTAGTCGTACAGTGTGTTGATCTACATTTTCCCCGTTACAGGCCTTGGCTGACATTTCAACCTGTTTAGACCATGTGTTGCTGTTGATATGGTAACGGGACAGGTTAAACAAGCAGATCGTGTCTGAAGAATGTCGAACTATTTCCGAAAAGTCAAAGAACATGCGTGTTTGATTTTGCGTTTTAATCTTTTAGAAATGCGGATAAAAGTGTACAGGTCTCTTCAGCCTTTTCTATTGTGTGTGTTTCTGTTCTACCTCCAGTATACAATATATATATACCCAAGTCAGTCAGTGCACTACTTCATTTACACATATTAAGAATCTGTCTCTATCTGTAAAGTGAATGGGAGGACAATAAATACCACAAATAACAGAACTGGAAAGAGGTCTAACAGTTGGACTAAAGCTGGATACATTATTGTTCACAAAATACAATTAGTCTCTATTAGTTACGTCCTCTGCTTTATCATCATCCTGCTGGAAGATTTCTCAGATAGAGACACAGAAAAGAAGGGAGGGTCCTTTAGACACACAATCTGCTGACATACAGAAATGTAGGTGCATGAAGGATGTCAACTAGAATGCTTTATCTTGGAGGAGTAATGGAGACAAAATTAGGAAGTGGAAACAATAAATGAAAACATTGGTAGTGTTTCTTCATAGTACATTTGCTATCTTTGTTTGGCTTATGTTCCTTACAGGACTTGCATATTGTCCAGCCGGCTGCATTCCTGTCTTGTACACACTCTCTGTCTAAAGTACTGACTTGCTGATTGTCAAACAGAATAATTTATTGACTAGCGTGGGAATCTTTGTTCACATTATGCATCTCTAATGTAATCTCATAGGAGCAAGCCCCACAGGGTCATACTCCTCACTAGAGACATGCATCTGCTGACATACCTGCTCATGCAGCAGTCTGTCTGAAAAGGATGTGTGGCGTGTGGAGCGTGTTTCTCTTTGTGGGGAGGGTTTGTTATGTGTATGCAATGTGTTGGAGCGTGAAAGAAGAAAAATGTCATTGTGTGTTTATATATATATATATATATATTTATTTATTTATTTATTTCCCACTAACATCACACCAAGCTAGAGATTTGGCGCCTGTGGCTTGCACGAGATAATACATGTGGAGAAGCACACGATAGGAAATGTCTGCATATGTGGTGAGAGAATATATGGGGAAAGGTCACAGAAATAATATGTGAGTGTGTGTGTGTGTGAGGAAGAGAGCGTTAGAGCATGAGGCACTGGCAAAAAGTCAAAGCTTGCGTCCATTCATTGTGCAATCTGCTGATATTTGGGCTGTGGGTAGCATCTTAGCAGTCTGTCTTCTATAATTGTACATTAGGCCATGGTGAGAATTTCAACACTCACGAACTAGCAATGGTAGTGTAAAAAGAAAATAAGACATATTTGCCAAATTATAATCCAATGATGTGGGCCTGAATCTGCAGACTGGGGAGGAGCTTCAGCAAAGCACTGAATTCCTGACTGCATAAACTCAGGCAGCTCACATTGTGGCATTGTTAATGCGTGTAGGCATTCCCTACAATCCTTCCACCGCTGCTGTTGTATATATGTTGAGTTGAAAAACTGCATGCTGACAGCTGTACAGTGAGATATTCCTTGTGAGGCTACTGCTGCAAATGCATCTATTCTTGATGGACCTCAGCAGATTTATGAACACTTGCACAACTCTGTCTTATCGTTTGGTGGTGCAGATGCAGGGACTAAGTATGTGGAGTCTACAGTGAAATGATGAAATGGTTTTGCATGTCTACCCATCCTTTTATAATCCATTACACACACCCAAGCAGGTCTTTATCTACCTGCTTAGAAGCAGTTAAAAGTCTGAATGTAGATTTAGTGCAAACTAACTTCTTGAGATAACTGCCAGTTCTCTTTGCCTTGAAGGAGTAATGTGTTGGATTTAGTGGCATCTAGCTGTGAGCCTGCAGACTGTAAACAACTGAACACCCCTCATTTAACTCTCCACTTCCAAGTGTGTAAGAGAATCTACAGCGGCCATTGTAGAAATGTGGCATTGCAAGGCGGTGTGTAGATATGAAGGGCTCGATTTTAAGGTAAAGAAAACACACCGATTCTTAGTTTCAGGTGACTGCTCACTAATAAAAACATAATCCTGAATATTACGCTCCATTTCTGCCAATAGATCCTCCTAAATTCTTCACACTGAACCTTTAAGGTTTGTATTGTGACTGGCTGTTATGAAACGAGTTCAGTTTCCATTAAAAGAGCTCGGCTAAACCTAATGTGAATTACACAAATCAAGAGTTCCTATAAATTCCCTGTCATTAGAGTGCTGAGCCCCTATCTGTACTTCCATGTCTCATCTGATCTGTACATGCAGAGTTGTGGGACAAAAATGAACACGTTGATTTGCCCATGCAGTGCACTGATACTAAAACAGTAAATATGTTGTACAGTATGTTGTAGGCCTTCATCGCATGGATATTTTCATCAGGTTTATGTGAGATAGACACTAATGTTTGTGAGACTCATAAACAACAGGGTTCAAGGTGCCTAGATTTAGAGAACATACCGTAAATGAACTTTATTCTGTACAAGTCAAATGGTGATAGACCAAAGGCGTTTCTGTATCTTTAAGGTTTTTCTTCACCCAAAATACACCCATAAACTAAAGTGCAGTAAATACTATGTTCATGGAGCAGGTTTTCATTTCTCTGGCCTCAGTTTCATTGTATTCATGGTCTGTTTTTTCTTTCCCTCAGGAAAATTGTCATCAAGATTGGAAAGAAGAAAAAGCGAAAGCCAGAGTCCTCAGAGGAGGAGTCAGATGATGCTCCTCCCCCTCGACACACCTCGAAGAATGACGATTCTGTAAGTCCCAGCGTGTACACACACACGTATATATGTATAAACATA
The DNA here is from genome assembly GCF_022577435.1 of Embiotoca jacksoni. Lineage (NCBI taxonomy): Eukaryota > Metazoa > Chordata > Actinopteri > Embiotocidae > Embiotoca > Embiotoca jacksoni. The sequence continues at coordinate 6,239,044 of NW_027185414.1, read as the reverse complement.
CAGTACAACTCAAGTACAAGCCTGTAACTGGGGTTGTACTACCTGGGAGCACTTGTTTCATCACACTGTGAAATATGAGCCCCAACTTGTGAGACAACACTTTGATTCCAGCTGTGAATTCAGCTACGTTTGACTGTTTAAGTTCTCCACTTTATTCAGATGTGGTATTCGTGTTATCGCCTGTGGTGTAATACCTCTGCAGAAAGAAAACAAAGGCAAAGGCTGACTTTTTTTTTCTTTTACCACTCTGATAAAAGTGATTGAGTGAAGTGGTGTCCTTGGCCTAACTGTTCACACAGCTGCCGAGTGTGGAGGGAAGGCTTCGCTGCTTTAGTTTGAGCCTGGAAGGACTGCCTCTGTGGTTCATGTGGAGGTCATGCAGTGGGTGGCTATCTCAAGTACATATTATTATCTGTATTGATGGTGATGGAGAAAACTGACAGCAGAGAGGTGTTATGTCGGTCAAAGCCTCGACAGTAGCACATGCACACACCTACATGTGAGACTAATGGCAAAATAATTTGTGTTCAGCATTGTTCAGATGTCTTAATTTGAGAGGATACGTTGCCACGGCAACCAGTGAAATTAAAATATCAACTTCTTTTATATCTCTGTTTTGTTTTTCCACATGGTGATATTATGGCAAATTAAATACTGCTCATTTATAGTTGAGATTATTTAACTCAGAAAAAAACAGGTGTATCCACTAATGAAAGATGTCTCACTTTAATGGAAAACTTGTCATCAATTAAAGCCATGCTAGACAATATTCCACATGCTTTTTTCAGATAGTTGTAATCAATAAAGGGAATTCAAATGCACGAGTGAAATATCAGGGAGTGTATATATCATCTCTACTATATAACATGCAATATAAAATCTATTGAATTTATGCAATATCATCTCAATATGTTTAGAGATAAATTATGTTCAGCAATTTAATTTATCGTTGAGTGTGGTATTATTATGTCAGTGAACTCATTCAAGTTCTCCTGAAGAGATCCACTCTGTAATGACCTCCATTGGACTTTAACTGGGCTATGAGGTTACACTTGGATTTGCTCTGACATAATTCTGAGGTCAAAATACAGCAAAAGACTTGCATACAGTCAAACTTTCATAACTGCTGTCCAGTTCTAATCAACAGCATCACGTATCACAGTAATGTTATGGCTTTTTTTTTTCCATGTGATCTTATTAATAATCACAAAAGTAGTCGGTGACACCTGAGTGTATCCTTTTTTTTTTTTTTTTTTTTACACTTTATTCTGCATTGTGGGCTCCTTTTACCGACTGCTAAGGCCTGACAGATATCTGACATGTGACGAGTGACATGACCGAATGAGTGGGGACGACAAGAGACGCCCCAGCACCTCTCTCTCTCTCTAGCTCTCTCCTTTTTAAGTCCTATCCGGACTATATCCTATGATATAATTACTCCGCTCCTTAAATGGCGCCCCTGGCCTTAATTAAAGCAGTCTGTTGATGACTCATTTAGGATGATCCTGTGGCAGAAGTCAAAGTAGCGTGGCCGACAGCGAGAACAGAAGCGCGGTCTCCTCGGGGGTGCGGGCCTGTTGTCGTGTCATGTGCCGGGTTTGACTTTACAGCTTCTGGTCAGCTTGAGTTTGTGGATGCGAGGGTATATCTCCACAGGGACATTATACTGCACACCTAATTAACTTTGGCTCAGTGGCATTTATTCCTAATTAACTACATATTATCATTAGGAGGGGCTCATGTATTGATGCAGGATATAGCAGCCCACGCATATGATAATTATAAAGGCTTGACAGGAAGGAAAAGAAAGAAGCTGGATTTTAAAGCTCTCTAGTTTTTCTGTTTTTTCTCACAGAGCACTTTCTTTTTTCTGGATTTCCTATTTGTTTTATTGAAATGCAACAAGGTCATTCATGGGTTTATGCCCTGCAGGACAAGAGAATCCTTGTTCTCATTTTCAGCTTGGAAAAGTGTGATTCTTAAATGGTTTTGTCATTCATTCATGTTTTTCAAGTCCAACAACTGACTTGTTGTGATATCAAAGAAGACATGTGAGACATTTATTACAATTATTAGCTTGATTTTATTTGTTACGTGTTGTAGATGTTATCAAATATGTCGGGGACACTTTGATCAGCCGTGGGAACGTTACCACATTGTCTGCAAGTTGTTGCTGTTACTTTGACTACCATGAATATGAGAGATATTATATCTTAACTAAGCAGGAAGTAGCCTCACACTCAGCCTGGATAATAAATCAATCTTTAATTCTGATATTAGAGCAGTGCGTTTTTTGAAGTAGTGAAACATTGCCTTTGCTGACAAAAGCTTAGACAGTACTGCTTCAACAAACACGCCACTGAAGCATATTTATTACAATAAGGATGCAGTAATTATTAGTCAGATAATGTGTTCCAGCCATTTGGGACATTGTCAGGATAGGAAATGAAAAACTGAGAAATATTTGTCACAATCACCTCAGGAAGAGTAACCAACCAAGTTTTTGTTTTGCAGTTGAGAAATTGATTTATGAAGTGCTCAAGAGCAGTAGATTTTCTTTTTTTTTTTCTTTTTTTTTTTTTTTTAATGTAAATGTGCTTCTCCGTCCTTATCTTTGTTCTCTAGAAGAGGCGGTCTAATCGCCAGGTGAAGAGGAAGAAATATGCTGAAGAGCTCGAGGCCAGGTTGTCAGATGAGGAAGTCAAGGTTATCATGAAAGCCAAGAAAACCAACGCTGCATCGTCCAAAACACCCGCTCTTCAACTGTTTGTAGTAAGTAGTCTTTAAATAAGCCACATTATTTTCATTGCAGTATTTGTTCACTTAAAAAGAAAAAGGAATGATGGACATAAATATTGTTGAGAAGACCTTCGTTATATACTGAAAGACAAGAGTCCATTTTGGAGAGTAGCAACAGGGCTGCATGCTCCTGGAAGAGCAGAACAGCCTGTTCTTTTCACCAACACATTGTGACGTACAAACCAGGACCCCTGCAGTAAGCTTGAACAAGAAGTGAAGATACAATATTGAGTGCCCAGTTTTAATGACTTGGATGCAACAGCAGATACATTAGAGGAGGAGAACTGTGAACACTCTAAAATATTGTTCAGTCATTTTTTTAAATCTTTTTTTTTTTACTGTAAATTGTGCAGAAGTTCCACCTTTGTTTGCATTGTCTAAATCTGTTGTGCTTTTCAGGTGTCAGTTTTATCCATGTAATCCAGAATCACAAATTTGCCAGAGGGATTTACAGTTTGCACAACACACAACAAGCCCCCGGTGTTTGGTTTTTGAATTATGCTTGCGGAGACCATGAAGTAACACGCAACATTAAATGTTTCATGTCCACTGCGTTTGCAGGAAAATCCCAGTGAAGAGGACGCTGCTGTCGTCGACAAAATCATGTCTTCTCGGGTCGTTAAGAAGGAGGTAAAGATTTACGTGTTTCTTCCCTGGAGTTCAGTGTTTGTACGAGGCAGTGAATAGTTTCACAATCTTGATAAAAGTCGCCATTGCAATTAAAGTCGCTTGATAGTCAGATCTGAATTATTAATTAGCATTGCCTAATAGATTGTTACGACTGCATTATATCACTTTATTTGTATTTTTACGAGTGTTTTTTTTTTTGTCTACAAACTAAATTAAAGCTTTGCTCCTAATAATTCTATTCCTCTGTTGTTTTAAACCTCTCTGCAGGTCTCTGCTGGAGTGGTGGTTGAAGGGGAGGAGTTTTTTGTCAAATACAAAAACTAGTAAGTTTATTGTTCAGTCATAGCTTTTGAGTGATTTCTGGTACATTTTTAAACCTACTAAGTGTGTGACCTGTTCATAGACACTGCTCCAGATGCTGCTGTTGCACATATCTTTCTAAATTATAACACACATTTTAAAAACTAAAGTGAGATTATAACAGAAAGAATGCTGAATAAGAAGCAGCGTCCTTGGGACAGTTTTTAGTATAGCCATAAATGTTATCATCAAATTTGGCATCAGTCATTTAATTTTTCTTGTATAAACTCAGGAATATTAATACAAATTCCTGCTCATTTCCACAGAAAATTGTCAGTGAGAGAGTTTTGAATATGAGGATTCATGAGCTGCACTCAGTCTCCCTGAGAAATAATTTATTTTTATATGACATGATAATCTGTCATCAGCCAGATCACATCCATTACTTCTTAGCCAAAGGATGAAAATATGTATGTCACCCTAGGAAATTTCTAAAACAAATATGACTGAGGAGATCAGTTCAAACAGCACTGCCAGCAAAAGACTGACCACATCTGCAATCTGTGATCACACCTGCTGGCCTCAGCAGTCGCCCCAGATGATGTTAACAAGGTGCTTTTCAGGGATTCTTACCCTGGTCTGATATTGTGTGTGTGTGTGTGTGTGTGTGTGTGTGTGTGTGTGTGTGTGTGTGTGTGTGCGTGTGTGTTTTTTGTTAGCTCTTACCTACACTGTGAGTGGGCCACGGAGCAGCAGCTGGAGAAGGACAAGAGGATTCAGCAGAAGATCAAACGCTTCAAGACGAAACAAGCACAGAGGGCGCTGTTCTTCGCAGATGTAAGGCTGTGTGACTGTTGTGTCTGTGGACAAACTGTATTACTCTCCCCGTGTGGACTCATATTTTAGCGTTCCTTTGAGCAGGTGTGTGTTTTCCAAATTTTTGGTCTTTTAAGGACAGGTGTGTATCATGTCCATATGTATATAAGTATTGTGTGTGGATGTTTAAAGACACTTTGTGGGCAGGCACATCTGTGTGCATATATTTGAATCTCTTTACTCGCCCAGTCGATACAGCACTGATGTTTATCTCAGATTCCAGATGGTGAGTGGGCACTTTATTCTCTGCTTTACGGTCTCTCTTTTCCTTTTGTTGTTCTTTCCGTGTCTCTCAGATGGAGGAGGACCCGTTTAACCCTGACTATGTAGAGGTAGACAGAGTGCTGGAGGTGTCGTATTGTGAGGACAAAGACACAGGAGAGGTAAAATCAATCCTTTCATTTTTTTTGAATCACACATGTGAGTAGCAGTGTGTGTTTGTGTGTACGTTCCTGAACATGTTTGACTCTTTTTTTTTTGTTTGTGTGTGTGGTTTTGTTCCATTCAATATATTCTCCACTCCAGTGTCTTTGTATCTTCAAAATGCCCAAGGCCATCCTAATGGGCTTCCCTGCAGCCTTTGTTAATATCATAAAAGCAGAGCTTGGCCTCGCTCTAGTCTTTTTCAGTGCTAATTCTCCTCTGCCTGCTGCAGGAAGTGGTGTACTACCTGGTGAAGTGGTGCTCTCTGCCTTACGAGGACAGCACCTGGGAGCTGAAGGACGATGTAGATCAGAGCAAGATTGAAGAGTTTGAGCAGCTGCAGGCAGTCAAGCCAGACTCGCGCAGGACGGTAAGCCGTGCCCGCCAGCCCTCTTCAGTTATTAGTGTATTTCCATTTTTCTCTACTGCTCTTATACTGCATATTCTTTTTGTTTTGTTGCTGGTATTTTTTAAGTGTTAATAAGGATGTTCCACCGTTTTAAAATATGAAATGGAATCTGTGGAAAGAAAGTGTTTACGCTGCACCGACAAACATTTGCTGTATGGTGAAATTAATTGGCATCATCACCAAAACATTAAACTCACACAGTGAAGCGAACAGACTTAAAAGACAAACACCTGCTGTCATTTTCTTGAATATCAGTGTGTGGTGTTTTTATTGGAAAGCTATAACTATGACTATGTTTTAATCAGAGGATATTTCCTTGTGAAGACTAGAAAGAGCGAGTGAACAAACGGAAAGGTAAAATTTAGGAGAGAAAAATCTTTCAAAGAAAACATTGTTTTCCAGCTTAACCTGTTGTTTCACTTTCACTGAGCAACAAAACATCGTCATAATTACAATATAACTTAGTAACCCAACTACACAGATATCGGTCATGTAAGTTGTTCCTCTATTTCTTCTTCAGGTTATCTTTCCTCTCGCCACATACACCTCCCTGTTCACACTTTACCGACCTGTGATTGTAACAGTTGGTCCGTTAAGGTCAAATAAGTAGTACAGATAGTAACATACAGCATATGTTGTTCCAGGGAGACAAACGTTCAGAATTCAAACACCATGTGGTTTTGATGCTACCCTGTTGCTGCACTAGTGTGTTTGAACCGTCGCTCTGTTTCTCCTCAATCTTATTCAACTCTTTAGAGTCTTTTCGGCTCGACTTCATGTACCTGCCTTCTGTATTTCTGTACCTGTCGTACCTTTAAGACCATTGTCGATTCCTGGCTCCTTCAATCAGAGATTGGAAAATGCTTATTACTGCTTATGATTGTGTGTAGAATATAAAATATATTCATACTTTTTCAAAGTCCACAGAAATGTTTAATCCAAATTGCAATATGAAGTCTCTCTTTAAAATGTGTCACTTTAGGAGCGACCTCCAGCCAATCTGTGGAAGAAGAGGGATCAGTCGAGGGAATACAGGAACGGCAACGGCCTCAGGGACTACCAGCTCGAGGGGGTCAACTGGCTCCTCTTCAACTGGTACAACAGGTCAGTCTCAAGTATTGTGTATGTACACGGTGCAGACTGTACAGACCTGGACCATATACACTCTGAAAAGTAACCTCTCTATGTAGTGCTGGCCTGAATCTGTCATCGTGGTATCTGACTGATATCTGTAGCCCTGACACTGACCAGGGTGTTTTATGGTTATGACACAACAGCGGCGACATCAACATGAAATGAAGTGAACACTTGTTCATAGGGTGCTTTAAAATGTGATAAAATGCTTGAGTTGTTGCATTGACATATAAATCTGTAAAATTAAATCTAAAAGCTAAATGTAAAAGCCCCTGCTCTCCATAAAGGTTATAATATTCAGTTTTGCTTTTTGCACAGGTGTGATAATACGACTGCATGGTCACTTTGGAGGATGTAGTTTATGGTTCTGTTGTTTTGCATCATATAAACAGGTTGTTTCTCTTTGACAGAAAGTCAAAATAACAGAAGCATCTGCCCGTGCAGAATACTAGAATACATTTATCGATGGATTCTACGCGGACATTTTGTGTTTCAAGAGGACTCTTCTGGGTGTGTTGGGACTGCAGATAATGAATAATTAATGACTTCTCCTGTTTTGTATCCTGTGTGTGTGGACCATGCTGCGTTTTGGCTGTATTCACATTATTTGGTTGGGCCTGTGAGGAGTCAAATTTCCTGTCAAGGTGAACTCTGCTGCAACAACAATTGCTTTTCTTCGCCCACGATCACAAAAGAAGCGCTGCACAGTACATCTGGAGTACACGGTGTCAGCGTGCTTGCATTAACCCTGGGAATTGGTTTTGTTATGTGTGAGCATGCAGCAGTTTGTGTATGCCTACGCAGAGAGATTCATCAAAAGTAGCGAGCTGCTTAAGAGGCCGGTGGGAATATCTGCACGTTGCAATTAGCATCAAGACATAATACCCCCACCCACTGGACAGCTGAATAAATGGCTTGCCGGAGTGCACCACGCAGCAGAGGCAGTTGCATTTGCCATTATGTTGGATCACATATCTTTGGTCTGTTATTACTGCTGATGATGTCGTTTTCTCCTCCGTTGTTTTCTGTTTATTCTTTTAGTATCATGGGATTTTAGCGTTTTCCTTGTTTCACTCCCTTTTCTCTTCTGCCCCCCCACCCGCTCCACCCACCCGCTCCACCGCACATTTAGTGTGGCAGCAGCAGAAGAAATGTTACATGCAACAGAAATTCTCTTGATGAATACACAGCACTTTGTCTTGCTGATATGGCGATATAATGCCTCCTGCGGCAACATAGTTAGACTTTAAACATCCACAACCCCCCCACACACACACACTGTCTGCTGTATGTTATAATTTATAACCTTTTTAAATTATACCCCACCTGTGTCGCCACCTTTTCTCTTCTCATCTTCGTTACCGTCCACCTTTCAGACGGAACTGCATCCTGGCAGACGAGATGGGCCTGGGAAAGACCATCCAGTCCATCACGTTCCTGGAAGAGATCCAGCGCGTGGGCATCAAGGGGCCCTTCCTCATCATCGCCCCGCTCTCCACCATCGCCAACTGGGAGCGCGAGTTCCATACTTGGACCCACCTCAACGTCATCGTCTACCATGGAAGCATGGTCAGCAGGCAGATGCTCCAGCAGTACGAGATCTATTTCAGGGATGCGCAGGTAAATGGGCACTGAGCACTTACATCTTTTTACCTGTAATTTTCATAGAGGAGGTGATGAATTGAGTGAAGCTGAACAAGAGTGTATTTCCAGCATCCGAATCGTTTTAATATATGCATTAGTTTGGGAGCAGCTCCCAGTTCGCCTGCGTGTAAATTTGTGTTAGCAGGGTGTTGTGTAAAAAGAGCATTTGGTGACATTAATACTTAAGTTGGACAACAAAATCAGCACAGCACCTCACACCTATCGCTCAGGGGTAGTAACACAGCACAGACATTAAAGCACACAGCGCACTCCAAGATTGAAGGTTTAAAGCCCTGAAAGTTGCCACTACGGAAGGCAGTTTTCTTCATGTTATACATTTCTGGTCAAATATAAACTGTGTTAATAGATGAAGGTAAAGCAGTGCAGCCATTGGTTTTGTATTTATTTAAGAAAGAGCACCAGCGGGAAAGCCTTGAGGAGCTGAGTGAGAATCAGTTGTGGATACACAAAGAGGCCTCCAGCTTGTCTCACTTCCCTAACACAAAGAGAATCATGAGGATTGAGAGGCCTTTTAGTTCATTCTGAAACACCTAATATTTCCTTTTGAAAGAGAAGCAGGCAGAAAGCAATACTGCTGCGCCTACCTTCAGAGTGGAAAGCAGTGATTCATTTCGATTAAAATAATCACAGTGCTTTTTTAGAAAACGGCAACACTGTGTCAGCAACATGAAATCCTGTGAGTAATGTAATGATATGTTTCAAAACAGGAGGCCCAGATATAACAATGGGAGTCGGATATTGAAAAGCCAGGCAGGATGTGATTACTTTGTGCAACACAAAGCCCAGATACACTTTACAGTTCTGTATCTACTGCAGCAAACTCACTTAGCACGATGTTTGAGAAGGAAAACTGTTCACCTGTAGACCGAGGAAAACAAGCAGCAGTTGAAAGATAGAGGATTTCTCTACTCGGCAGAAGTTCTCTCAAAAGAAAATAGTTTGGATCAATGCTGTGTGTTAAAGAATTGGCAGAAAAGGTGTCATTTTTGTGACTTTATTGATTCAGCTATCACAAAAATAATGTAATATTTCTTCAAAATCGATACACATGGAGCAAGTAGTGCTACAGGTTTTAGATCTCGCTTGAGAAACTTTAAAAAAGACAAAGCCAATATTGAAATCAAGTTGAACCATTAATGAAGCCGAATGTTAATCTGTGTTGGACGTGAGAACATTGTAACGAATAAGTGGTCTCTAATTGGTGTATAATAAGAATCAAAGAAGAGGCCGTGTCTGACAATAAGGAGGCTGCGAGGTCGTTAGTGCGTCTTTCTGTGGTTGGCAGCCCATGTGATCGAAGTCCATGTGATGAGTCACAACAGGCGGTTGGGAGCCCTCAGTATTCAGACGAACCATAGGAGGAATTAAGGCGAGTGAGAGCAGAGCAGAGTGGAGCTGCCACCAGGCTGTCTCCCAGGCAGCCTGTGATGTCATTGCAGCCCCCCCAAGGGGAGCTCTGTCAACACCGCTCAGGCATATCACAGAGAGTGGCTCCTCTATAGCAGTCTGCTGGCTGGCTGTGGGAGGCGGTTACTGGATAACCGAGTATCCCTCGAGGACTGTTGTCAAGGCAATAGATACAAATGGAGAGGTGGGGTAAAGCAAAGCCTCCCAAGACATACAAACAAATAAACAAACAGTTCGAAAGACCCACCAGCAGGTCCTCTCGCTGGATATCTCTAACCAGGAGGCGTGTTTTTAGATTGCCTGTGAACTCTTAAATAAAGGAAACCATATGTTTGCTGTCAAGAATTAAAAGCTGCTGGTAGTAGTAGTAGGTTTCTAATGTTAACAGGCAAAAAGAGCAACTGCGCTCTGGAGAACAATTTCCCACTTCAACAATTACATACTCATTATGGTGCCTTACAAAGCAGTAATTTTTCATCACCGTACATATCCTGAATTATTCAAATAAATGAAATGAGATATTTCTTACAGCTAAGCAAAGGGAATATTTTTAAATCCACACAGTGCCTCCACTTGTGAAACAGACACTGTCTTGTTCATAATACCACAGATGTCAATCTACATCTCTCCTTTTTGTCTGAAGGGTCGTGTGATACGAGGCGCCTACAGGTTCCAGGCCGTTATCACCACATTTGAGATGATCCTGGGAGGCTGTCCCGAACTCAACGCCATAGATTGGCGCTGCGTGATCATCGATGAGGCCCATCGTCTCAAGAACAAGAACTGCAAGCTGCTAGAGGGGTTCAAGCTCATGAGCCTGGTACATAAACCATCTGCTTAGAGAGAGAGTGACGAGTTATAATAACATTTTAGATAACTTCAGTGCAGAATAAAATCTATTTGAAGCTTTTCTTAACGTTGAATTTGTACTCTTGTCCTCTTTAAGGAGCACAAGGTCCTGCTGACAGGGACTCCTCTCCAGAACACAGTGGAGGAGCTCTTCAGCCTGCTCCACTTCCTGGAGCCGGCCCGCTTCCCCTCCGAAAACACCTTCATGCAGGAGTTTGGAGACCTCAAGACTGAGGAGCAGGTGAGCTTGCGGATATTTGCAGATTATATTTTAACATGGTTATATTTTGAATGTTCAGAATCAGTGGTACATAAATAAACCAGAATGAGCATACTGTATAACATGAACAGGTCAGAGAATGTAGTTTGGGCTCTTGGTGCCATTTTTGTCACCTTGATGTTGACAGTCGTTAAATCATGTTACTGTTGTTGAATTATGAAGGAAAACCAAACTGACATGTCACTCAGTGCTGCTCCAGACCGTTGTTCTTGTTGTCCTCCATAGCACCGAAATCTCCACTCTGATAGCTTTCTGCTGGTGGCAGCATAGATTCTGTTCACTCTGTCACTCTGAAAATGAATCTTCATTGTTTTCATTGTGTGTTGCGTTGCCACCAGAGCCTCCGGACTGAGACGTATTCATAGAAATCCGATCCAATCGCATTTCAAACCACCTCCAAATATGGTTTTGATCCGGTTTGCAAAAATCACATTTCGTGTGGTTTTTTTTCCTGCTGTTTTCAAAAATGAATGTGTATACAAGCTGGGTATGACAAAATAGTAATTTGGGCTGGCAGTCTGAACAGGGCCAAAGATTCTGTTGGTACAGATGGAAGCCTTGAAGTGGGCCTTTTACTAACTAGGCCACAGTGATCTCTCGCTCTCTCTCTCTCACACACACACACACACACACACACAGTGGTTAATAATAATGGATAAAGGCGTATTATCTGATGAGGTATTGACACAATTGCTCACAAAAATAAGGCTTTGACAGCTCCTCCTGCATATTGCTGTTTGGCATTTCATTTTTAGCCAGTTAAGAGATGCTCACAGAAAAGGCCATTAAATTATGTTTGAAGTGTGAGGCCGCAAGTTACAATATTTGGAGCAGCCAGTACTCAATGCATTGTAGTAAACCTAGAGGCCACTGGAAATGTGTTATCCTTTTTACAGTAAAAAGCTGCTTGTGTTAAGAGAGACACATGTTCTGTACAGTATGTGCAGGAAGACAAGAACACGGGTTGTTTAAAGCTGGCCCAATCTTTGTGGTGGAGTATTCAATAAGCTGTGATGCTCTTCTGCAGCACTAACTTGTGATTGTGGAATGAAAAAAAAATACATAATCTGAACACCGGTTTCCAAATAGAATACATACATGATGAAATTAAGGAAGCCTATTATCTCTATTATCCCGACAGTACCATTCAAATATATGATGTAGGGTTTTGATTGAAATACCGTACGAGTCCAGTTTTGTCTTTGACTCCTGCCTTAAAAGGAAGATTGTTTCTATAGATGAGCTACCGGTAACTGCAGCTGAGCTGCGCTTACCCTGTTAGCACAGTCATTATTTACATAATGTATTTTATCTGCTTTTAGTGGTTCTTTGCATCTGCATCAACAGTTACAGCTGTGAAACACATTTACACGTGTGATGATGCGTGTCAATTACTTAATTGAAACAGAAACCGCGGAGCACTTTTTCCAACAGACTCATCCAGCTGCGCTGTCACAAGGACCGACACAGGAGATCACTCCTACTCACTGCAATAAGACTGTACAATAAATCACCTCTGGCCAAATCAATCTCACAACTATAACACCGTTACACTGTTGTTTGTTTGTTTGTTTGGTTAAATATTTTCACTATTGTTCAGTTAGTTCATTTAATATTATTCTATTTTATTGTATATATTGTGCATTTGTATATTTCATATTTTTTTACTGTTATTTTTATTGCTTTACCTGTATCTATAAATGCCGTTGTGGCAAAAAAAAAAAAAGTCCCCTTGCGGGATTAGTAAAGTAACCATCTTATCTATCTAAACTGAACAATACACTCATTAGATATAAGGAATAAATCTCATCTTTGCAATGAAAGGGGGACCAAAAGAAAAAAAAGTAATGACATGCATCATAATGTTTGTTCTAACCCACCTCTCATCCTGTCCAAACACAGCATTTGTAAGCCAACGACCGCGTAGCGTAGCGTACAAGCCTGTAACTGTGTTGTCATGTCTGTGGCCCACAGGTTCAGAAGCTCCAGGGAATCCTGAAGCCCATGATGCTGCGTCGTTTGAAGGAGGATGTGGAGAAGAAGCTTGCTCCTAAAGAGGAAACCATCATCGAGGTGGAGCTCACCAACATTCAGAAGAAATACTACCGCGCTATCCTAGAGAAGAATTTCTCCTTCCTGGCTAAAGGAGCCGGCCAGGCAAATATGCCCAACCTGGTGAACACCATGATGGAGCTGAGAAAGTGTTGCAACCACCCCTACCTCATCAAAGGTAGGACGGCAGTGAACGGCTGATAGTTTGTTCAAGTTGAGTTACATTTGAAATGTATAGTTTAGGGAAAGGAGCGGACGGTCTGTATTCAAACAATTTATTGTTTCATCTTCGGGGTGTTAGCGACTCAATTTAGCAGATTTAAGTGTTCAGTATAATTTGCTAACTTAACGACATCAGAATGTGCCCAGAGCAAGGCATTAAAAACTTAACAGAAAACTGCACCAGTAGCAAGTCCATAGCGGCACTTTTTTTTAGTCTAAATCCCATAATTTGGCCTCATATTTCAGATGTTACACAGGCAGTTGAAATTCCATATGTGCCTCGAAAATGTCTTTTTGTGCATGTTTTTGTGTACTCTCGAAAAAAGAAGTGAAACTTGATCTCTGTGGATGGGCATCAGGCATTAAATAGGATTAAAACTCTGGAAAAATAACATGAAGCACGTAAACACAGTTTTGCTGACGTATCTGTGTCTTTGATATGTCAGGGGCAGAAGAGAAAATCCTCGAGGACTTCCGGGAAGTGCACAGCCCCACTGCCATTGACTTTCACCTGCAAGCGATGGTACAATCTGCAGGGAAGCTGGTACTTATTGACAAATTGCTGCCTAAGATGAAGGCAGGAGGGCACAAAGTGCTCATCTTCTCCCAAATGGTGCGCTGCCTGGACATCTTGGAAGACTACCTCATTCAGAGAAGGTAACATACTGCAACTATACAAACTACAGCTAATGTAGACACTAAATCTCTGACCATATTCCATCCCATGTGATGGAAAAGGGAGCACCACATTTTTTTGGGCACACCACGACTGACGGGGTTTTAGTATAGCGCAACAGAACATTGTTGGAAATCATATGGCTGCAAATGGTGAGGAACGGAGCGTACACGTGTCGATGAAGTGGTGTTTTAGCTTGCAAAACAGAACAGCCGATGGCCAGTGAGAGCCACTGCTAGTAGCATTAATAAGAACAGGTACGGGGCCCAGTGTCCAATCACAACAAACAACAAGTCAAAACAACACACACACACACACACACATCCATTTATCCTGGTCAGTGTCACAGGGGTCTGGAACGTATGCCAGCATGCAGGGGACCAAAAAAGCCGCTTCTCCGCTGACAACAGCAGCTCGACTCAGCGCCAGTGTACATGTCTGTAGATGGTACCTGGTACTCTCGCTCTTTAGAGGTGCAGACTCGTGGAAGTTGGTTTTAGTGACAGAGGAACAGGACACAGTTTGTTGCACAGGTAGATCAATGTTTCTTTCAAACACTCGGAAGTTAATGAAGCTGGTATTGTGTTTAATTCCGTGTTCACACAAGCTCCGCCCACGTGAAAACAAGGACGTGGACCCGTGTTCAGGCTCGCACCGAGGTGTTGTGCAAACATGACTGAACTTTGGTAGCTGTTTCTGTATGTCGAGTGTTCTTTTTGTTGAGGTGATTTTGAAAATGAGGGCAGGTCGGTTTCATGCAGTGTCACTATAGTAACGCCGCGGCGTTGAGGGGGAACAGTCTGCTGCGGAAAACAAAATCCAGAAAAGTACCTGTTACCAAAAGGGAGTAGAGTCGAGCCTGTACCATTAGTGGAGATGCAGCTTTAGTCGTGTTCGCAGGCACAACATACGTACAGTCAAGCATGTTATATAACTCACTCTCAAAGTGTCCAGTTCACAAGTCTTTGGATTGAAGGAAATCCGAAGTTTGCGTTGTATGTTCAAATAGATCCCAATATATCACAGCATTCCCATCAAAATATAAAAATAATCCTGTCAAATCGTTTAAAGATGATTTCATCTTTTCTCTTTATCTCCAGCACACTAACTCAATAATATCTCAGCTCCAGCACATGGTTTCAGTTTCAGAGTTCAGAGGGCAATAAACAACAATTTCTCTCACCAAGAAATAAGAGAGGAATTTTTTTTTCTTTTTCTTTTTCTTTTTTAGACAGGATCTGCTTTTTTCCCGTTTCTCTCTTGTTCGCCCACCCACAGAGTTTAGGAGCAGCTTGGAACAATGACTGACAATGATTTGGACTCGCATCGTAGCCATAAAAGCTTCTGTCCCAGCTGAAGTACGACATTGCTTTAGAGAATCAAAGAATTATGAGCTCTCAGCTTTCTTCCTTCTGTCTTGTGTCTGGTTCTCTGTGTCAGCGGTGTCTTGAGTAAAACTTAAAAGTCCCATAAAAAGCAGAAGTGGAGTCTGGGGTCAAGAACATTCAGTCAGATGAGCTTTGAATCAGGTTCAGAATTTTGTGACATTTAGTAATTTACTAATTTTGAATAAGAGTTTGGGATCTGGTTCTCATTTTTGTCTTAAAAACTCTTCTGTCCTTTCCACTCCACTTTCCTAAGTTTTGTGTCTTTCCCTTTACGTCCTTTTATTGCTCTCATGTCTCTGCTTCTCTCTTTCGCTCTCTTCCTTCTGGCTTCCCACCAGAAGCTGGAGCAAACCAGACACTATTGTAAACATTTGAGGTGCTGCGAATCACAGACCTCAGACAGGGTTCAGCAGCAGGTTACAGAAGCCCTCGGGGCTCCAACACATTAGACAAGCGGGAGATTGTGTGAGGTTTCTCTTGAGAGGAAGAGTATTACCCCGGGGAGGTTAGGGGGGGTCGGACTGTGGGAGGGGATGAGAATGGACCGAAGGATGAAAGAGCATAACCACTCCTTGTAGAAACAGACTTATCTTTGATGATGGTGTTTCTCAGGTGTGGAAGGGAAGGGAAATAAAAGAAGAGTTTTGGCTGAAGTGCTGTTGGCGTTAGGATGAGTTAAGCTGGTTATTAAAAGGATATTAGCAAACTGTAAACATCTAACTGGTATTTAGATGTTTAATAAGCTTCTACCTGAAGCTTAATTAAAAGTCTCTCAGTATAACTCATGTATTTGATCAGTTTTTGGGACATCCACGCATCATGGTTTGCTCATTTATGTTGCAGGTACTTGTATGAGCGGATTGATGGGCGTGTTCGTGGGAACCTGCGACAGGCTGCCATTGACCGCTTCAGCAAGCCCGACTCCGACCGCTTCGTTTTCCTTCTGTGTACGAGAGCTGGCGGCCTGGGGATCAACCTCACCGCAGCAGACACCTGCATCATCTTTGACTCTGACTGGAACCCGCAGAACGACCTGCAGGTACGACGGCAAACACTGTACATAGCAGCGGATGCAACGAACTGCTGTAGATTCGTACCATTAATGCTGAGGCACGACAAAAATTCTTAAAATGATCTCTTGTGTGACATTTGACATTGAAACAAATACCCCTATTTCTGTATCTCACAGGCCCAGGCTCGCTGCCATCGGATCGGTCAGAACAAGGCGGTAAAGGTGTACCGGCTGATCACCAGGAACTCGTACGAGCGAGAAATGTTCGACCGCGCCAGCCTCAAGCTGGGCCTGGACAAAGCGGTGTTGCAGAGCATGAGTGGCCGAGATAACAGCCTGGGAGGAAGCACCGGGGGAGGGGTGAGTTTGAGAGTTGTCCAAAATGATCTGCAGTAGAAATGGGGAATTAAATCATTTAGTCATGCAAATTCTGTTCAGTTAATTTTCAAAGAGAGGTTTTTGTTTTCAGACACAAATCCCATCGTTTTCACTCATTTTCTTTGGCTGGACATGAATTTGATATTTCCAACTGTTCCAGCATCAAAATATCACAAAAAGAAGTAGGAACTTGACACTGAATGTCATTCTGTTTGTTATCCATGTTTTCTTTTCTAATGTACCTCCTCCAAATCTACTAAATTCATATTACAACACATTTGTTAAATTCATTTGTATTTGTTCCAGCTGCTGTAGTCAGTTTAGCATCACTTTGAAACTACACTGCAATCTTAAAGGAATAATTTGGTTTGTTTGAAGTAGGGTTGTATGAGGTACTTATCCAAAGTCAGTGTATTACCAGCAGTAGATGAGGGTCACCACCTCTCCAATTTGGATAAGCAGAAAGCTTTGGTTGTGAGTTCAAATCCAAACTAACACCAGTAACGCAATAACACAAACAACTTAACGGAGTGAGGTGGCAGTAGACCAGCAACTCCAGTGTTCTACGAGGTAAAATTACTGTTTTTGTCAAAGGAGTCTGGTGGCTTTGAAGAGAGCAGAGACGGGTGTTTAATCTCATGGAAAGTGGTGAACATATTCTAAATATAGCTCACACGTCCACAGATATAGATTTTTTTGATTTTTTTAGGTGGCTGAAATATGTTTTGTTGTTTACCCCGTCCAAAGCATAGTAGATACTCTAGCTTAGTTGTTTTTTTTTCGGTACAGCTGCCTGCTTCTCTGCTTTAAGTACATTTTACAAAATTGTCAGGACGTGTGAAAATTATAGTGATGTTAACTAATTAACACACACTTCTTTTGTCATCTCATGAAAATGGTAAAAAAGGTAAAGAAAGGTGAATGTTGTATTTCTTCAGATTGTCTTTCCAATGAAACAAAAGTGAAGTCACACCAGGTATACGGAGTGACATCAGGAGAACACTGTAGCAGATGGTGAACAACAATAGGGAAAAAAAAAACAACTCTTAAAATTTCCTCTTGAAGTGTAACCGATCCTGTTCGAGTTTAATCTGTTTGTGAGGGCGTGTGTCAACAGTGCGTGAAGTGTGTAGGTGGATGTTGAGCTGCAGCGCGTGTCCTCTGAGAATTATTTGAAATATAAGGAGGTTGAGGCATTAACAGTTCTCCACATCTGGGCTGACTGAACATATTTGCATGTTAAACAGGAGGCAGAGTTTCATACAGGACAGCTGATGTCACAATTTTACTGATCCTGTGTGTGTGTGTGTGTGTGTGTGTGTGTGGGCGTGTGCGTGCGCATTTAGCAGACTATTTCTTTTAATACTGTCAAGTATTTGTATTAACATTTTTGTAAGGTGTTTGTCTGTGTATGTAATTATATTTCCCACTGTTCCATTCTATAATCTGTTGGCCAGTATCATTTCTTTTGAATTATTATTTTTGAACTGTGTGTGTTTGTCCTTATCTCTCAGGCTGTACAGCAGCAGCTGTCTAAGAAGGAGATTGAGGATCTGTTGCGACGTGGTGCTTATGGGGCCATCATGGATGAAGAGGATGAAGGGGCCAAATTCTGTGAAGAGGACATTGACCAGATCCTCCAGCGCAGGACGAAGACCATCACCATTGAGTCTGAGGGACGAGGATCCACATTTGCAAAGGTGATTAAAACAAATAAATACAAATGCACCAGTATGAATATTGTAAAAGGAAGATTTATCACTTATAAATGATGTTTATACTTGGTCTTCATCGTGTAATTAGGGACAACTAGGTTTACCTTGCCGTGTCATTGGCTGTTTTTGATTTTGGACCAGGACCAGGTCACAACAGGCATACAGGGAACGGCAAACGTGATTATGGCTTGATATGATTCTGATGTCTGCTTTCAGGCCAGTTTTGTAGCATCTGGAAACCGCACAGACATTTCTCTGGATGACCCCAACTTCTGGGACAAGTGGGCCAAAAAGGCAGACATCGATATGGAAATGGTCAACGGCAGAGTAAGTACTTCACTACAGAGAAAAATGGAATCGGGACATAGTTCACAAAGGACATCCAGTGTGACTGCAGCCTTCTTTTTACTACAGTGTAGACCAGGAAAGTCTTTGGAAGTCCCTGAAGTTTTGTTCGTCCTCTACCTCCCTCTAACAGAACAGCTTGGTGATCGACACTCCTCGTGTCAGGAAGCAAACGAGGCCCTTCAGTGCCACCAAGGATGAGTTAGCAGAGCTTTCAGAGGGTGAGAGTGACAGCGACGACACCAAACCGAAGCTCAGGCGAAACCACGACCGCCCCAACAGCTACGGCCGCACAGAGTGCTTCAGAGTAGAGAAGAACCTGCTCGTCTATGGGTAAGATGGATAATAAGTTCAACCAAATATTAGTGATTAACACAGTTGGCATTAAACAGAACACGCCTGCATTTTTGAATAGAAAACCTATTGGAAATGCATTTAAAAAAAAATAGGAAGCATTAAAGAATAATAACCTGCAGTTTTTTTTTCTTTGTTCCATTCCAATATCTCCTAATGAATATGTCCAGTTACAGACAAATGTAAAAGGTCGTCACGGTTGTAATGATAGCAGTGTACAATTGTCCTAAAAATGGGGCTCAGCGATATGGACAAAATTATATATCACTACATCTGACCAAATATATCGATATTGCGACCAAATTGTAGGGATGACTAGTGGTGCTTTCAAAATATTTATACAATGAGATTTTTGAGAATCATCAGTAATGTAAATATAACATCATTTAACTGTAACAGCCTTTAAAAAAAACAAAAAAAAAAACAGGTAAAGGCTGCACTTGACAATATTACGAGATCTAAAATCAAAGACTGTAGTCTGAAATCACAATATTGATAAAATATTAAATATAGCTCAGCCCTTCCTCCAAAGTGTATACAGTGTCTACTTTGCATCTCAGATCTTTCTTTTTTTTCCAAACGTGTCTTTTACCTTTTGTTCTCCAGATGGGGTCGTTGGAAGGATATCCTCAACCACGGCCGGTTTAAGAAGCAGCTGACTGAGTGGGACGTGGAGTCCATCTGCCGGTCCCTGCTGGCCTACTGCCTGGTCCATTACCGTGGAGATGACAAAATCAAGAGCTTCATGTGGGACCTCATCGCTCCGACTGAAGCCGGACGCACAAAGGAGCTGCAGAATCACCTGGGTGGGTCTCGGGAATCTACATCAACTGACCTCATCACAATAAGTCGTGGCACGTGGAGAAAGCACGGATTTAGGAAATGATCCCACTTCCTGTGTAGCACCAATGATCGTTACCTTCCCTCTTCTTTTACACTAGGCCTGTCAGCCCCAGTGCCTCGGGGCAGGAAGGGTAAGAAGGTGAAGATCCAGTCGAGCTCTTTTGACATCCACAAAGCCGAGTGGCTCAGGAAACACAACCCGGAGCACATGCTTCAGGACGATGGCTACAAGAAGCACCTGAAGCACCACTGCAACAAGTAGGTGTTCAATCATGATACTTCATATTGTTCACATTTGAGGAATTACATGAAGAAAGACAGTCAGATTATGTTTCTCATAACCACAGCACCTGGGATAAATATTACTGGATATCTAAAATAGTGTGATGAGATGAAAGAGGGAGTTGTGATTTATTATATTTATCAGCATTTCACTTGCTTATAGTGAACGGTGATAATAATTGTCTATTTCTGGGCTGTTACTGTCTTGCGGGTGAGTGTGTGCGTGTTCTTGTGTCTGTCTTTAAACCTTTACGCTATTATAGCAAGTGGCAGGTGGCCATCACTCTCTTCTAACACAGATTGCCTCAGTTCATTTTGATGGAATGAAGCCTAAGTGTATGAAAACACAATTTGCACATGGCTCAAATTTTAACTGTGCCACCGCCAAGCCGCTGTAATTAGGAAGCACTAAAACATCTATTGGAGCCGACAGTCCGGTGATTGATTAACGGAGGTGCATCACATCGAGGCCAGCTGACTGATAAGAATCTTCATGATTCTTCACCCAGCTAATGGCCATCATTGATCTCTCTTATTTAGCGACAGAGGGGAAAAGATGGCTGCTATCAAAGCGCTGGAATCTAAAGCCAAATAGATGGCTGCTTCTTTTTAAAAGGGGGGCTTGTGTCCTCTGGGCTTTGGATGCAGAGCGCTGCAGCTTCCATAGAAAGTTCTCCATTGTTTCCTCGTCGAGTAGTGCTGAATCCAGGGATTGTCTGATATGTGACACGCCGGGCAATTGGGGACATGCAGTCAGCGGGGTTTGCTGACTTGTGCGTTTTCATTCCGAGGACCTGGAATGTGACTGGTGGTGTGTGTGAGTAGGGGTGTGTGTGTGTGTGGGGGGGGTTCACTTGCTTCCTTAACAGGGCCACTAATGTAGTCTTAAAGTGTGAAAGTCCAACAGGTCAAAGACTTTTCTCTGCAGATTTGTAGTAAAGAAGTGAAAAATGTAATTATTAACTATTATTAAATCTACTTGGGCATTTTTGCAATTTTGAGAAAGCGCATCAATATTTGATGTTGTTTGTGTGTTTTGAGTGAGAAAAAACATCTGTGAGGAAGTTTCTCTCCGTTACACTGCTGCTTTTTTCTGTGAACAGACCATGAGGGATTTTTTGCATGCCACTCATGTCAGGCATAGTTGGCTTATTTGCCTCTGAAAGACTGCGTATGACTGTGCCGAGTTCCTCTGCAGCCTCTGAGTGAACCACATCTCTCACACACACACACACACACACACACACACACACACACACACACACACAGGGAGGAGGGTGGGGCTGTGCTGACAGGCAGAGGCAGCAGCAGCTGCTCCTGGGCGGGTCTCTGTCACACAGGAGGATGGAGGGAGAGGGAAGAAGTTCAACTCTGATTTACCAGAGCCACAAGTCCAGACTAGTCACCGCAGACATCCATCACTCCGACAGACAGACACACCTCAGGGCCCTGTCGTTGCTCCTGTCCTGTCTGTGAATCAAAGAAGCATTTCGGCTCATTTAAAACAATATTCAGTTACAGCAGAGGAGAGACGGGAGACCTGGCATGCTGTATTATAGAGCGACAGTCTGTAATTCTTCCAGTGGGCTTAAAAAAAAAAAAAGAGCTGCATTTTAAAGAAGAAATGTCAGATCCACTTGATGATAGCAGCATTGGTGAAAATTGTTTTTAGAAGCAGACACGTTCCTTGTCTTTTAAATGGAGG
Source organism: Embiotoca jacksoni (assembly GCF_022577435.1). Lineage (NCBI taxonomy): Eukaryota > Metazoa > Chordata > Actinopteri > Embiotocidae > Embiotoca > Embiotoca jacksoni. The sequence continues at coordinate 6,217,300 of NW_027185414.1, read as the reverse complement.
CTAGTCTGTCAACAGGTGCTGGAAGCTTTTGTGCTACTAACAGTCAGGATGAGTTGGCAGTTTACAGGCACTAAATGAGTAAAAATCCACTTGGCAACATTTTGTATTTATACAAAATGTTTGACACAGAAAGCTCTCGCCATTAAGAACGCTCTCAAGGCACACCAGACGTTCAAGCCTGGCACATCAGTGCACCACAGCTTCCCACCACTTCACCGTGTCTCCGCTCAAAGCCCGCTGCCTGTGATGTGCGATCACGCATCACAGAGCTAATGTCTCCCCTGTGAGTCAGCCTCTCTACCTTGTCAGCCTCAGACTTCCCAGCCTTCATCTACTGCCAGCGTACAACCACATGACAACTGGAGAGAGATGCTTGTCTGTTCCCTCAGTCAGGAGCCTCGCCGGGGAGCTGCTCATGACGCCCTGGGAGGTCTATACAATGAGGTCGACTTAGGCGAGACAACAATTCAGAGTTGATCGATCAGGCTTGTGTGAATGGCGGATAATTATTTACTCTGATCACCTAAAAATCATAGAAGACAGGCATTACACATCAGCTGTGTGTGTTGCGACATCAGTGAAAATAATAAAGCCACGACTATACAGTACAATCTCACTCGTTTGCATTGTGTTCAACAGGTTTGTGTGTGGGGGGTGGGGTGGGGGGGATGTTGGTTGGTTCTGCTCGCTCAGCATTTGTGCGTGGTCAGGGCTTTGTTGTGACCGGTGGGTTTTCTCTGCAGGGTGCTGCTCAGGGTCAGAATGCTCTACTACCTGAAACAAGAGGTGATAGGAATCCAGGCGGAGAAGGTGCTAGACGGCGTGGACTCCAGGTGAGCTTAACTTTGATCTCCTCACACGTTACACCTTAGGATGCCTGCACTCAGAGTTCAAACCGTTTCTCCCCGAGGCTAGCATTTTTCTGAAACTTTTACTGCCTCAGACTCTTGAAACAGAATGTTTTCATTCAACAAATACAGTAAATTTACTTGAACATCGCCGTCGTAGTTACACTTGAAAGAGTAGACAGCACTTTGTACAGTAGTCGCACGTGGATTAGGCAGCTTCGACAGAACAGCACAGACCTGGCAGAGCACTTTCAGGGAAGTACAGTCTTATTTTAAGGGTGAAATAGTCACCTTGTAGATGTTTCTCCTGGAGTGGTGAGTGTGGTCATCAGCGTCTCATATCAACCTGTTGAAGGAAGAAACGGATGATCAGCTAAATTCATAAGAAGGTTGTAGGGCTCCACCTGCTGGAGAAAGATGGCAAGTATTTTTGTCTTGATTTTCAAGTGTGGTACTGTAGAAAAAAAACAGATTTAATAAGGAGATCAGCAAAGCTCAATGAGGCTTGTGTTGTTTCACAGTAAAAGCCCTTCAGGGGAGTTAAGTGTTTGTATTGACAGTAAATTGATGCAACAAAACAAGGAGGCTTTTTAAAAAAAAAAGTATTATTAGAAAATGTATTTTGCGTAACATTAGATATATTCCTCCTCATAATATCTCCCTAAATCTCCTCCTCTTCTTGGACAGTGAGGTAAAGATCTGGGTGCCGGACCCTGACCAGTCAGAGCTGCCTGCCCTGTGGTGGGACGCCATCTCAGACAAGTGTCTGCTGCTGGGTGTCTACAAGCATGGTAATACACTTGTTTAATAGAAGTAATCCTAATAAAAATATGTAACTCCCGATTTGAAATGAAAGTGTACTTGCTTTTACTGTTTTCAGTATCTATGGTAACTTTGCAGAAAGGGAAAAACATCAGCACCCGATATTAACTAATAACAAGCTACTGTGTGGCAGTCCCAGTATTTAAAGTTACTGATTATTATGAAAAGTAAAACAAACATTTGAACTGGTAATTGCGATGTCAGTTTTGTTTTGTGTATTGTGTATTAAGTGATTGTGGGAAATCAGCCAGCCTGTGTATATTTCCTGGTTCTAATCTACATGTTTCCATGCATTATCCTTGGCTAACTTTGGGGTTTGCTTGTCCTCCTGTGCCCTCCCAGGTTATGAGAAGTACAACACTATTCGTGCGGACCCTAACCTGTGCTTTCTAGAGCGAGCGGGGCGACCGGATGAGAAGGCCATCGCTGCCGAACAGAGAGGCAACGATTTCATGGATGGGTGGGTACACAACACCAGCAAGGCACCTGGAAAACACCGTTTACCTTTTGTTTTATCCTGATTGGCTGGTTGTAATATCTTTTTAAACTGTTAACGTCAATAATGACACAAACTTTATCTCTCTGTCTGTGTGTGTGTGTGTGTGTGTGTGTGTGTGTGTAGGGATGTGGATGATCCAGAATATAAGCCTGCTCCAGCTCTGCTAAAGGACGATATGGAGGTAAGACCACAGGCGACGTATGATGAGGTCTATTTAATGAGTCCCTCAGTATTTCTGATTCATCGTCTAATCTCTTACAGTCTGGTAACCTTTTATTTGTAGTTTTAAGTTTGATGCTGCAGCCTTTTGCTTCCCTAAACACGCACTGTCCTCTCATGCAGGATGACGCCTCTTCTCCTGGAGACTTGGTTGTCACTGACAACGCTGGAGGTGAGTACTAGATGTTCGTAATCCGCAGAAGAATTATCAGGATGATTATAAGCACAGGCTTCCTACAGGCAGAAGAAGTAGCAACACATTTTCCCGTTAATTTCATGACAAAATAGAAATCATTTTGGAATCTTAATCTTCTTTGTTCTACTGTGTAACAACTTCCAGATGCAGCTCCAGTGACAGAAGGTGAATCTGCCTACTGGCCCTCCCCCTCAGTGTTGACAGCCAGACTGAGGCGTCTAATCACAGCCTCTCAGCGCTACACCAAGAGTCGGCAGATCCTGCACATCCACCAGTCCCAGTCCCAATCTCAGTCCCAGTCCCAATCTCAGTCCCAGTCCCAATCCCAATCTCAGTCCCAGTCCCAGTCTCAGTCCCAGCAGACCATGATACTGTCTGCTCCGCTCTGCCCGCTGCCCGCCACACTCAACGACACCCTCAACCCCAAGATGGCTGCTAAAATTGAACGTCAACAAAGGTCAGACTGCAGATCCGATCTATGATGGCTGATTAAAACATCCGAGATCCATAAATCCTTGTGAAAGCAAGAATATGTATTGATATATTTTTGCATTATTATTTTCTCCAGATGGACCAGGCGGGAAGAGGCTGACTTCTACCGCGTCGTCTCCACCTTCGGTGTCGTGTTCGACCCGAACCTCGGCCGGTTCGACTGGACCAAGTTCAGAGCCATGGCTCGGCTGCACAAGAAGACTGACGAGAGCCTGCAGAAATACCTGTGCGCTTTCACTGCCATGTGCCGACGGGTGTGTCGGCTGCCGCCCAAAGAGGGAGGTCAGAAGTCTACTTTTCTTATTCGCACATGAACACACACATGCAGACAAATTACCGCTTTGTATTCCGTTACGCTGTTGAACTGCATTTTGACTTTGAGCGGTTGCCCGGAGAGTCTCTTGACCACAACCAGAAATGTTGCCTGAGTAATTGCTTTTTTTTTTTTTTTTTTTTAAACTTCACAAACAATTAAATGTGAAACCATTTTATCATGTAGAATGTGTCACACTCCTTCCTGGCTGCATGCTTTTATTTGGCAGAAAGGTCAGCAGCACTTTGGTAAACAGGCCGGCTCAGCAGCACTGAGGCAGAGGGAGGGCTGATGAGGTTAATCATTCGTGGAAAGACAAACAGGGATGTTTTAGCTGCAGGCAGGAACAACGTCTTTGGGTCGTACCTGTAGCGAAGCCTTCACTTCGTCACGCCCGCTGCTTCGTCTCTGTTCCAGACTCGGCGGTGGACCCGTCTCTGACCATCCAGCCCATCACAGAGGAGCGAGCGTCGCGCACACTGTACAGGGTGGAGTTGCTCCGCCAGGTGAGGGAACAGGTCCTTCGACATCAGTTTCTCTACGAGCGCCTGCCGCTGTGTCAGATGAGCTCTGACTTACCCGTGTGGTGGGAGGCCGGCGCTCACGACCGCGACCTGCTAATCGGTGCCGCGAAGCACGGCGTCAGCCGCACCGATTACCACATCCTGAGGGACCCGGAGCTCAGCTTCATGGCTGCCCAACGCAACTACAGCCAAACAAAAGCCTCTCAGCAGCAATCGCGTACATCCACCCCTCTGCTACACCCTCAGCTCCAGGCTGCCGGCTCAGTGCCGACAGGCTCTCCGCCGCCCCCGCCCACCCAGAGAGACGCTGATCCCTGTGGGCTCGTGCCCAAAGTGGAACCAGCCTCAGAGGGGGAGGAGGGCAAGGAAAGGCGGGGAGAGAGTTGGAGCCCCTCTCGAGCACCAGCTACTCCCACAGGTCTGGAGGAGAAGCCGGTTTCAGTGGTGAAGGAGAATGAGAGGCAGATGGTGGCGGCGCGAACCAAACCCCTCACACCCAACTCGTCAGAGAGGAAACCCAAGAAGGCCAGCAAGAGGGGCCGCAGGGAGGCCAGGCACGGCTCCGTGTCCGACTCCGACGGCTCCTCCTCAAGCTCTTCGTCACGCTCCTCTTCCTCCTCCTCATCTTCCTCCGCTTCCTCATCACATTCCGGATCAAGCTCCTCGTCCTCGTCATCATCTTGCTCCTCTGGCTCTTCGTCATCCTCCTCCTCCTCCTCGTCTTCCTCCGATGACAGTGAAAGTGAAGGAGAGGAAAGGAAGAAGAAAGGTGAGTCTTGTTGATTTGGATCTCCGACTTCTGAACGAGTCCTGTTTGTTTTTATCCGAGAATAAAGCTAAAGGTTTGTCACCGTGTCCCGTCCGGTCCTCAGTGCCTGCAGCAACAACTGTGAAGGGCTTTGACGAGGACAGCGTGGCGTCTCTGATCACGACACAGGATGAAACGCAAGACACCCACGTGGCTGAGAACGGCATCACCAACAACAACAACTCCTCCTCTCAACCTTTCCAGGGAGGAGGGTACATGCTCGCGGCATCCTACTGGCCAAAGGTGAATTACTCTCCATCCTCTACATCCAGCCACCGATTTAAACATTACTACACCAAAGCAGTCAATCACAGTGTCCCTGTAGCTGTTCAGAATGAGTTTTAGTGAGTATAAGTATTGGAACATGAAAACAAATCGATATGTAAATTGTGGGCAGTCGGGAAATTAGACTGAGATCTTCTGTACGCTTGTTTTTTTGTGTGTTTTTTTTTTTTTTTTTTTGAAGGATCGAGTGATCATCAACCGCCTGGACAGCATCTGCCAAGCAGTGCTGAAGGGCAAGTGGCCGGGAACACGTCGGGTCTACGAGCCTGGAGGCGCCGTGACCTCCTTCTACACCACCAAGCTGCTGGACAACGCCAACAGCCTATGCGAGGACCCCTCTGCCTCGCCACAGGGGTCAAAGGTGACCAAGCATGTTGCAGAAAACAAGGAGTTCTCAGTAAAACTCAACGATGTATGTTGATTTCTCCCTTCCTCCCCTCCTCCCTCCGCTTCGCCCTAACCGTAGGACCCCCTACCTCTTCTGCTGCCCTGACCGGTGCTAGCTGCCGCGTTCAGCATGTTTCTCTGGTTTTTCTTCCTGCTTTCCTTTGGGGATGATTAGCGGTTTTGACTGCCTGGCAGGAGGAGAGATTAATTTAATAGCAGCCTTCCTCTCTTTTCCCACACACTCAATTTGAATTGGTCTCTCAGGCTGTGATTACATGAGCACAAATCATTCAGTCACGAGAATATAATAAGGTTCAGTTTGAAGCCTCTCTAGACTGAAGGGGTCCTGCTAATAATCTGATTGAAATGGAGACCTCTGTTGTGGGTGTTCTCTAATATGCTTCAAGGCAACGTGGCTATTAACTTGACAGGCTTCGGATTTGCTTCTATTTATTCCTTGCTTTCGTGCTTGCTTTTTTTGATAAGGATCAGTTTTTTTTTTCCAAACCTAACGTTCTTTTCCCGTCACCAGATCCTCAAACACCTGCTGCTCCTTACTTTTTAAAAATATGCTGACAGCAGCTATCTCTTTGGCTTGCCTTCCAACTCCAGTCCAAACTATGAATAGACTTTACCCACTGCCCTGCTCAGCACTACCCACTGTGTGTCCATGTGTCCCCGTAATACTAACAACACAATCCCTCACCAGTATTTGCTGTTATTGTGAGATAATCTTAATTTATTGAGATAAATCTAATTTACAACACTTAAAAACATCGATCACGTGTGTGTGTGTGTATATATGTATGTATATATATATATATATAGAGCCTGGTATAGCAGACGAGCTATGAAAACATTTCCTGTGTGATCAGTAAATCCATACATGATAGTCAGAGAGAGTACTTCCTTGTGTAACGACAGTGAAAGTCTCAGAGAGAGAGCAGGTCTAACCTTTTCTCCTTCTTTATAATTCTGTATGTTTGCCCCACAGCTGTTTTCCTAGCCCAGTCTCACACTGTCGTGTCTGTCTGTAGCAGGAAGGAGGTCTGAAGTTGACCTTCCAGAAGCAGGGTCTACCTCTGAAGAGGCCCCTGGAGACGGAGGAAGGCCCCCAGGCGCAGCAGCAGTACCTGGCCCGGCTCCACGAGCTGCAGAGTGCCTCGGACACGGGCCTCGCCGACATCACCAAGCCTCAGTGCAGCTTCCAGACTGGTGGGTTTATACAGATGCAGCCGTTACCTCCGGACCTGTGGGTGTGCACTTATCCGCTCATAAGGGGCCCATCATGTTTTCCTTTTACCACCACTAGATGGCGGCAAAGCACAAGTTGGATAGCAGGAGTAGGACGCACAGACACCGGTCATCTTTTGAAAGCCTATTGGCTTTGTTTAAACAGATATGGAAATAATAAAACCAGAAAGATGTGCCCGCAGTTTAAGACAAACTCCGGAAGTACAACGCAGCGGCTCCCAGCTAACGGGCTGCTTCTCCTCCAGTTCCTTCAGGTCTCACCGGTCAGATGAGGTTGAACGGAGCAGTGGACGGCCAGCCGGTGGTGAAGAGGCGAAGAGGGAGGAGGAAGAACGTGGAGGGGATGGACCTGCTCTTCATGAACAGGAGTCGAGTCCCTGCTGTTCCCGATCAGGTAAGCAGTGGTTTGTTTTGGTGACAATATTCCCAAGTGTTGGTGTGAACCTAGAAATCAGAAAAAGAAAAACAAATGTTCTGTTTTTTGTAAAAAAAACAAAAAAAACAAATTCCAACGCTAAATTGGTAAGCAGCACGTCTCTGATTAGTTTTTATAAAGCGAGTTGTGACGTTAAACATTATTCTGCGCTCGTGTGTCTCCAGGTGCCTCCCGGGTGGGGGGGTATCGGCCAGGTGGGCATGGCTGCGGCCGTGCCGGGCTTCAGCCAGGGCTCCGGCCAGGTCCCTGCGGACACCGAGAGCAGGGTCCCCGTTATCAACCTCAAAGACGGCACGCGGCTCGCCGGGGACGACGCCCCCCGGAGGAAAGACCTGGAACAGTGGCTGAAAGAGCACCCGGGCTTCGTGGCAGACACGGGAGCCTTCATCCCCGTGAGTCCTGTTTTCTACCTCCTTCCTTCCCAGGGCAACACGTTCTGGTCTGGGGGAAAAGAAGATTTTATGGAAACATACTCTATGTGGATGTTTACAGCTGGTACAGAAAGCACCAGTCAAATAAATTCAACCATCGGGGTCAAGTTTTAAGTGGTTGCAACCACCAGATGCTAACATTTGAATTCCTGCAGGAGCTCACCGCTTAAACTAAAAGCAGCAACTCGTTAAAACAAGTGAATAAGCAAGTTCGCCGTTTTCTTTTGACACTGCCGTCTCTCCATCTTGTGTTCAGGGGGTAAATAAGATGCAAATGCAGTTCCACTTCCAGGACGGTCGGCCGAAGCAGAAGAGGCATCGCTGCAGGAACCCCAACAAGATCGACGTCAACAGTCTGACGGGAGAGGAACGAGTTCAGATCATCAACAGGAGAAACGCACGCAAGGTGGGTTTGTGTCTGCGTCTGCACGTGGCTTTGGATCGCGACGACATATTCACAAACTGGAATTGAACATCTCCGACTGACGACGTTCAGGAAGTACTTCCGGCTTATCGACGCTGTAAAGGAAGTGGTGATGCAACCGTTCGCACTTTTCCCCGCATAGTGGCCGAGAAGCAGAACTGTGGAAGATTCATGTCTCCTCCGTTGCGTTCACGCTGCCTGTATTTCCTCCTGCAGGTCGGCGGAGCTTTCGCTCCTCCTCTCAAAGATCTGTGCCGCTTCCTTCAGGAGAACCCCGAGTACGGAGTCCCGCCCGAATGGGCCGACGTGGTGAAACAGTCGGTGAGTCAAACTGGAACCGTGTCACGTCGAGGAAGACCGCTTGAGATTCAGTTAGCTCCTGTTTATCGGGTACGGCTCACTAAAACCTACGTTGATGACGATTGGAACCTGGTTTAGAGCGTTTATTTAAACCCTTCCAGCGACTGCAGTTTGTGTGAAGTGTTATACCGACAGGGGTTTCTAATGTTTTGTCCACTCCGTTTCTATCAGAGAGAGAAGACAACAAAGTTGTAACAAAAACGGAACATCGTAACCTTCCTGGAAGTCGGCTTAGTTTCAGAGCTGTTGTGTTCGACCACGTCAGATGTAGCTCGGTTTACTTGGTAAACCGGATGTTTACGCGCACCGTTATCTGTAATAGAACTACGTCGGTCTGTGCTGTGCTCACGCTGCGTGCCTGTCCCGTGCCGTATCCAGGGTTACCTCCCAGAGAGCATGTTTGACAGGATCCTGACGGGACCCATCGTTCCCGAGGAAGTGAGCCGGCGCGGACGTCGACCCAAGAACCCTCTGGCCAAGGCGGCGGCGGCGACGGCGGCACCGAACCCGGCGGCCTCGGCTCTGGGCCTGAACCCCCTGCTGGCCAACGGCCTCCTCTCCGGGATGGACCTCACCAGTCTGCAGGCCTTCCAGCAAAACCTGCAGAGTTTACAGTCCCTGCAGCTCACCGCGGGCCTGATGGGGCTGCCGTCCGACGCCGGCAACCTGGCCGCGAGTAACTTGGCCGCCATGTTTCCCATGATGCTGTCCGGTATGGCCGGATTGCCGAACCTGCTCGGCATGAGCAGCTTGCTCGGGAAGCCCGCTCAGGAAGGCGCCGGCGGCTCCGACGAGAAGACGAAGGGAGCCGCCGCCGCCGCCGCCGGCGTCGGAGCGGGAGAGCCGTCTGCCTCTAAAGCCCCCCCCCACACCTCAGACACCAAAGGAGAAAGGACAGAGGGCTCGAACACGACTCCTTCCTCCACTTCCAGCTCCGCTTCCTCTGCCACCGCCACACAAAGTGCTTCAGCTGCCTCCGCAGCCTCCGGTCACCCACTGTCTCTTAACCCCTTGTTACTCTCCAGTATGCTTTACCCAGGGATGCTTCTCACTCCAGGCCTTAACCTTCCTGTGTCTGCCGCACAGCCGCAGAGCTCAAACACTGACCCCGCCCTCCCGCCCGCCGCTCCGCCTCCTCCGCCTCCTCCGCCCGCAGCCTCCCGGTCATCGCCGCAGCGGACGGAGCAGCCACAGGCGGAGAAGGACGGCGAGGAGGAGGAGGAGGAGGACGAGGACGAGGACCAGGCGTTGGATGACGAAGAGGAGGAGGAGGAATCCGCAGAACAAAAGGAGAACAGTGGTCCTGACGGTTCAGGGAAAGCCGAGTCATCTTCATCAGAGTCTGGGAGCTCTTCCTCATCCTCAGACGATTCAGACTCCAGTGACGAGGACTGATCCTACGAATATATAATTATAAATTTATTTATGTATCGCCTAGAAATGTATACATATATTCACATATATATGGATTTTTTTCCAGCACTTACGTTGCGATTTCTTTACGTGTAAATACAAGAACTAACTACAGTGTTGTGTAATAAAGACGAGAAAACCTTCAAAAAACAGGAGAAAAAAAACAAACTGAAATAAAATGTCGATGTTTGTTCACAAGGTACAGTCTTGTTTTGAGACATTTTGCATGTCAGACTTTAGTAGATTTCTGAACTCTGTGAACTTGTACCACGCGATTATGTACAATTGCAACAAAAAAGGCATTATTGTAATTATGTCAGGATTAATTTTATTAAAAAAGTGAAACTACATCAAACATGCTCGTTGAGCTGTACTATTAATATATTTTGATTGTGGGTGGGGTGGGGTGGGGGGCGGGAGGGGTGAGCAGGCGGGTGGGGGGGGGGTGGGGATTGACAAACACTTGTATATACTCAGTACTTTTCCAGGTTCCTTGACACTTATGCTTTGCAGATCATACGTTGGATATGTCAGCAATAACTTGGGCAGCTAATGAATGTCACTGAAGCTGTAGATTCTCTGTCTGCCATGTTTCCACCCCGGTGCACGACTCGCACCGCCTCACCCGCCCCGCCCCGCCCCGCCTCACCCGCCCGTCACCGTTCACCTCGGTCTGTCCAGAAACACAATCACCTGAAACTTTGGTTGTTTTTTTTTTTTCTTTCTTTCTTTCTTTCTTTAATCTATTTGAGGGGAAATCTGTTCCAGTATTAGTTCTCCAATCGTACGCGAGTTATCTGCGGTCTGATCTTCTTCACCGTCACCTTACAAACGCGCCACAGCACGTTGGAGGCGCACTTTAAGCTGCCCAGCAGGCGTACACCTTCACTTGCACATCCTAAAATAAAACGGGGTGGGGGAGAGAGAAAAAAAAGCTCCTGGAGTTGTGGGGAAAGAAAACAACCTTTTTACCATGTGCCAAAAAAAACAACAAACCCCCACCCTCCCTCTCCCTCCCCCTCCCTCCCCCCCTGGTCCTGACAGAGCTGTGGTGGAGGATGTATATTATTCCTGCAGCCCCGGCGTATCTGCATCTTTACCTCAACTTTTTTGCTGAATGGATATGCTTCACTGTGCAAATGTACATGTGCATGGGTGCGTTCTGTTGCTGTCCACGTACACCACGTACACGACGCCCCCCCCCCCCCACACACACACACCTCCTCCCCCGTCTCTGCTGGAACGTCTGTCCGAGGCCTTTTTGTTTTGTTTTTTCTACTGAGAACTTCCACTGTGTTGTTTTGCTTCCTCTCACCTGGTATCTACAGCTTTCCAGTCTGAATGTTTGAAGGAGCAAGTGTTTTTTGTTGTTGTTGTTTTGTTTTTTTGTACCTGCTGACAGTAGAAATATGGAGGAGATTAAAGGGCCCCCCCCCCCCCGAGACGACAGCCTGCGTTGATGTGACAGAAGCACAAAATAGTTCAGGCTCTCTCTTTAAGATTGTAGCCGGCGTCCTCGTCTCCGGAGGAAGGGCTCGGATCAAAGCAGCTGGGGAGTCCCGCGGGCGTCGTCTCGCGTCGCTTCGTCCTCAACCCCCGTTCTGCCGACTTTCAAGCGGAGCCTCGGCTAGATGTAGAAGTGCCCTTATCCCCGCCGTACCTCGCGCTCTCGTTCGACCGCTCGCGTCGGTGGCTCGGCGCGCATTTTGGTCCCGGCGTCCCTGCACATGTCCATTTTTAACGACCGCAACCAGGACACACACACACAAACACAAACACACTGGAGTTCACCCGAGCCGAAGTACCTTTTTGTAACGCTCTCTGGCACGACAGTGCTCGCTCTAGGACTGCTGTTGCACAGCGGACTGTTAGATACACGGAGGAGACTTTCCTTTCGGGCCGACGCTGCGTTAACTGTTTGGTTCTTCAGTGTAGCTGTAGCATCGGCTCTCTCTCTCTCTCTCTCTCTCTCTCTCTCGGGTTCAGTCGCTCTGAGCCCACGTCTGACTTCTAACGTTGCTTTAAAGTGGTTTTCTTGTATGCCTGTTCTTTATAGACCTCGTCATGGGTTTGCTTGCAATGCGATTGCTTTTTCCATTTTTTTTTTTTTTTTTTTTTTTTTTTTTTTTTGTATTACTATTACTAACAGTACGGTATTTTTCTATGTCTGAGCAACGAACTTAAACACGCCACCCTCATTTTGTATATCTGCACCCGTGCTCTCTTTAAACTCGTAGTGCCCTTATGCAAACACCCAGCCACCGCTACGTCATCCTGTAGGTGACTGATCTCATGACCTTTAGTTGCCCCACAGCGACGGATTGATGACTGCTGAGCCTCTCAAATGGGACACAAATGGGAAAAAGACTTTTTTTTTTTTTTTAATTTAATTTTTTTTTTTTTACACTGTAAAAGAAATCTGCATCAAACACACAAACGATGACCAATATGCAAGAGGAACGTCAAAACACACTACTGCTGTACCGGGAGGTTTCAGTTCCATACAATGTAATCACTGAGATGACAAAACTAGCATCATGAGTTTTGAAACTTTTTCTTGCAAGCTTGATAATATCCTAAATGTCACCCTGCTCAGTTTTTGTCTTTTCCTTTCCTTTTCTTTTCTTTTTTTTTCATTGGACAGTTGTAATATTTGCAAGTTGTGGTCTGTGTAGTCCAAAATAATTCTTCATGTAGTGCAGGAAAAAAAAAAAAAAAAAGCGTCTTAAGAGTCATTTGTAATTTATTGGATTACTTTCTATGAAGTTCTATAGAGGAAATTGAGGTTTAATTATTTTTATTAAACATATTCTTCTGACTATCAATGAAGTGTGCCTTTGACTCTTTGCTTTTGCCCGGCGACCTTTGACAAGATGTCAACGGTGTCAGGAAATGATCGTGAAACGCGTGTTCCAGAGTATCAGGAAATAGTCTGGACTCTCCTGAACTACGGCAACAGAGTGAAGGTGTTAATCCTGGGTTCTGGATTAGGTTTAGTCATTTCTGTCTGTTTCTACGTGATTTTGAATGCATATTTACTTGGATGATATCATAACCATTCAAACGGGAGCACCACGAGTCTCGTCAGCGTGTATTAGAGCGTCTGTAACGCAGCATGCGGTGCAGAAGTACGGCATAAATCTTTCTTCAAATGTCCGCGAAATCTTAAACGCGCATGCATATGAATACACAACATGCACTTTGTATTGGTCGTTTTGAATTGATAAAGAATGAGACCGCTCGCGGAAGAAAAGCTCCATTTGACCTTCTGCTCTGTCACGGGGCGGCAGGTTTCGGCTCTCTGCTGCAGGGCCGGCGCTCCTCCTGTAGGTGGCGCTCACTGCTCTTGTTTGGTTGCTACGATCAGCAGCAGCAGCAGCAGCAGCAGAGGCTCAAACTCTTGACGACAAGTCTGGACTTGTCTGCTGCCGGCTGAACTTCCTCAGCCTTCAGGTCGAGAGCTGCTGCAGGACGGACGACACACACACACACACACACACACACACACACACACACACACACACACACACACACACACACACACACACACACACACACACAACATACAGAGGGGATTCACACATCGAGCCTCAGTGGAGAAATTCACCCAAAACTGCCCCTCAAAGAGCAACAGATACCGGTGAGTCCACTTTAAAGCTGTTTTATGGGTTCTGTTTGAGAGGACATGACTGACAAACTGCATTCAAAGTCAGCTGACGGTTTGAAGTCATCATCTGCTTCTGTACGAGCTGCAGGGGACACGGACACACACGCACACACACACACACGCGCACACACTTTTTAAATAGGTCTTTCTCAGCGAGGCCTCAACGCGCTGAACAACGATGTCTGATTGATGAACAACACTGGTCTCCAGTTAAATACCATTTAAAGCGCCGCACGTGTCAAAGTGAAACACAGAGCGAGCAGCCTGTTTCCATTGAACTTCTGTCACGGAGGAAACAGGAAATGGGTGTGATTGAAACACTTAAAGTTTCCAGCCAAAACAAAAACCCACCAGACAAACACGTCGCAGCTGGATGACCTGATAAAGAACGTCGCTCTCGTTCAACACGCTGGAATAAAAGACAAAAGGAGGAGAAAATGAAGAATGATGAGCGACCACAGATCTGAGTAGATTTCTGCTGTCGACAGACTTTCGTGTAACTTCCACTGCTTCGTTGTCGGGTGTCGTTTATGGTCTGGAGGTTCCTGCTGAGTACAACAGGCCACTATGATTCATATGAATGAGGAACTGCGTACATGACGATGACGATGCTCTTTAATTCCTCTTTGTCTCTCTTAGCTGGAGAAGTTGGAAATGTGTCAAACTTGAGAGTTGACGTTTAAATAAGTTGTTCACTGTCGTCATTTCAGCATTCGGAGTAAGTGAAGAGAAGCGAAAGCTCCTTTTATCATTTGAGTTAAAGGACTCGTCTCGTTGTTGGACGAGAAGCGGAAGAGACGGCTGCTGCTTCAACGTAAGTAGCCTGCGAATGTGGATCTGACGGTTCGCTCTCCTGAGTTCACTCATTCAGCTGCAGCAATGACCGCAAACACACTTTCATAAACACATGAAAACCATCTAAATTTAGTCAGATGAAGCAACTATCTTTATATTCAACAAAAAAAAAGTCAGAATCAAGAACTAAGGATCCCTGAGTTTGCGTGTCGTCGGTGGAAGACATGATGAGCTCATCATGGCTCCATGAACAGGTGGCGTTAGAGAGATGAACCGACCTGATGTTGGAACCAAATCATCGTTCCTTCTAGATCTGTATCCTGTCGTCACATGTTGTCACTGCACACCGACTCCATGACCATAAACAGCACATGGGAATGATTAGAGTCCCATTCAGTCTGGACAGCACACGCACGGACACACACACACACACGCACGCGCACACACACACACACACACACACACACACACACACGTTTGTATGGCTCTTTTTGTGAGTACATTCATTAACATGCTGCATTCCTGTACTCTTATCTTAACCACCATAACTAAGCGTTTAACATCAACTGTAAGCCTTCCAAAAAAATACATCCAGCCTCTAAAAACCCTGATTGAAGGTACACAATACTAATACTTACAACAACGGCAATCAGCTGGGGCAACGGCAGACTGCCAAAGTCGAAGACCATTATCAGACCCACTGAACCGCCTCAGAAAGCAGCAAACGACAGCGACGTCACCCGTCGGCTTGCGAACGACGTCCTGAAGCCTCGAGTTCCAGTTGAATGGGAGTCTATGGCGCCGAGGCCTTTGTGACAGGAGTGACTGATCACAGCTGCCCGCCGAGTAAAATGACATGCGAGGAGAAGAGGAGGAGGGAATAATGCTGTCCTGCCAGAAATAATAAACACCACACAAACTCACCAAGGTTATTCACCTTCTCACTGAGAGTTTAATGTGACTGGCGGGTGAGGAGCTGGTTAGAGTGGAAACAAGCCGAAGTCCGTCCAGCATTCAAAAAATATACCTACGGTTTTAGCACTTTTTGACCTTATTTTACGCAACGTGTTTACTTTTCTACGCGAGCCGATTGCCGCCGGTCACTGTGCTAAACGGCAGCAGCTTCGTAGAGATCATATTCATATTGAACTGTCAGCAAAACAAAAAAGCAACTCGGTGTGTTTTCCAAACCGTCCCGAGTATTCTTTAAAGCCCCTCCAGAAGTTAACGGGCAACACCGCGCCCATGTTTCTAACGGTGTCATTAAGAAGTGCGGCATGTGACCGTTTCCACGATGTCCAGTTTCTTACGAAAGCTCAGGACCAATCAGGAATTAAAAGCCGTGAGGGGCTTCGTGGCTGACTGACGTACAGCGCTCTGTTCTGGTCCGGCCCTCTGAAGGTCGTCTCTAACGGTCCTTCTCCACGTTTAGGTGCCCGCTTGGTGCCCGCGCTGACTCTCAACCTGTGCGAGTGAGGAGGTCACCATGGCAACCGCGCCTCGGGGCAACGCGGGAAGGCCGGGGTTCGGCCCCAGCGGCCATCTGCTCGCCGTGTTCAGGTTAGCGACGCATTACTCGCCCCGCGCGGAGGCCGTGTTTGGGAGGCGAGGCCTCGCGAGCAGCTGGTCGGCGCGGGCCGAGGCTCGCAAAGCAGGATCGCTGATGAACCGCAGCGGGGTCTCTCTGCCGGTATCGCACATCGGACACGCCCGGTCGTAGAAAGGGCTGCTTTTATTTTCATTTGAGATTTGTATCTCCTGACAGATGACCATTTTCTTGCCTTCTCCTAATTCCCTCCCCCCCCCCCGGTTCCTCTGATCAGGGCCTGCTCAAGCGATCCGACTGAAGCCGTTAAAACAAAACTGAGACATCTGCTGCACATTTTTCTGCAGCACCACCAAGGAAACGAGGGAACCAAAGGTAAACTAACAAAGTCAATGATTGACCTGCGCAGATTTTTTTTTTTTTTTAATGATGGCACGGTCATCACATTATCCGGCATCCCCGCACGATTAGAGAGCAGTCTGACTTGTAATGGCCTCTCGGAGTCTGGAGTAGAGCCCGTGTTGCTGACACGCGGCGTCCGTGCGATATTGTTCACAGAGTTGGCAGCAAAGTGCTGCTGTGAGGCCGGGGCGTGGTATTACTCCATCTTGGAGAGCATCTGCATTGAGGAGAAGGAAAGGCTGGGCCTCAGTGACATCTCGGTGAGTGCGCTGCCCTCCTGTGGCCACACGCGGAATTGCCGATAGTTTTGGTCACACTGGTACATTTGCTTCTCGAGCCTTTATCGAAACAAACAAAACTTTTCTCATATTTTAGCTTTTGAAGTAAAGCACCTGGTGCTCATGTTATGGATGTGTCTAAAGCAGGGCATCTTGAAGAACGAGCTTTTCCAGCGCTGCCTCGTGCCCTGCTGTCTGGAGATCACCAGAACCTCCAACCGTCTGCCGTGTGACTTCCCTCTGCTCCTTCAGATCTTCAAAGTGGCGCCGTACCACTTCTGTAAGGTGCGTTTCCCAGACTTGGAATAAGTGTGCAAAAATATGTGCATCTTCTGCAGATAGTTTAACATCTGGACTGTGTTGTTTTTTGTTTTTTTTGAATCTGTGACATCCCTGTTCCCTTTTCACTTTGAGGGTGGCGTTGTTGTGTTCTGACAGGTGATCGAGGCGGTGCTGCGGGTCGGGGCGGGGCTGCCTCGTTCTGGGTTCGCACACCTCGCTCAAGTGGAACACAATATTTTGGAGAGCTCGGCCTGGACCAGCGACTCGCCGCTGTGGGAGGACATCAGAGCCAACGAGGGCCGTCTGCCCACCTGCCAACAAGTCGGCAATAACTCACTAAAACTCTTGGTCTTGCCCTCGGAGTTGCTCCTCAACGGCTCTTTATCGAAACATTAAAATCACTTCCGTATTTCTTGGCGCACCAGTTCTGATGATGGCTTTGTGTCAAACCGCAGGCGATGCCTCCGACGCAGCTCGAAGGTCCGACGGGAGCAGCCGCGCAGCCGGACCACCACCTTCCACGAGGTACGAGGCACCGAAAGCTCTTTTTACGATAAAAATCCTTGACTACAAAACCGATCGGCGTGTACCGTGATAGCGGATGTCAGTTCAGCCCTTTCTGCCATCACAGACCAGCAGCGCTCCGGAAGCAGCTCCCTCCATCTGTTCGCTCGTAAGGTCAGTTCCGTTTCCTGGGACTCCTCGTCACGGCGGCGTCCGCCGCTCCGCTTAGCGCGGCCGTGTTTTGTCTGCAGGTCTACGGCTTGATGGGGAAGCGTCTGAGGGAGCTGTGTTCCGCACTGGGCGTCCGCGACGAGCTGCGGCTGAAGATCTGGACCTGCTTCGAGCACTCCCTGGTCCACCGCACGGGCCTCATGGCAGGCCGTCACCTCGACCAGCTGCTCATGTGCGCCATCTACGTAATAGCTAAGGTGGGCTGCGATAGAGCGAACGGACTCTCTGACGATCAGTCGTTGATTGGTTGGTGGTCTATGTGCAGGGTTGTCCTTGAAAGTGTTTAGGGGCTATTTATTATACGGTGAAGAGGAGGTAAAAAAAAAAGGACTGAAAACAGTTTGAAACATTAACCTGGTTCCCTATTATATAATTCAAATGTATACCCACGTTTAATGCTTCAGATCTGACCAGTGTTGCTGGCTGACCTTGTGCAGTAAATGTCACCTGCATGAATATTTACAACTCCAACCAAGTAAAAATACATTTTTAAAGCCGCACAAATCAACTCGTTTGAGATTTTGATGTTAAGTCTGTGGCACTTAGAACACATGCCAATATAACACACTTATTTGTAATTCAGTAACTTGACCATCTGGCATATTTTCATTTTAATCTGGAAGATTGAATTGATTTTATTTTTCGATTGATTTGTATTATATTACATTATATTTGCAATGAAAGATTTTGCAAAATAGTCCTGAATAGTCTGTATCCGTGTGTTTTCCTTGAGCTCGTCGCATATTTTTTCAGTTTATTCAATGAAATATTATGGGACTGCGGGACCACTGACTTTGTATTAATAGAAATATTATAAGTTGTTAAAGCCATTATAAAGTGCATAATCAGTTCATTTATGGTGTTTGCATTGTTTTGTTTTTTTACAGATTACCAAGCCGGAGATACCCTTCAAGCTCATAATGAAGTGCTACAAGTCGCAGCTACAAACCTGCAACAGTGTACGTTTTATTTTTTGTAAAAAAATTTTTTTACGACCGTAAATGTGAATGAACGAAATATAGGAGCCCCTCTGCATGCCTTAAGCCTTTTAACTACTACACGTGTGTCTTGCCCTCATGACGGATGTGGATCAAATAACTGACCGCAGATTCACTTTGGATAAAACTTAAACTGGTCATCATACAGACCTGGAGTCAGTGCGGTCATCTCAGGAAGATTTACTTCATTCAAATATGAGAATGTCTCCATCTTACTGAAGGGTAACTGATAATTAACGGTTATGTCACATGATTCAAATCGATTTGGTGCATTCAGGATCATTAAAAGTTTGAGTTTTTAGCCGTGGTATCGTGCAGCTCTGGGGATAATACTCTGAGTGTCTATTGTCTAATTTGATACAGATGTTCATGTTCCCTTTAGGAGGAATTGTAACAACTCTGGTTTTCATACTTATTTCAACTTATTGTAAATACCTTCAAAAATAATGACGTTCCCATCAGCCCCAGCTGCCCTCTTTGTTTACCGCTGATTGGCATGTCAACACGCTCCATACAGATGGTGAACATGGTCGTCACTACGCCTGCTTTACACAAGCACGTCAGCTTTGTCATTGCAAGCATGTTAGCATGCTGACAAGTGCTCAAAGTGCCGCTCTGCAAGATTTGATTGATCGGTTCAATATTTCTGAGCAGACTGTTTGTGTCATCAGGTCTGCAAGAAGGTGCTGATCTCAGAAAGAGTCCTGGCGAATCCCCCCGTGGAAGGAAACGGTAAGAAGCTCTTCATGAGAAAAAACAGAAAGTACCTCACGTGCACGCAGAAATATTACAAGTATGTTAACTGGTGGACAATCTCCTGTGGCTCTACTTCACCTGTCTCTCCTGTGCTCCGCTCCGCGTGTGCGCTGAGCTCCACTCGTTGTCAAACGCTCGGAGAGGAGAGAAACCAGCGCGGCCGGCAACGACAGCAAAACGCAGCAGAGACTCTCGCGCGGAGCTGAAATGAAACGGGTGTACATAACTGTGGTTAATAACATAAATTACAATTATTTTTGGCTGAGCTTCAACAGTGAGGCCAGCACTATAAAGAAAGTGTCTGTCAGCGAGTGAGTGAAGGATCAAAGTTAAACCGTTGATCGGCCGAATGCCGAGGTTTCCGTTTCAAATTAAAAGCCCTCATTTCCGATTAAAAGTCTTCTGGCATTTTACACACGGTCCAGTCATGTGCTGGTTATTTTTTGACGAGTCCCGTCTCTCTTTCGGGGGAGGCGGGAGCCCCAGTGATGAACACCGACAGCCTGAACACGGCAATTCGACATTTAGGCGGACATTTGTAAATCGTAGCTACAGGAAATAGCCTGGCTTACACTCTCCCCCCTCTAAAATGCATGATTCTCTTCACACTGATCACCCTCCGCGTCACCGACCACCACAAGCAAATCCTCAACGTGTGGGAAACACTGTAAGAGGAGAAACTTGCTGTGACTTTCCTGTTGCAGTGACACATATAGTGGTGTGCCCAGTTTGCCGAATAAACCACTTCCCGTTTAAACACCACGCTGCTCTCGCTAAAGCATTTTAATACACAGCATGTGCAGCGTCAGCTACGAGTTAGGTTTTTATGTCGCTGTAGAGTTACAACACAACAACGGCACGTAGTACCAAAACATTTGACCCATCGAGTTACCGGAATAACAACACATTACTCATAAGTCGTAAGAGTAAGCCCACAGTGAGAAGTGGTCATTTATCATATTGTTGATTCCAGGTAATGGAGGCCAGAGCAACGCCACCCTGACCCCCAACACTCCTTCAACACACAACCTCGGACCTGGCGTGGAGGAGAGGGACAACCTCATCTTTTTTTACAACCGCATCTACACCACAAAGATGGCGCACTTTGCCATGCAGTTCTCCCTGACCGCCGGGGTGAGTGGGACCAAACTGAACAAGAGAAAGAGCCGGTACAAAATGCTAAATGTTGTACCACACGCTAATATTTCCTCTCTTGTCCAGGGAGACACCCCTCTGTCTCCGTACCCCCGACAGTGGACGGCGTCTCCTCGCAGACAGCGGCTGCGTGGCAGCGACTCCGTCTTCATTTCACCGCTCAACACCGCGTCCACTCATCAATCCGGACTCGTCTACGTCTTCAGCTCGAGCTCCTCTGAGGTCTGCGGACGTTGCGTTCGAAACGTTTTCATGGGATCAGATTTTAACAACTGTATTTGTGTGAAATCTAGATTTCTATTGTCTGAGCGGTAAACGCTTTCGTGACACACAAATTCTTGAATTTAAATCACGTCACGGCGGAATATTCGTATACATTTTGGTTGTTTTTTTTGTGTGTGTGTTTTCCCAGCGTCTGCGTGAGATCAACAACATGATCAGAACAGGCAGGTCTCCCAACAGACGCAGCTATGCGGCATCACGAGGCACGGAGGACGAGGAGGAGGGAGAAGACGGACCGCCGGCCAGGAGGCTTCGTCTGGACGATCAGTCGGCCTGGCAGAGACGCCTGCGGAGCGTGGTGGACGACCGCATCATGAGCAGGAACACGGTCCCGGGCCGACCTCGTCAGGTTAACGGGCCTAACCTAACCTGCAGCCCGGAGGAGCGGGACGTCTCGCTCTGATCCCTTTTCTGAAACGGTACCAACAATCTGAAGCGTTGGAAGAAAACCAAGGAGGAGATTCGTCTCCCTTTACAAATATCGGTTCACGAGTCCCGTGGGCTGAGTTTTTTTTTTGTTGTTGTTGCTCTGCACTATTTGTGACCTCAGAGGTACGAAGGACTTCACCCGCAGCTCTGGTTGGTGGGAGAAGACTGTGGACGTCCTGCGACTCTCTGCTGCTCAGTGCTGTACGCTGTTGTAGGAATTTGAAGCAGGACATGCTCGGTGGATAAATACAAGGTTAGACCGAGACAGGATGTCACCAGTTCCGCTACTGTTGGTGCAGGATAAGCTTGTCTGCTCTGTTCAGAGCTCACACGGATGAGCAATTACAGTCGCAAGAAGTTAGTCGTAGCTGCGTGATCTGTACTTTTAATTCTTCAAATTATGTAAATGATGACACAATGTAAACTTGATATGTAATTCGAGTATATTCCCTTTATTCACTGGCACTTCAGTGAGGATCAAATGTTTGGTTGTCCCAACACGTCACAAAATCCAACAATTTCCATTGGATTCTGCATGAATACTTTGAGACTTAATACTGATTAGATTGTGATTAAATAGGGGATGATACTAAGTGGTCAATGTAAGCTACTCTGAAGCACTTTTAATGTGTTTTTATCCTAAATATATTGTAAAACTAAGACATGGAGACTTGGCTGCACCTTATCACAGAAATAAAGGGAAAGTGTCATGAGAGCGGCATTAAACTTTATCCAGTGCTCCATGAAATATGCAGACAGTTCTGACATGAGAACTAAAACAAATGCTGTCAGATTACTATTTTTCACATCCTGTCGTCAGCTCCAGCCGTGGCTTACTACAAACTAAATATCACAGCTGATTCAAGAGGACATCAATCAAAAACGGCGCAGGAATGTTATTAAAGCCCCCCTCCACTCAGGAAGGTGTTTTTCTCTTTGTTACATCATGTGGACGTTTGAGCTTCATTGTGCAGAACGACGTGTGTGTTGTTTGACAGAAGCCACTTTCACAAAAGTTCTATTTAAATTTAATCAGAGTTTGACACATGTACGCACAAGCATGATTTGTGACATCACAACTTGCTTGGAACCCAATCGTAATCCAATATTTAACGTACACAAGTGTGACGTGAAAACTTGGACTTCCAGTGAGCGTGGAGTACACGGAGCGGACTTAACAGTAAAGACATCTCGTGTCCAACATTTCATTTTAACACTTGTTTGTAGATTCAAGGTTTTTCTTGCTATAATAAAAAGGGCATCC
>NW_027185414.1:5532500-5592500 GCF_022577435.1 Embiotoca jacksoni | reverse complement strand
ACTGTAGATAAAAGTGGAAATAGCAAGGCCATTGTGAGTGCCTGAAACTGCAACACCACCGAGGGCCGCTAGGGGTCGGCTCAAAACCACTTCTGTCTCCATAGACTCCCATTCAACTTCTGTCATGAAATACCGATTCAATCATTTTTTTCAAAAGTCATTATAGTGTCACTTGCTAAAGTCCTTCTGATTAGTTTTCCATCTGTATATAATCCCATTACTAATTAGATATTAGGCCTCAAAGAGAGGTATGTTTGGGGGCGTGGCTGGTTTGATTGACAGGCCTGTGGTGCAGTCAGGTTGTTGTAGTATACGTGAGTTAACTTCTGTAATGCTTTAAAGTAAGAAGTGGCCGAGACCAAACAAGCAGTTTTGCTGCCTGAACCTCACCAAACTGTGAAACACACTAACCATGTGAGTATTACTGTTACTGTGGCAGCAAAGGTCCAGTACACCTGACACTGATTAGGGCCTCCTGAAACCATCAGTGGGTTTAGTAGGACCCGACTAACTCATATAATTGGGGCAAATTTGTGATGATTATTCCACAGTCTGACAACATTCAAAACGGGAGCTGGAGCCAACTTTGTCCACCTTGAAAAATAATCACGATGACGTCATCGGTCTCATTTCTAACTTTCAAACGGATCATTGTGTATTTCCTTGGCCCAGTATGCAGAATCAGCAACTGATTTGTCCCAGTGGAGCTGAGAGGAGAGCTCCTGGTTTTACGCAAAGAACTCTTTGGCAGGACTATGATTGAGCCTCCTAGCTCCAATTAAAGGATGAACTCACCGACTGCTGTCAAATAATCTCTCCAAAAAACAGCACTCATAATGCAAGCTGACATTTATCTGGTGGTAGAAGTTCTCCAGGACTCCGTCCGTCCGTGGTTGAGGTTTAATTCAAAGCGTATGTCGCCCCCTCCTGGCGGAACGAAGCATCACATCGGGTCGCGTCACCACCGCCTCCCCGGCAGGTGGCGCTGTCGGAATCCGCCGCTCCCCTCACGTAAAGTACTACTTCCGCTTCCACCGACCGCACAACCGGCAGGTGCCAGAGCAAAATACAAACAATGGGCAAGAAACACAAAAAGCACAAGTCCGAGAAACACGGATATGAAGGTATTTCATTTCCGTCTTTTATTCATCTGCACGAAC
Organism: Embiotoca jacksoni; assembly: GCF_022577435.1. NCBI lineage: Eukaryota > Metazoa > Chordata > Actinopteri > Embiotocidae > Embiotoca > Embiotoca jacksoni. Next base: position 5,591,340 of record NW_027185414.1, on the reverse strand, counting down.
TGTGACTTGATTTGTGTTTTGATCCTCCAGCTGTGTTTGGCGCTCATTAGCCGCGTTAGCACGACCCGAGCTAACGTCGTCCGTCCGTCCGCTCGCTGCTGGACCGATTCACGGATCCGCTTCCCGCATGTTTGTGTCGGTTTCACAGAGTCTGGTCTCGAATAAGAATAATAATAATAATAATAATAATAATAATAATAAATAAATTTAAAAAAAACAAAAAGCTCAGTGACTTGAGAATACAGAAGGACGTTAACTCGAGCCGGAGCGGCTCCTGTCCGCAGCTTCCTGTCACCGGAGGTCCGTGACTCGGTTTGGTTGATGTGTCTGCAGATTACGGAGAGAGACCTCTGAAGCTGGTGTTGAAGGTCTCCGGGAACGAAGTGACGACGGGGAGCTCGAGTCTGGACACGTTTTACGACGAGCAGCCGGCGGACGGCGACAAACCCAAAGACAAGAAGAAGAAGAAGAAGAAGGACAAAGAGAGGAGCTTCGGCTCACCGGAGGAAGACAGAGGGAAGAAAAAGGTAACGACGAAGGGTGGTTGTCCTCTTGAAGGGGTTATACTGAGTGAGGATTTCATCTTTGTTTGTTAGGTGACCAAGAAGAAGAAAGGACCGGATGCGGATCGAGACGATGACCGAGAGCAGAGCAGAACTCCGATCCGGTCCGAGCTGGATAAACTGGAAGGTATCCTCCTCCAGGGAACCACAGCTTACTGCACCTTGTCCTCAAACCTTCATTCTCATCCATTACTTCCTTTGATTTCGGTTCTTTCTTGCAGAAAAAGAGCAGACTCCTCTGCAGGAAGCTTTGAACCAGCTCATCAGGCAGCTCCAAAGGTGCAGCACCGATCACATGTGGCACAGCTGATGTTTCATGACAACCAGATGTTTCATGACAACCAGATGTTTCCTCCGAGTCGTTAACCGACTTTCTCCCTCCGTCTCCTCGGCAGGAAAGATCCCAGCGCGTTCTTCTCCTTCCCGGTGACGGACCTCATCGCTCCCGGCTACTCCTCCATCATCAAGCGACCGATGGACTTCAGTACAATCAGGGACAAAGTAAAGAAAGAGTGCTACCAGTCGCTGAACGAGCTCAAGGTAACCGTCTGCGTCGCGCGCGGCTCGATGAACCAAAATAGCCGAAACCCGGCGCGTGTTGAACTCGTGTCAGAGTAAGAAACCTTTAATGACGAAGCTAAAATATCAAGCGGACCAGATTCCTACATGTTCAGTGTGCTTTGATTCACAGACGCGTGTTGTCCACGTCTTTGACGTCCTGGGATGTGTGTTGTTGATGCAGGTGGATTTCAGGATCATGTGTGAGAACGCCATGATTTACAACAAACCTGAGACGATCTACCACAAAGCAGCTCGGAAACTGTTGCACTCCGGGATGAAGATCCTGAGCCAGGTAGCGTGAAACAACGCGGACCCTGACGTTCTCGATATGTTCCTTGTACGTTACTCAGGCTAACAGTGTTCACTCAGGGATTGTTGGTTAATAGTCCAAAATTTAAAATAGCCTTTTTTTTTTTTTCCCCACGCCTGAAAGACGTTTAAACAGCAACAAAAAGTCATGTATATATATATATATATATATATATATATATATATATATATATATATATATATATATATACAGTGGGTACGGAAAGTATTCAGACCCCTTTAAATGTTTCACTCTTTGTTTCATTGCAGCCATTTGCTAAAATCAAAAAAGTTCATTTTATTTCTCATTAATGTACACTCAGCACCCCATCTTGACAGAAAAAAACAGAAATGTAGAAATTTGTGCAAATTTATTAAAAAAGAAAAACTGAAATATCACATGGTCATGAGTATTCAGACCCTTTGCTCAGTATTGAGTAGAAGCACCCTTTTGAGCTAGTACAGCCATGAGTCTTCTTGGGAATGATGCAACAAGCTTTTCACACCTGGATTTGGGGATCCTCTGCCATTCTTCCTTGCAGATCCTCTCCAGTTCCGTCAGGTTGAATGGTGAACGTTGGTGGACAGCCATTTTCAGGTCTCTCCAGAGATGCTCAATTGGGTTTAGGTCAGGGCTCTGGCTGGGCCAGTCAAGAATGGTCACGGAGTTGTTCCGAAGCCACTCCTTTGTTATTTTAGCTGTGTGCTGAGGGTCATTGTCTTGTTGGAAGGTGAACCTTCAGCCCAGTCTGAGGTCCAGAGCACTCTGGAAGAGGTTTTCTTCCAGGATATCTCTGTACTTGGCCGCATTCATCTTTCCTTCAGTTGCAACCAGTCGTCCTGTCCCCGCAACTGAAAAACACCCACATAGCATGATGCTGCCACCACCATGTTTCACTGTTGGGATTGTATTGGGCAGGTGATGAGCAGTGCCTGGTTTTCTCCACACATACCGCTTAGAATTAACGCCAAAAAGTTCAATCTTGGTCTCATCAGACCAGAGAATCTTATTTCTCATAGTCTGGGAGTCCTTCATGTGTTTTTTGGTAAACTCTATGTGGGCTTTCATATGTCTTGCACTGAGGAGAGGCTTCCGTCGGGCCACTCTGCCATAAAGCCCCGACTGGTGGAGGGCTGCAGTGATAGTTGACTTTGTGGAACTTTCTCCCATCTCCCTACTGCATCTCTGGAGCTCAGCCACAGTGATCTTTGGGTTCTTCTTTACCTCTCTCACCAAGGCTCTTCTCCCACGATTGCTCAGTTTGGCTGGACGGCCAGGTCTAGGAAGAGCTCTGGTCGTCCCAAACTTCTTCCATTTAAGGATTATGGAGGCCACTGTGCTCTTAGGAACCTTGAGTGCTGCAGAAATTATTTTGTAACCTTGGCCAGATCTGTGCCTTGCCACAATTCTGTCTCTGAGCTCCTTGGACAGTTCCTTCGACCTCATGATTCTCATTTGCTCTGACATGCACTGTGAGCTGTAAGGTCTTATATAGACAGGTGTGTGCCTTTCCTAATCAAGTCCAATCAGTTTAATTAAACACAGCTGGACTCCAATGAAGGAGTAGAGGAGGAGTAGTAGTAGGAGGATCAGAAGAAATGGACAGCATGTGTTAAATATGAGTGTCACAGCAAAGGGTCTGAATACTTATGACCATGTGATATTTCAGTTTTTCTTTTTTAATAAATTTGCACAAATTTCTACGTTTCTGTTTTTTTCTGTCAAGATGGGGTGCTGAGTGTACATTAATGAGAAATAAAATGAACTTTTTTGATTTTAGCAAATGGCTGCAATGAAAAATTTAAAGGGGTCTGAATACTTCCTGTACCCACTGTATATATATATATATATATGTATATATATATATATATATATATATATATACATATATATATATATACGGCAGTTTTGTCTACATCTTCCCACAAAGCTTGAATGTGGATCAAGATGTCAACAGTCATCTCCAATTGAATTGTCTCCATTCTCCTTGGAGACGCGTGTTTTAGAGACTCTATCCACAGCGAAACACTCAAACAGGAACAGGACTCGGTCTAATTCAGTATATGACCAGATTGCGGACGAAACGATAAAGAGCCTCGTCATGCCAGTCATGCAAAAGGAGAGCTTTTGATTTAATTAGGTCGAACGAAAACAGCAGCAGTAATGCGGTCGCTGTACCAGCCTGTAGCGGTGGAGAGGGAGCCGGACCGACCTCCTCCGTACGGCCAACTATCCATATCGGCATTCATAAATGAACGGAGAAAGTTGCAGGCGCCTAAAGGTTGTTTTAACTTCACAGACCCCGACCGCCACAGGGCTGAAACAACAAACTACCCTTTTTTTTTTTTTTAGATTCACTACACACTTTTTAAAGTTCAGTTTAGGGACGAGAAACATTTTAGACTGGACAGAGGGAAGTAAAAAGCTGCTCATGTCTTCGTCGTCGTAGCAGCGCTGTGTTTGCTTCACTCTTCGCAAAACTGACCTTGCTTTTGCAGTAATGCAACAGATGGGGGCGGCAGATACCTTCAGATCGATCTCTGAACCACCACACGCACTTTTATCTGAACGAAATGCTTTGTGTTTCCAACAGGAAAGGCTGGAGAGCCTGAAGCAGAGCATAGACTTTATGTCCGGCCTCGACCCTTCTTCCAAAAAGCCGGTAAAGTCTGAGGACCAAGGGGGGACCAGCCTGGACCAGAACAAGGAGGGACCCACGGCCACGGACACCAGCGAGCGCTCCCAGACACCCAGGTCCTTTAACCTGCCGACTTCGCACAAGCCTCCTGCAGTCTTCCGGTCACGTGAACGTTCGGAGAAGAGCTGGAATGATACTCGTGAACACGTGTTGAAGTGACATCTGGCCCGCCGCACGCGCAGATGTTTTAAGATTGAAAAAGCGGCGTGGGTTCATATTAACGCGAGCGCGGCTGCAGCGTGTTGACGGAAACCGTTCCCCCACTCCGTGTTGGTTCCTGTGAGCTTCGTTTTCCTCTCACTCTTCAGCCAGCTGGTTTTCCACCGTGGAGCTGGAGGCTGAGAATGCGAGGAATGCGTCGCAACATGACGGGACTCGTTTCCTCTCGAGGCCGTGCATCTTATACATCTGTGTTTTTGCAGTGACGTAACGGAACCGGCCTCACCGTCGGAGGAAGAGCCTCAGACAGCCCCGTTACGGTGCCGCTTTCAATTCAAATACCTTTCCTTTTCTTTCTTTTTTTTACCTTTCGATCGCACAAAACGATACAGAGTATATTTTTCTCGGTGGCGTTTACTGACGTCAGCAAAAGCTTGTGAGGAATGAAAGCAGAACGTAGGCGTTTAACGAACAGAAAGGCTCGACCGGATTTCCTCCCGGCAGTATTCTGCTGCCGCGTGCACGCTGTTCGTTTGACGCCACAAAGTGAAAACCTTTTCGTTCATGGTCAAAGTGTCTCTCATCCACTGTCTTTCAATTCGCGTTTCATTTGCAGACAGGACAAGGACTCCAAGGACGAAGCGGCAAAGGCGGAGAAAGAACTGGAGGAAATACGCAAGGTCATCGAGGAGTCTGGAGGGAAGCTGTCCAACAGAGTGCTGCAGTGTGATGTGAGAAAGCAACATCGAACTCCACAATTCAGTTTTAAGTATCATGATCTTTCGAATGACAGCATGAAAAGGAAATGTTCAGGCCTTCAGATGAGAAAATATCCAAACTTTTCTTTCAGTTCAACGTTAAAGATGCTTCTTCATCTTAAAAAGTGGCTTTTGTTGGTCGATCAGCGACGGTCTAAATATCTGGCCGATGTTTCTCGTATCTTTCCGAATGGTTTAACCACAGTGTCGTCACGTATCACTCTTAAGAAGCGATTATTCTCCTGCCTCGCTTTACAATGTGTGTGTCGTGTAGCTGGAGTTTGCGAGGCGGAAGTCCGACGGCTCCACCACTCTGGCCATCCTCAACGCAGCGGATCCATCGGCGGGAGGTACGTCCTTTTGGGAACCTTTCAAAGAGTTCAAACACTTAGTCCACAATCAAACATCAAACACAAAGAGAGCTCCTGAACTGGGCTGAGACGTCGGTGTGTTCGCTGTTGCAGATGTCGGTTACTGTCCCGTGAAACTGGGCATGATGTCCAACCGGCTGCAGAGCGGCGTGAACACCCTGCAGGGCTTCAGGGAAGACAAAAGGAACAGGATAACTCCCGGTACGGCGCCGCTCCCGCTCAACGTTCCTGAACATCTCTGACACGAGAGCCTGACATCACAATGACACATTCTCCGCAGTTTCCTACATGAACTACGGGCCGTTCACCTCCTACGCACCCACCTACGACTCCAGCTTCGCCAACGTCAGCAAGGACGACTCTGACCTCATCTACTCTTTCTACGGGGACGAGTCCGGCCCGCAGCGCTCAGACAGGTAGTCCCGGCGTCACCACGGCGTCACTCCGAGCATCCCTGGCTGATCGCTTTCCAGATGTCACAGAGTTCAGTCGGTCCGGAGGTCAGCGGCAGACAAGAGCTTCACCCTGAGCTCGCTTCTCACTGTCTGATCACCTCCCGTTTTACCGCGAAACAAACGGCCGCATGAATGAAACGGTCAATCGTTGAAATTATTTAAGACAAACAAAATGGTTTTTCGTCCTCGGTTTGACCAAATTTGGCCCAAATAGTCGTGAGATGTCGTGTCGAAGGACCTCGCTAAACACATTTTTGGCCGCAACTCCAGAATTCCCACCATTTAACACCATATCTCGTATGCAGCAGAAGGGGAGATGTGACCAGATTTCACATTTGGTTGAATATTGGCTCGGCGACGCTCCTCTCGGGTTTCTATCTGGAGACTGCGGCGATTGTTCAGCTCTTCGGTGCCGTCGGGTTTAAGACGCGCGTGAAGCATCCGTCTTTGAAGCAACATCCACATTTAAAGCTTCGTCTGCTCTCGAGGCTGCAACCGTGCGAATCCAATTTGTTGGCCAAATTTCTCGAAAGTCTTCACTGCATGTATTTAAATTAGTCTGAACAGACACGGAAGTAAATGCGACCCAAGTGTTTGGTGGAGGGATTCAACGGTGAGGCAGCGACTCTGGTTCTTTTCATGGAAACGCACATCGTGACGTCGTTCTCAGATGGGTGAAACTAACCGCGGTGAGCTGCACGTTCTCACTCGTATCGCCGTGTAGGAGGAGGTGCAGATGGGGCTTTTTTTTCCGGCAAGTGTCAGCGGTGTCGATATCGACTTGTTTTCATCATTCTTCGTGAACCAAGTGATTCAGAATCTCTCTCTGCTGCTGCCAGTGGTAAATGTATTTGTTTGTTTGTTTGTTTGGCAGCTTGTCAGATTTCATTGCCAAATCCGACGGGTACGTGTACAAACTGGCGGACAATCTTCTGGACGCGATGACCAACGGAGAGCATTCAAGAAGCCTGAAGGACACCGAGACAGTAAGCGCCTGCTGCGACATGTTACCACCACTGACGGGACAGAAATATTATCAGTTGACAAAATACGTTACAATTATTTGTCTTTTTTTTGTTGTTTTTTTTGTCCAGCAGGTGAAAAAGTCGACAAACACAGCAGAGAACAAGGATGACATGGAGGTGAGAGTTTTAAAATGCTGCTCTGTCCTCCGTGCTGAGCAGCTCCCCGGACACGAAGTATCCGCCCGCGCTGCGTAACGCGTTGGAGAGAGGAGCTCCCGCTGTTCACTGGACAGCACATCACGTGTTCTCGCATACGTGGAGGCTTCATTTCATTTGCGTTTATAGATGGCCTCTGCCGACGGTCGCCGCATCGACCAGCTGCGTCAACACAACGGGGGTGAGGGTGGGGGTGGGGGGGGTGGGGGGGGCTGCCGTTAGCCGTGATCCAGACACACACGGAAAGAACGTTTCCCCTCCAAACACAGCGGCGCTACTCGGCTGTTGGAGAATTTGGAGGGGGAACGGTGTTTTCTTTCCGTGCCCGCTGGCTGCGAAGCTGAATCGCTCCTCAGAGCAGCGGAGAGAAGCGAAGCTCGGGCCCCTCCGTCAGGCACACAGCAACCCTCTGTGCTGGCTGTTTGCTGTTCTTGGCCTCTCTCCAGGTTACACTCATCCTCTGCTCGGGTGTTGCAGCTTTTGATTAGGTTTGATTTTATTGGAGCGAAGAAGCACCGTGACAAGAGAGGCCTCAAAAGGCCTGGATGGTTCCTCGGTGCGTGAGCTCCGCGGTGTGGAATCCAATTTTTTTTCTAACCCGATTCAACGCGTTTCCTCGTAGGTCGCCGAATCCGGGTCATCCAGCAGGCCGGACGTCCAGCGCCCCGCTGCGGGCCCGGGGTCGGCCGAGGAGCTCTCTGGGGGTAAAAACCGCTTTCTCCTTTTACATTTAGAGTTGCAACTATCCTCGTTTTAAACAATCATCACTCAATTCAGTTCCCTCAAAAGAAAAGAAGTAAAAGCTCCTTAAAAAGCCATTTCTGGAGGTCTTGATTGTTTCCTCTTGCTCGCCGTAGAGGAGTAACTTAGTGCTACGTGGTTTTCTCTGTCAGTAAACTAAACAGTGGTTTGGTAATGCAGGAGGAAAATCAAGGATCAGTTCAGGATCAGACGAGCCGTGCGATCATTTATCTGTGCAGCCGAAACTATCGTGGAAAATCAGATGAGATGAATCCAAAGAGCAGAGTCCTGAATCTCTTTACGTGCATATCATTTAACCAGAGGAATTCTTAATTACATTAGAAATTCTATTACAATTGATGTAATTCAATTTAACAAAAAAAAAGATTCCTCAGTATGAAGCCGTCTGATGAACCAATTAGCCCTTCATCATCCAATTATGGACCTCTTGCATCTCTGTAGCAGCCCGTCAGTTTCCTCCCTCCTCGGTCAGCCGGTGTTCATTTAGCGGTCGGACCGACGGGGTTCGTATCACGGCAGAGGGAGAATGGAGGTATTGTGTTCAATACTTGTAACCGATGACGACAACGGGTCGCCGCTCGGTAACCGGAGAACCCCGGAGGAAGTATTAACCGTGTGTTGTCGTCGTCCTCCCCCTCCCCCTCCCATCTCTCACAGAGGCCCTGCACTTCCAGCAGAAATTGGACGAGACTACAAAGCTCCTGCGCGACTTGCAGGAAGCACAGAAGGAGCGACTGAGCGCCAAACAGCCACCAAACATGATCTGCTTGCTGGCCCCGACCGCCAAAGAGCTGGAGCTGGGTAAGAGAAGAGCTGGAGCTGGGTAAGAGGCTCTCGCTGCACGGGCCCCTTTGTTCCCATAACTCCAGCGGTCGCCACCAGCTGTCGACCTCCAACAGCCCCTCATTTTACCTCTTCAGCATCCATCCCACACAGGTGGGGGTTTGTCTTTGGGCTTCAGGCAAGAATCTGCAATTAGACAGAGATCCGATTCTAAATCGGCGCGGACGCCGTTCCCAGGGATTTATTCTTTAGAGTAGCGACGCCTTTCTTTTCAATTTCCTGCAGTCGAGTCTCCTCCTCGGGTTCGGAAGCTAACCGGCCGCTAGCTGTGGCTCCATATTACCTTCGATACGAGTGACGTCGACCTCCTTATTTAAGCTCTTGTGAATAAACGTGTCTTCTTTCGTAATCTCCTGCGTCCGCAGCCGAGAAGGTGACGGGGAACTTGGCCGAGCTGACCGGTCAGGTGGCTCCGTGCGACGTGAGCAGCGTCTACGGCATCAGGAAGGCGATGGGCGTCGCTGCGCCTCCAGAACCACCGGAGCCCTTCACGGACCTCACCACGGGTAAAACACCTCGCAAGCAGCTGCTCTCACCGTAACCTGCCGGGGGGTGAAAACACAGCGACGGCACCGGAAGGGCTAATTTAACCCCGCTGAATACATTTCTGCCAAAATAACGCTTCCTTTTCTTCCACGTTTCCAGTGCAGCAGACGGCCGATCCGATGGAGACCTCGTCCACTTGTGCAGACGCGGTTACAGCCGTTGCCGTGTGATGAAATTCCAGCCACCCTCATTCAGTTTAATAACTTAAGTTTTGTACAAAAGGTGCTTTTTGTCTGACATTTAAATGCATTTCAATCAATAAACCTTTTTTTTTTTTTAAATAAACCTTTGCTCTCTCGTAACGTTGCGTGACGAGCCGCAGACTTAGGAAAACATTTATTACATTCTGTAACTGTACAAAAGTCAATGTCACATTTGTTCACATAAAGGCCAATAGATTATTATTATTATTATTATTATTACTACTATGTAACCACAATTACAGACAAAGATGTTGGTCTCAGAAGATAAGGCCACAAGACAAGTTTCAGAGGCACATAGAGCGTTTCCAGATCACAAGAGCCGGGTCAGAAAACACATTCACAGCAGGCAGGTTCGTTGGATCACACGGACGAAGGACACCGAAGACAGCGTCACAGATTCCCCTCATTGCAGCATATATGCAGACAGGCAGCAAAAGACACTGAAGATTGATTTGTTATCTGAGCAGAATAAACACTTGAACAGAAGGAATACATACAGCATGTGGATTTATCAATTTCCTCCTGAAACACAGAACATATCTTGTATTAAACCGACGTCCACGTGACGAGTTGTTACGTCTGAACTTCCTCAATCGGCCTGAAATAGACATTTACCAATTTGTTGTGTGAATGTGTGGCGCAGGAAGGAGAGGAGGTTTTCTATACATTGATCTACTGTACAGCTGCCACGCATGTGTTTGGTCATGACGCAGTGACACAGTGGAGAGCCCGTCGCTTCTCAAACAGGAAAACAAAACAAAACAGGTGGATTTCAAATTATGATCCAAACAGAGTCCTCGGTTTGTTTGTTTTTTCTTTAGAGGACCGAAAATGTCCTCAAAAATAACACGACTGTATTTGGCGTTAGTACAATACACATTAAGTTAGGGACAGAAAAAGGTACAAAAGTGACGAATCACTGGACATCGATGTGTTGGTGACTAGAAAAAGATGGTGATTGTACAGACTGACCATCTCCTCCGTCATCTCCTGATCTGACTGCAGGATGCCGAGTGTCGAAGGCGACATCCAGCACGCAGCGAAGGAGCAGTTCCTCTAAATCCTTACTTCAGCAGTAGCACAGGGCCCACAGCTGGACCACAGCTGGATCACAGTCAGTTTAACCTCTGTGGAGCGCAGGAGTCCGTAACCTCTCGACTTGCGTGCACGAGTCCGTCTCCGGTTCTGCTGGCCGTGACGGCCCGGCCTCAGCTCAGCCCGATGCCTTGCTGCTTGCTCATGTCGGTACACACGAAGAAGGTTTTCAGGTTCCCTTTCCCCTTCACGTTGATGAATCCTCGACACTCGCACGAGTAGCCGAGCTTCTGCAGCACGTTAGACGTTTCCTCTGTTACCTGGAAGACGAGCCAAGTGCAATTAGAGCAGAAAATGAGCAGGTTGTTTACACATTATGAACAGTAAACATAAAACCCAAAGGAAATTACACAGCCCAAATGACGATTGTGAGAACTTCCTTGCAGCAAATTAATTTCAGTGTGACAGCATGACATTAAGTATCTATGGCAGTAGTCCAGATTGGGAGGCAGAGGAATTGGCGTCGTTTATCGAGTTAAAACATGAACCGTTTTTTTCTCTCTCACTTTGAAGATGGATAAAGAAAAGAACAAGTGGGTTCACAGCTAGAAATTCAATCTTTGAGATTTGCTGTATGAAGCTTTGAGTTGTGAGAAGTAACCGTTTGTCCTTTAAAGATGCAGTAAAGAGAATTCCATGATTTGCTTCAGAACATTATATACGTGTGAAATGAGTCGCTGAAAGCTTCTGCAGAGTTAGAAAACGTTGTCACACTGAAATGTGGAGTTAAACCGTCAAACAGTTTCTAACCCGTCTTCAGCTCAGGTTTTGTTTAAGTTATCAGCCTATCTATCTATCAAGAGGAGATCTAGTCCTCCCGATTAATGAGGGTTGTTGTTTTTGTACTCCGGTGTAACGTTACAAACAGCGACCCTCTCGGTTACATGTACTGGCACCGGTACCGGTCCGGATAAACGAGCCCGGCTACATGTGCAGAAGGCTGCAGAGAGCAGGTGGAGGTGGAGGTGGAGAGACATCAGTGGAAGAGAAAGACTTTCGGCTCAACCTGAGCAGGTTCAAGGTTTGAATTGACGTGATGTAATGAATTGACGTGTGATGTAATGAATTGACGTGTGATGTAATGAATTGACGTGTGATGTAATGAATTGACGTGTGATGTAATGAATTGACGTGATGTAATGAATTGACGTGATGTAATGAATTGACGTGTGATATAATGAATTGACGTGTGATATAATGAATTGACGTGTGATATAATGAATTGACGTGATGTAATGAATTAACATGTGATGTAATGAATTGACGTGATGTAATGAATTGACGTGTGATATAATGAATTGACGTGATGTAATGAATTGACGTGTGATATAATGAATTGACGTGTGATGTAATGAATTGACGTGATGTAATGAATTGACGTGATGTAATGAATTGACGTGTGATATAATGAATTGACGTGTGATATAATGAATTGACGTGTGATGTAATGAATTGACGTGTGATGTAATGAATTGACGTGTGATGTAATGAATTGACGTGTGATGTAATGAATTGACGTGTGATGTAATGAATTGACGTGTGATGTAATGAATTGACGTGATGTAATGAATTGACGTGTGATATAATGAATTGACCTGTGATATAATGAATTGACGTGATATAATGAATTGACGTGTGATATAATGAATTGACCTGTGATATAATGAATTGACGTGATGTAATGAATTGACGTGTGATGTAATGAATTGACGTGATGTAATGAATTGACGTGTGATATAATGAATTGACGTGTGATGTAATGAATTGACGTGTGATGTAATGAATTGACGTGTGATGTAATGAATTGACGTGATGTAATGAATTGACGTGATGTAATGAATTGACGTGTGATATAATGAATTGACGTGTGATGTAATGAATTGACGTGATGTAATGAATTGACGTGTGATATAATGAATTGACGTGTGATGTAATGAATTGACGTGTGATATAATGAATTGACGTGTGATGTAATGAATTGACGTGTGATGTAATGAATTGACGTGTGATATAATGAATTGACGTGATGTAATGAATTGACGTGTGATATAATGAATTGACGTGTGATGTAATGAATTGACGTGTGACATAATGAATTGACGTGTGATATAATGAATTGACGTGATGTAATGAATTGACGTGTGATGTAATGAATTGACGTGTGATGTAATGAATTGACGTGTGATATAATGAATTGACGTGTGATGTAATGAATTGACGTGATGTAATGAATTGACGTGTGATATAATGAATTGACGTGTGATGTAATGAATTGACGTGATGTAATGAATTGACGTGTGATATAATGAATTGACGTGTGATATAATGAATTGACGTGATGTAATGAATTGACGTGTGATGTAATGAATTGACGTGTGATATAATGAATTGACGTGTGATGTAATGAATTGACGTGTGATATAATGAATTGACGTGTGATGTAATGAATTGACGTGTGATATAATGAATTGACGTGTGATATAATGAATTGACGTGATGTAATGAATTGACGTGTGATATAATGAATTGACGTGTGATGTAATGAATTGACGTGTGATATAATGAATTGACGTGTGATATAATGAATTGACGTGATGTAATGAATTGACGTGTGATGTAATGAATTGACGTGTGATGTAATGAATTGACGTGTGATATAATGAATTGACGTGTGATATAATGAATTGACGTGATGTAATGAATTGACGTGTGATATAATGAATTGACGTGTGATGTAATGAATTGACGTGTGATGTAATGAATTGACGTGATGTAATGAATTGACGTGATGTAATGAATTGACGTGTGATATAATGAATTGACGTGTGATATAATGAATTGACGTGATGTAATGAATTGACGTGTGATGTAATGAATTGACGTGTGATGTAATGAATTGACATGTGATATAATGAATTGACGTGTGATGTAATGAATTGACGTGTGATATAATGAATTGACGTGTGATGTAATGAATTGACGTGTGATATAATGAATTGACGTGTGATATAATGAATTGACGTGATGTAATGAATTGACATGTGATATAATGAATTGACGTGTGATGTAATGAATTGACGTGTGATATAATGAATTGACGTGTGATATAATGAATTGACGTGATGTAATGAATTGACGTGTGATGTAATGAATTGACGTGTGATGTAATGAATTGACGTGTGATATAATGAATTGACGTGTGATATAATGAATTGACGTGATGTAATGAATTGACGTGTGATATAATGAATTGACGTGTGATATAATGAATTGACGTGATGTAATGAATTGACGTGTGATGTAATGAATTGACGTGTGATGTAATGAATTGACATGTGATATAATGAATTGACGTGATGTAATGAATTGACCTGTGATATAATGAATTGACGTGTGATGTAATGAATTGACGTGTGATGTAATGAATTGACGTGTGATATAATGAATTGACGTGTGATGTAATGAATTGACGTGTGATATAATGAATTGACATGTGATGTAATGAATTGACGTGTGATATAATGAATTGACGTGTGATATAATGAATTGACGTGATGTAATGAATTGACGTGTGATATAATGAATTGACGTGATGTAATGAATTGACGTGTGATGTAATGCAGCGTCGTTCATATTGCAGTCGTTACAGAACTAAATCAACTCCTCCGCTCTTATTAACTCCACTATTGTAATGCAGGTCGTTAGAAGTAGTTGGAGACTCACTGTCTGCTGTCTCTGGTGTCCAGTTTGACTCCTGTGTTACAGATCAGGGGGACAAGCTTCATTTATATGCATCTGTATGTTTCACTCATTGGACAAATACATTTTAATTCTGTTGTGTTTTCCCAAAGCAGGCTGCTCCGTCCACCAGAGAGACAGAGGGCCAGTGGGACATCATGCATAAAGTCACCGAGAGGTTGGATGTCAGACGGACCGCTTAGTGGGGAAAAGAACTGCAGCCACAGGACTGTCATACTGAACACCTTCCAGTGAGGGGGCGGAGCTTCAGCTCCTTCAGGACACGCCCTCCCAGTCTCAGAGCAGAGAAGACTGATGATTTTCTCACGATTTCAAAGCCTAATTTAACAAACCTGTCTGTGTTTTTTTTCATTCAAATTTGGATGGGTAGTTAACAACCCATACTTCTGTGGTGTGATGAACTCAAAACTCATTTTCATTTCTACTTTACAGCATCTTTAAGATCACCAGATGAAATGCGTCCGTTTGCCTCTGCTGGACCGGGCTGAGCGTACCTGGATCTTTCCGAGCTCCCCGGTGCTCTCCATCCTGCTGGCTACGTTGACCGTGTTGCCCCAGATGTCGTACTGAGGTTTCCTCGCCCCGATCACTCCGGCTATCAATGGGCCGTGATTAATTCCTGTGGAAAAGCAAACAAGGGCACACGGGTCTGTATTTTATGATCAAATGTGACGTTCATGTGCAGAATATATATATATATATATATATATATATATATATATGGAGAGTAAGAGAGCAGGTCTACAGCAGCTAAGACAGGATGAAGACTTCCATCTGCAGACTCAGATGAGAAAGGCTCAGTTGTACCAGAAAAGTTGTTGTTTTGCAAACATTTCTGTCAAGGACATTAACCAGCGGGTTTTCTATTCACTCATAACCAGCAGCAGATCTGAAATAATGTTGGATTGAAAATGGTTTGTAGAACATTGCACCTGTTTTTAAAAAAACATCAGGGATCTGTAAAACAGCAAACTCCCCCTTTGATGTAGAGTTTGCCATTTTACAAATAAAACATGAGAGAATGACAATCTTGAACAGGAATCTAAAGGGTTCAAGAAGGTTAAAATTGGGAGCAGTCATCATAGCTGATCACATGTATCTCAGTGAAGCCAATTTAAATAAATTCAGTAAAGTGCTCTATAGATTTACTATGAAGAAGAAGCGCCCCAAAGACACTTTAAACTGAGACTATGTAACTTTGAACAGAAGAAATAACACTATTATATTATGCAAATTAAAATTCACCATCAAGACCGAGGCAGTTCCCTGACTTTTTAAGTGACTCTTCTCTTTCTGTGATACCGTCACATTAAGTTTTGGGACGTGCTACTGTGCTGTAATTGTCACTTGAGATCACTGTTTGTAGAAGTTACACGTTTCCAAAAGGAGTAGAGACCTCCGCTCTGTTTGCATTAGAATTCAAGGTCCAATTGCACTTTGTAAACAGAATAATGACGTGATGTAAGAAACAGCTTACACCAGTATATCAACTGCAGAGCAGCTGAGAGCTTCTTAAAATCACAAACGTGAGAATACATGAAGTAACTGTTGCCTCTTTGTGCTCAAGTACAACATCAAACACAAAGTACGAATCAGAAATAAGAGCAGCTTCACACTGCAAATGTTCTGGAGGTGTGTGTGTGCCTTTATTTGATGGAGACCACCACCAAAGCTGTTCAGTTATTCATCAAAGAATTCATATCAAAATCAATAAATGTACACAGAGCCTGGATGACAAGTATGCTGTCGCTGGTTAAACAACAGCTGTGGGCCAAACGCTTTAATTTCTTTTGAATAAACAGAGTAGAAGTCAGTGTATTTTGTTTCAGAGCTAAGAGCTGTTTAGACGTAGCGGCAGATAAAGACAGCAGTCCGATAGAGGGGATTTATGCCACTCAGTCAAGACTTTTCACTGTTTATACCTTTTATCTCCCAAAAAATGTAAATGTTTTGCACAAAACCTTTATCCAACATGTCTGCTCAGAGTCAGCTGTCTGGTCTGCAGACACAACAGACTGCAGTTAAGGTTTCTCACACTCTCACAGAGACTCTGTGTCCTGCTTTGAGTAGAACATTTACTTTATTATTGGATGTACTTATGTTAATAAATGTATCTTCAGTGTTTCAGAGAACCACAAAGCAGATACTATAAATGCCTGTCAAAGGTTACAGCGCATGCATTTATTAAGCTGGCTTCACCGTGGTGGAGGTGTTTACGACTGGAGTCTGTAACAGCCTAAGAATGGAGTGTCAGTGAATGCTGCGGCTCAATCTGCAAGAACACTACGTCAACACCAATCATGAACAGTGTAACCAAGGAAACCTGATGGGTTATTGTGCCAGCCTTAACAGAGAAGGGTACAGAGCGGTGCAGCGTTCAGTCAGTGAAAGGTTCATGCTGAAGCTGCCAAGCAGCTGCGCGCACTCACCCACACGAAGCCTGAAGTTATTGAAGGAATGTCTGTTGATGCCGTCCAACTTGCCAATCAGAGCGATGGCAAACTCCACCAGGATCCCTATCTGGGCCTGCTGCCGCTCCCTGTCCTGAAAGAACAGTCAGAGTCACGTCAGTCCACAACCTCATTATTAGTTGTTATTTTTTTAATAACGGGTCAAAACGTGTGGTTCTTGACTAGCTTGGAAACAGTTAATAAAGTAGACCCCCCACCTGGTTGTTCTCCTGACAAGGCGTCCCACTGAGCCCTGCGGCGGCCATGTAAGTGCTGCCAATAGTCTTGATCTTCTCCACACCGCTGAACTTTGGTTTGGACAGCATCTGTTGAGGTGAAGGAAAACAAAATGAGCAATGTGGGAACTTTATCATGTATTTATTCCCGCCTCCATTTACATTGTAGGGATTCAGCTACATAATGACAGTGTACTGTTTCAGCCCAGTGTTAACACGGTTAACGTTTGTGACTCGGAGAAGTGCTTGGTCATAAGTTCAGGGACGAGTCCCTTCCCTTCTTCGTCTCCCTGACCTCGTCAAAGTCGGCGATGATCTCGTTGAGCAGCCTCAGGCATTCCAGGCCCTCCTTGTTGATATCACACTCCGTATAAAATTCTTTGAAATCCGGTACCGAGGCGAACATCACACACACACAGTCGTAGGACTTGTAGTAGAGGTCCTGTTGGACAAAGAGAGAAAACCAAATCGTTTTACAAAGGAGGAAATCAAAATTGATGATTTTTAAAGTAATATTTGATATCCAAGTTCTACTTTCTCTATCAGTTGTGACGTTGTCTGCAGTAACTTTAAATACATTCTCCATGTCAGCAAAACACTGGAGGGCATGCGTGTGATTTCCAATATGTTCACTATAATGTTGTGTCTTTATTCCCAATCACAAAAAAGCCGTTGTCCGTGATCACTTCACACTCTCAAAGTGTAAAGGATCCTGTTTCACTCAGGGGCAAGAAAGTCCCGCTGCTTGTGTCCTTGAACGTTAATGTTGCACCCGCTGATATTTACAATTACTCTGATGTACATTAAAGCTGACCTGAATCCATTAGTGAAACCTGCTCAGAACAGTCAAACATCACAGGAGACACTGGATGTCTATACTGATACTGTGAAGACATTAAATGATGGAGGAAATAACTTCCCTTTTGTCAGGACATAACCTCAACTGACGTCAACAAGTGGTAGTTATAATGCTGATGAAAGAAGTTCTTATGTGATTTTTGTTCCACAACATGACAATTAAAATTAAACTTGAATATATAACATGAATGGTTTCTTGTAGGAGCATTTTTTTCATTTGTCTTTATCACTTCTTAATTGATACTTAGTGAGCGTTTTAGCCAGAGATCCAACTATGGAAACCTCACCTCGTTCTTTTTGTTCTCCCCGACAAACAACGCAGCCACGTGGGCCGGCAGCACGTTCTCCAGCAGCAGGCGGTTCAGGTTCTCCCTCGTCTCGATCTCGTCCTGCTCTGTGTGGTTCTTGTACTTCAGCAGGAAGTCCTGGCGGAAGCAGGACTCGTTCTAGGAGGCAGGAACACGGCGAGGTTAGAGCAGATTATGCTGTATGTGGACATTTTCAGTGTGTATGTTGGGGACGGGCGGGATAAAAGTGGGAAAGATGGTTATTACCTGTTGTGAGATGATGAGCATGGTGACCAGGAAGAGCGTGATGTATATGCAGCTCATAACCTGAGGGTGTTTAACCAGCCCTATACGTCTCAGGATGTATTCATCTTCTCGACTGCAGAACAAACAAAATCCCAACACCGCGTAGAAACACAAATGAAAAAGTGTATAAAGCCTTTTCATGGAACTGTGTCTTTGACCAGCAGCACAGATCAATTATACTGTCTTAGCACACTTACTTAACTGCTCTAATATATCGGTTCATTTCATCCATGTAATCAAATGACATACATGATCTTACGAGAGCTCAAAGTTCTTGCAATTTTGAATTTTACTTGACTTTTAAGAAAAAGTGAACCTACAGGATGCAATCTTTGAAAATTGCCCGTTTGTATGTTTGCATTAAAGTATGAGAGGAAAGTTTCAACAGGATGAAATACACTTCCCAGCAGGCTACAGGATTTACTCTCTGCGTTCAATCCCACCTGCTGTGATTATAGCTGTTGTTGATCTGGGTGCCCAGGAAATTTCCGTAGGCCACAAAGAGGTCCTGTTTGGTGCTGAGGATGATGATGTAGTAGGCTGTGGAGGCCACGGTGAGGAAGAGCACTTTGAGCTCAAAGCTCACCCGCAGGAAGACTCCACATGCGATGAGTGACAGGATACAGCAGTACACAGAGTACTGAGGGGAAGAAAGAATCAAGAAATGGATTAGACCTGCAACACATTAAACAATTAACACATTTAATAACCAGAGATGAGTTAGCAATGTAAGTGTTTATTAACGTATTTGTAAAAAAAAACTACAACTCTATATCTATAAATGTATTTATAAAATCTACACATTTTGAATATGAATGCTGGTTTTTATGTGGTATTTTTGTATATTTACTGACTCCAGTTATTATACACTACATGGATTTATTATAATGTAAGTACTAATTAAGTATATATGGGTGACTGGGGTGGGAGAGCATATCATTAGTGTGTTAGACTTCCTGAAGTTCATTTATCAAAGTAATAAGAGGGTTATTGTCTATGATTAACAAATCTGTCACTCACGGGCAGGCAGAAGAGATCAGCCGTATCTTTCCCACGTGTCTGGACGAAGCACTGCAAGGGGTTAAAACAATTTGACTGACAAGGAGCCACTGGACGGCGGGCTTTAAAGTCTGGCATGGCATCTATGAAGTGTAGCGCAGCTAGAAATAGCAGAGTGCATAATGGCCTGATCTTAGCACTCGACACGTGAGCATATTCTTACCAGGTTGAACACGGCCAAGATGATGATGACCGCAGTCGTGATGGTTGCCAGAGGGAGGCGCACGCACGGCCGTTTGACCACCGCCTCCGACACGGCGCGCAGCCACTGACACCGCGACAGCTTCTCTGGAAACAAGCGCTGCGGCCGAAAAAACAGAAGTCAGACCAAAGATGAGAAACAGGTACGAGGAGCATGTAACTTTTATACAGTCAGCCATCTCCAGACATCACGTGTGAGTGACACGCAGCTGGCTATTTCCAGTGAAGGAA
This sequence comes from Embiotoca jacksoni, assembly GCF_022577435.1. NCBI lineage: Eukaryota > Metazoa > Chordata > Actinopteri > Embiotocidae > Embiotoca > Embiotoca jacksoni. The sequence goes on along the minus strand of NW_027185414.1, from coordinate 5,571,448 downwards.
TCTGTCTGAGAGGAGAAATCAGTGCCTATCAGGGTCTGAATGTCAAATGTCATGTGCCAAGTCAGTAGAGAAGCTAAAGAAAGCTGCATTCCAGTGAAGGCAGGAGATAGCCTCCATCTAATTGTGGCGCAGTGATACACGTGTACCTTTATTCACCAAGCACTAGTCTGTTGTAATATGTTTGTGTTGCATTTAATGGTTGGCTTCAAAAGTTGTTGGATATTGTGATAATTTTTTTTCTTTTCTTGCTGACAGAAACAAAAAACAATGACCTTGATGTTGTCTGACACGACCTGCCAAAACCTCTACATCACATAAATATGAACTTTAAAACATCAATTTCATGTTTCCAATTAATCATCGGAAATTGTAAAAAAAAAATTAAAATGTACTGTCGAATTTAATTCTAAAGAATATTTCAGCATATACCAATGCAAAGCGTGCTTCTTCACACTGTGTTAAAAAAATGGAGGGAGACAAACAAACGATGCCTGAACTAGAGTTGTATCTATAGATTTGAACTTGTTCTGGAGCGTCTGACTGTATCACATGGTCTTCAACCATATTGTTTTTAATTTAAGAAGTAGATATCATCTGTGCATGGCTTCTTGGGTAATACAGACCAAATAATGAGTATAAAAAAACACAAGGAGGGCTCCTGCTACTGACGCATGCCGATTAAAATCGCATGTTTTTCTTGCGTGGGCTTCACACAAGAGCAACAAAATAATCTCGAAAGAATTTCACTTGTCATGCACAAGGAAATTAAATTCTTTGAGAAGCGCTTCTGAGTCACACACATGTAATTCAGCCCAGAATTATATGATATAGTACTTTAAAACCTGTTACTGGAAAAGTAACAACCCTTTTACACTGAAGCTTGACCTGCCTCCAGCGAGGCTTTGGAGGCTGCGGTAAAGAGGTATGAAAGGCGTGTTGTGCTTGTGAGGTTCTTTTTTTTCCAGCTTCTACAAACCCAAATACTGACCGGGCCTGAACAGAAACCTGAAATTAACCACCTAAATAGCTCAATTTTGAGGATAAGACTTAACACACTGACCTGCAAGTGACCCGCGAAACAGATGGCCAGGGTCAACAGCAGCACACACACCAACACGCCGAATGACATCCCCAATATCTGTCGACTGACGGAGAGAAAACCAGAGCGTGCCAAAAATATCAGTCTCCTGCCTATTTACTGACACAAATGTCATCTTCATAGTGCGCTTTTGAAATAACTTCTCGCTACACCTCAAAAACTCAAAAGGACAAAGAAAAAATAGGCCAGCTGTCTCTTCTTCCCAACAGATTTTAATATAACAGGAAAATATGATCATACTCACTCCTTCGTGACAAACATCTGAACCAAAAAGATGCAGAGGAAGATGAAGGTGGCACAGCCGACATAGTGTTTGAACATCGGCAAATCCAGAGCTCGGTACTTAGAGGAGCAAAAAAAACAAACAGAAAACACACAAACCTCGTAGTCAGTACGAGAATGATTGATGGGAAATGTATTACAAAGTAGAAATAAAAATGCTTTTAATGGCTTCTTGGCGTCCAACCAACCTGTTTTTCCAGATCTTTCTTTGGAAACCATAAAGCCAGACTGACGCTCTCTTCAGACTTCGACCACTGCCTAAGAGAGACGAGGGACGAATGAAGGATGGAGAAAGAAAGAGAACGAGGTAGGAAGACAGAAAACAGCATGAATAGATATTTGCTCTGTCTTTTACACTTCAGGTGTCACAGGTTTAATATCTGCACTGTTAGTGTTTTAATGGGGAGATCAGCGCTGGATCACATCGGCCATAAACAGCTGAGCTTGCGCTTGTGGTAAGAACTTGACACAATACCAACCCCTTGTTGAGAAGGTCTGCACTTGTGATGACATTAGGTCAATAAACAAGTTTTAGCAGCCTGGTTCTCACAGATCACAATCAATAAACATGCAAAGAAGTGATTGTAATCATAATTTCTGTTCATTATATACAAAAACTATTCTACAAAGTAAAGATCCGTGCTATGCGCAAAATTAATACCGCACACAGTATTATCCTGACATCAATTACAATATTTACGTCAGTACTAAAAGCACTATTTTTATGCGGGCTCAAAATCCGTGAGAAGGAGAATGCCGATTTTATTCAATTTTCCTCCGCAGTTTTTGTGTCTGTCGCAGATGAAGCTGTGTTAGTGCTGACCAGGCAGCACAGTGTCATTTTGACACTCAGTTTGGTACGAAATTGCCGTTGCAATTGCAATAAAAGAATTGCTCAGATCACCTCGTGTTGCAAAAGCAGGGTCACTTCCATGGCTTTAGCTGGAGGTAATATGCACACCGACACCTCAAGTAAAAATAACACCTTTCATTTATGTTCAGTGTGGCCTTTTTTGCGTTTGCTACTCTTTTTTCACCTTCTGCAGACATGTGCATCAAAAGACATTTGTTATTGTGATTGAGGAACATTTGTATCCATAAACTCATCCACAGATGCAATCTAGCGACAAACGGTATCAAAAAAAACATCAGTACATCAGCATACGATGTTGAGAAGCCGACGGAAACTTTTAACTGTTGGATGTCTCCATGCAGTTTCATTAAATAGCTGCAGGCATCAACCAGCAGCAGGAGTGAGATACATGTTTCATGAACCGCCTCTGATTTAAGAGAGAGGCTGTGTAATCTTACTGATTATTTAAATTGTTCAACACATCACTATGGATTAGTCATGGTAGGGTTTTTTAATGTCACATTAGGAAGCTATTTCTCAGATTTCCTGTTTAACAGTTCAATCATCTCGAGTAACGCAGCAGTCGTCAGGATGAGTCCTGAGCTCTGGGATCTGTGCAGCTGTTTTTATTGTACACAATAGTCTAAACTCAAAGCCAAAACCTCTGTCTAAATATTACAGTGAGCAATTCCAAATAGGTTACGCATATAAATAAACACTAGCAGCACTTTCATTTTTCAGCCTCTACATACTATTCACAGAATTTTTTTTTTTTTTTTTTTTAAGTTCACGTGAGAATTTTCCCCCCAATCTCTCAGTAAAATTGTGTCCGGCTCACACCAGCAAAGGTCAACAAAAAACAATATGAACAAATCTGTTCCCAACAAATATCTCTGAATCCACGTCAGACTCAACACAACACGATAACATACGACCTGATTTGACCAATAATTAAATACAAGTTCAGAACTGATGCTGGTTCACTGAAACACAAAAGCTTGTGGCGAGGGATACTGTCAGGGCATCGACATCATAATTAAGGTAATGGATATTAATATTTGGGGGTTGTGTATTTAGTTTTTTAAATTTTGGAAGGGAGATTCATCTTGTTGCATCTACTGCATCATTTTACAGTTGTTGGGATTATACAGTCTGGACCAAAGTGGTGGACCGATCCACCAACAAACCCACAGACAAATACTGCAGAGAATAAAAGCATTGGGGTTCAATTTTACTTGATATTGTTCACTTAAACCTGAGAATTAAATCACAACATCTTGATATGAGACGCATGTCACATAGCCATGCTTAATATCAACTATTCTGCAGTCATACCACAGCAAACAAACACGTCCTTTATCATCACTGATATCGGTGAACCCGAAAGGGCAGAAGAGGGTTTTTTTTGCTGTGCAACTCGGTGCAGATTTAACCTTTCAACATATTTTTCCTGCAGTTTGGGTTATAATATTTTATGAAATATACTATGAAAATAAATACACCAAAAATAGACCTACTTGCTGCTGAGCTCATCTATGGTCGTGGTCATCTCATTGTGCAGCTCCTCATCAAACTTACTCTTCTGAGATTTGTTCCTGCAGCAGAAAGCACAGAAACAATTAGGAAGAAGCCGGCCGGTAGACTCTGAAACACACCGGCTGAAGGGAACACATGCTGGAAAACCAGACCAGGTCATGCGGGTTACTCAGGTCCAGTCTAGCTGTGCTTGAAAGGAACTCGGTCAATGCCGTTCTGAGCATTAGTGAGAAAAAAAGAGAAACGTGGTTTGTGCCTGGGAGAGAGTTATGTAGAGGGAGTGTGCCGGATGCAGAATGCTGTGTGTTAGATGATCTCTGTGGGATTCGGCAGGCGTGTTTCTGTTGTGCTTCTGCCTGGAAACCCCCCCGACTCTATCAGGAAGGAAACACTCACACACATGCCCAGACACAGATACACTCGAGCCCCAGCCAGTGATCAGGGTTAATAGGAGCATGTCAGTCCACTAACGGAGTTATAGAGTTTGTGAGGTCACGTGTTGCCCTGTTACACAGAGATAGCGGTTAGAAACGGTGAGAGAAGAACAGTGTTACACCACTGCTCAGGTTAGAGTTGGGATAGAAAGGCTCTCCACTATCACAGCAGTTCTCAGCCTCGGGATCGGGATACTACATAAAAATCTTCGGGCGTGTGTGGGATTAACACAGTGATTAAAAAACACATGTGAGATTTATATTTGTTATATTGGAATTTATAGTGTAATATGTTATCATATCAAAGTTATGATGAAAAATGAGTCAGTTTAGTATTTACTCCCACAAAAGGGATCAATTAAAAACATGATATATAATTCCTTTGGGCAAACTGCAGGGCTAAACTGATTGCTGGGTGATAATCTGCAATTTAAAAAAATGATAGAAACACTAAAAACTTAATGCATTTTTTCCAACATGTGAAAGCTCACAATCATCTGCATTTACACAAGGGGCTGTGAGCAAGTATCAATTCTTTTTGTTCATTGGTGTGACGAGGTGAAAGGTGGAGAACTGCTGCTGTGGAATGAGGACCCTCCGTACCATGAAGGTCCCACTCACTTATAGCTGCTGAACTGAGAGGTGGGCAAGGAGAACGGCTCTTCAAGAGACTCATCAACGCTGTCAGGGTCCAACAGTAAGACACAAACATATTCATCACAACAGGGCAGCGAGGAGCCCAAAAAATCCACAGGAATTATGTCATATAGTTTAAATGTAAAAAAATCTAGACGGCTACATATCTGCTTGTGAGCCGCAATCAAAACGTTCCATCGCAGTAAAATGTATTAAACTATGCAAAGTCATTAAGACTGTGTGGGTGCACGTTATTTCTCTGTCACTTCACTCTCAGAGACGTCCATCAGCTGCTGCCTCTGCTTTAGTGGAGCGAGATAAAAACAATCCTACATTCTTCCAGGGTGGAAGGTTTGCGCTTTTAGGCTCACACTTACCACCTCAAATCACATCACTCCAGCCCACACTGTTTGTGTAGGCGAGTCCTGCCCACTAATCAGTAGCTACACTTTAAACATTTGTCTGTTTGCTTACTGCATGTGCCAGATGGGCAGAGAGAATTATCCATTACAAGCTATAGCCATAATCAATTTGTCTATGCGTTATTTGAGGCTGATGGAAGGGCGCAGCGGTCCCATCAGTCAGCAGGAAACACTGCCAGTACAGCAGAGCAGTGCTAAGCAGATGCTAAGTGACAGCTTTAGTAGACAAACCTGTATTTGCTGGGTGAAACTAACGCCTGTAACATTCAGTTTGTTCTGGCAAGCTGAATCAAATAATGTCTGATTCTAAAAACAATTTGCGTATTACCACCACCTCCTCTGTGGATCTGCAATATCTAGTACCACTCAGACTTCAAGGTCAAAGAGTCATTTTCTCAGTTTCCTACTCTGCAACCTGCCACTTCCATGTAACCATCTCAGCTATGTGAAAACACGCAGCACAGATGGTTACACACAGAATAGGATGTTAACATGCTGCCTAGACCATGAACTGGATGTTACGTGAATCATGCATCCACATAATAACAAAAGGGTAAGAAAAGTTGAAAAGATGATCTAATACGACTCCATAATGGGTAAACACCAGTCACAATATTCCATAAAAATGTCTAATCTTTGACAAAATGCAAGCATTGTACATATTATGATAATGTCTATGTGTACTGCTGAATATTGGCATTAATGTAATGGCTGCTAGATAAATAAAACAAAAAAAACATAATGTACTTCTAAATGATTTCACACACTGTATTACATAATGTTATTATAAAGTCAGATGGAAATATAATGAGCTCTGATTCGACGAACAGATGGGAACGTCCTGGCCGGGAACGTAGCTGGCAAACACTCTTCCCTTCTGAAGCAGTGACCATCAAGTCAAGATGCTACCGAGTAACAGGGCTGTCACCTTGGCCTGTGCGAGTCTGTGTGAGAACACTTTTTATCCATGCCAAGATTCACATTCTGCTAAAGTCATACATGGGATTTATTGTGCAGAAACTGTAGCGGCTCAGACTCGTCTTACCTCTCCGTGATCTTGGAGCCGGGCGCCGGGCGCAGAGGAATGTCCTGGAAAAGACGGGGACACAGTTCATCCAATAAATATGTTTAGTAACGCAAGTGTTGGAGGCCACGCCCAATAGAACTCAAGTTATCTAACGTTTTGATTTGGAAAATACTTTAAACTCTGAGGATAATTACTACATTAAGTCACTGTGTCCATTTCACTTGTTTTAGAGATAAATCTCAAATACTATTGTTGATCAAAGAAACAGGAAATCTGTTTAAAATTGCTTCTTCTTGCCTAAAGTTTTTACACATCCAATGTTTTGACAATGAAATGAAGACCTTGTCCAACAGTTCTATCTACAGCTAATCTATCCTCTTATATTACTTCATGTAATGAAATTGCTGACACATCGAAAACATGCTTTGTATTCGTTTACCGTCTAATATGTTATCTTCATACCAACTAACGATGACCCAAATAAAACATAACAACAATCCAGCCAGCTTACCTTGAAACGTGGCTTGCCATTGACGATGGTGTCCGGACTAAAGCCCTCTCGGCTCTGGAGGTGGGCAAAAGGTTTCACAGCCCCCCAGGATTCAAGGTAACGGGTCATACGCACGGATGCCCGCATCTTCAGACCATCGCTCACCCGAGGTTTAGCTGCAGTTCGGGTTTTCAGTGATGAATCCTTTGACTTAAAGCAGACGCAAACAAACATAGAATTCATATTACGTTGAAGTTAGAGTGAGTGTGTCCTAAATCATGAATCGGAGAGTACTCTGGAACAGCACGCGTCCATTATGTTTGTGCAATCGTCTAGTTTTGATAGTAAAATGAAACGTGGATCAGCGGCAGGTTTTGGAGAAATGGAAGAATGCCAGCGACCGCAAGAGGATTGCTCAGAAGTGATGTGTGTATGAGTCACTGCACTGAAGAATTTTTCTCCGTTTACATCATGCATGCATTTGGCACCAAATTATAGGAAAAGGATATAGCAAAGCAAAAAACATCTGTTGCTCAGGGTCATGTGAGCATTTTATGAACCTAGTGTAGTCAAGACTGGGGAGAAAATGTTTGGCTAGAAAAATCTATTGGCAGAAAATGTGTTTATATTTATGGCTTTTGCTTTTTCTGAAATCACAGTAAATTCCTTTGTATGCCTTGGCTTGGGACAAATAGCAGGGTTAGAAAAAAAGTTTAAAAAAACAACACTGTATTGTAGCTAACATATGTATAACGTATGTGACAGTAAAAAGATCAGACATGATTATAAGCATTCTAACATCCAGTAAGAAAAAACTAAACAAAACACACAATACAGTCTGTGCTCAAAATATGTTCGAAGGTTTTAAAATGATTTACGTGATTAAATAATTGTTTTTCATATCTTCCAGTTTTCAAATGCTAAGGATTTGTCACTGTCCCATACAATGTGTATATTTGATGAAGACAGGCGAGAACTTACCCGCGGATCGATGACTAGGTAGGTGCGGACATTGAGCTCTTTTAGGTAGGGGTCCCTGAGGTGGCCCTCACCCTCTTCCACTTCATAAGCTTTGTTCAGGTGCTTCAGAGTCGCTTCTGTGATGTGGACACGTCTGAGCAAGTGATGAAAAGAAAGTATTTAATATTTGGCATGGCATATATAACAGGGGTTTCTATTATTTTGTCCACCCCACTTATATCATGTAGATGTGACAGAAATAGCAGAGACACTTTTTTGAGTATTGCAATAGAGTTTAAAAGATTAACATTACATAAAAACTGCATCTTTAACAATGATAAGTGTAGAATAAAATTACAAAACATATAACTTTATGCTGGATAAATGTATATAATTATCCTCACGAATGTGACTGAACACCTTTGTTGTGGATATGAGTAGCTTACTCTCTCGAACAAATTTGCATATAAATATATGGGCCAATATATCTGTATCATTAAGTGTACAAATATAACTTGACTTGATAGTATTAAGGAAGCCTGAATCTCAGTCAACCTCAGCTTGTTAAAGTCAATATAAAAATATTAAACATAAACGTGTATAAAGGGTTATGAAAGAAAAGAAGAGCTACTTACCCTGGAAACCCACCTGACTCCATATGATTGGCCAGAGTGACGTCATGTGACCACACATCAAACTGCCACTTGCGAAGGCCAATCACACCGCAAAGTACGTTTCCCGAGTGAACGCCCACTCTCATGTTGATATCCACTCCGGTGGCCTCCCGTACCTGCCTGGAGAAGTGTCACAAATACTGAAACTTGTTGTTTCTGTATGCAGGGCTTCAAGGACCTTCAATGTCCTTCAAGGCACATTAACATTAGGAGAGTGACATTTCTGTCCTTTCCATGATGAAGCCCTGTGTCTGTCTTAATATGTATGGTAAAACTCAACATACTGGCACAAAACAAACACATATTTGATGTTACGGAGTTAAAGGTTCGGGATTCGTCCTTCCGTTTTAGCAGAATAGTAAACACATAACCTGCCCTTAAAGAACAATATACCACATATGTTGCCTGAAGTTTCACAAATAGCATTGAACACCTTGTTTTTATGAATTATAAAATTAATTTTAGTGTCAATTTCATAAATTGGCTGGCACAAACTCACTTGATGGCTTCACACATGTCCAGGCCCATTTTGACACAGTTCTTGGCATGTTTGGGCAGAGAGACTGGCAGCCCAGACACACAGTAGTAGCAGTCTCCAAGGATCTTGATTCTCATGCATTCGTTTTCCTTTAAAGGATGAGAAAGAGGAAAATGTTTCTTTAACTTAACAACAAATGGCTCTGCCCACTACAACAACTATTATGTACAATGAGGGTTAAAGTGTCTTAGTTATGTCCTGATAGGAAAAGTGTGCTTCCCTGGTGAACAGCCAGACGGGGGTCTAAAACAGGAATCTTCCCGTCACAAACTCACTTACTCTGATCATCAGATTACTGCAGCTACCATGTTTAAAGACGAAAACGTTGAAGTGAAAGTTAAGCTTAGTCAGTGTTTTTTTTCCATGAATGACGGCAGGAAGAAATTCAAAATGATAGCTCACCTTGGCGATTTGGTCAAACTTGCCAAACAATTCATTGAGCATTATGACAAGCTCCTTGGGAGAACAGTCACTGGCCAATCGGGTGAAGCCAACAATGTCCGCATAGAGAATACTGAAAGAAGGAAGTCAATGAAAATGTAACACACAGAAAAACACTGCAAAGAATAATGCCTGTTCTGACATGTAAAATATCAGATCTATCAAACTAAAATATTATTAGTGTTGGTGATATGATGAGTAACTTACTAACTGAACTAGTTTTACAAATCTGCATACTAAAGTGAAAAACTCAAACTTGTATGACCTCAAACCACAGTAATCAGAGTGTCCTTCAAAGTTGACTCTGCATCACGCCTTAATACATCCATGTAAGTTGTATATCATGGTAAATGTTTAGTGATTCACATGTTCAGGCTGCGACAGAAGAACACGTGTTGACGGGACATCTTTTCACCCATCAGTCAACGAACTGGCTTTTTTCAATCAGTCAATCAATTACAGACATAGAGAAGGACCTCCTGAATGAACTCTGAACAATCAACCAGTGTGCAGCAGACTGACGGACACGAAGGACCATAAAGCTCACACTGTTTGTGTCCTTCAAATTTGGGCCATATTTTCTCTGCACTGCCTCGTCGGCACATTATGACCAATTGTGACCATTATGACCCGTGAGTTGAGACTGAGCTTTTCATGGGAAAAACCACATGTCCCATCTGCCATTAACCTCCAGTAGACCTGATCAGTGACTGATTAAAAGGTTCGTCTGGTTTGATGCTGAATCATAGTCTGCGCATCATTAAAGCTGCCCATCAGCAAACCACAGAGGGACAGCGATAGCCTATCTGACCTCACAGAGACCCCGACACCGCAAGGAAGAACAGCTGGATGCTTGGCAGAAATCCAACCCAAAGAGAGAACCCGACTCCCTGCCTCGACGAGGCTCGTCTCTGTGGGAACTGAAACTCTAATCATTGCAATGCTGGCCTCAAGAGAAAACACCAAACTCATCTTACTGAATTAGAGGATATACTGTATCAACAGCAGTGTGATGAATGCTGCACTTATAAATTATAGCATGTATTTAATTTGATTCTTCGATGGCCATTGATGGGAGCTCACTGCTGCATAATTAATCTCTCGACATGATAATGGAGCCATCAGCTCAATCCGAGTATACCCAGGGTTCCCATTATTTCATACAACATGCAGAAATATTGAGAACAAACTCGCACAAAAAACACTACAAATATCCATTGATCGTATGCGTTATTAAGTTATCCCCAGAAATCTACGTGTAGGTTTTTGCATGGATTCAACTTGGACTGAGACGCACCACATCTAGTGGGGCTGAGGACAACCAGCAGAGGAACACACATACACCTGTTTGAGCTGTTCTACGTCCAGGTGCTTCAGCAGACGGACAACGCAGCTAATCACTGCTCGCACTTGGCTAATTCCAGGGATAGATCTATCATTCAACACCTTTTTACTTCAGCCTTCAATGAAGACAGAAGAAAACATGGCTGATACCACACAATGGCCCCTTGATTAACAAAGAGCACATCTTTAAATATTCACTCAGACCAAATTACCTGAACCCTATGAACCCAAAGCTATTTTCAGGGTAATTTTACTACCTTCACTTTTAAGCTCATATCTTATTCATTATCGGAGCTAACCATTCATGCTGTTCTTGTTTTTTTGAGTAGTCGAGGCAATCCAGATCTTTCGTCATTTGATTTGATAATAATACGATTTTTTTTATATTAGCCTTTATATCAAGGGGAAAAAAAAAAAAAATTGTCTGATGAAATTGTTGTTTTTACATGTATCGCACCATAACATATTGTCAGTAGAGATATCTTTTTCTAATTGTGTAGAGGAAATCGGACAATATCTGAACCATGTTTGTGGGACACTATGACTATGTGCCGAGTGCTTGACAGAAAATAAATGTCATGAATGACTACGCGTGGCCAGAGGCCCAAACCAGGGACTCAGTCAGGTCATATGTGATATGTGCTAATAACTCGGCTGTTGGCTCCGTTGCAAAAACATGGTTATTAATATTTCATTTTTTTTCATACAAAGTGGGATGCAATGTCAGCCCTATATGTTGGAGACAGCACAGAAGTCAGCTGTGATTTCAAAACCGGATTAGCTGATAATGCGTTTGTCGTACAGAGAAACAACAGGTATCGTCAGAAAGGGTAAATTCTGCCGTTTATTTAGATATAAAGAACATTATGAAGCGATCGGGACTTTGGGAATTATCCAATCAAGAGTAGCAAGGGTGGAGATGGACACGGTGCTTTCTGCATAGTCGGATCACGATGCAACTTCTACTTCGATTATGTCTGCAACGCTTCGTCAGACAGACGAGGCACTGACATGGCTGGGAAGCTCAAGTTGTGCAGTTTAATAGGATTTGCGCCGCATCTCTCTGTGACAAATACTTGCTGTACAATTAAACCCAAGAAGAAGGGGTGGGAATTTCCATCGGGCTCTAAGGGTTAATAAACAGCAGAGTGGATATAAACAATCCAATCATTTTCTATCTTTTTCATGTTTTGTTTTATGCCAACATGCAGAATATGAACATTAAAATAAATTCTGGTAAATACCCCACAGAAACCAAGTAATCCAGACGTGTTATTACAACGGATTTAAATTGCTCTTAAAAAAAAATAACTACAATGACGATCTTTTATTGTAGTGATGCAGACTATCTCCTGTCTACATTTCTCAGAAAATCAGCTGTCGTGCCATCTGCCCGAGTTCAGTTTAAGCTGCTCCAATATCTGTCAGCACTTGATAAATTAATGAAACCTTCGTATAACAATGCTGGAACTGGGTCACTGCTTGGAAAACAAACACACATGTTAATCTCCTGCATTATGAGAATTGGTCAGAGGAATCTGCTTTGTGTGTGTTTTTTTTTGTTTTTTTTTGCTTTGCTATCTCTTGTTTGTTTTATGAAGCACAAACAGAAAGCCCAGATACCAGTTCTCCTGAAGACACAGAGGATTTATAAGATTAATGTTATAGACAAAGTAGATGGAATCGGTCTGATTAAAGAACGCAGCCAACTTTAGTTTTTAACATCAAAGTGACACAAGTATAGCAATCTTAAAAATACTATAGATCAAAAGATGGAGTGTTTTTTTTTTCTCCTTTCTGATTTGAAGACAGAAGTAAATCAGATACATAGTAACCTATCTTCTTCAAAGTTGCTGTTTAAGATGCAGATTTTTAGCGAACTTGTCATATTGAATATAAGTCATGTCACATTGTAAGTGATTTTAGTTTTCACAAATGTAATCTTTTTTTTAGGCTGGGAATCCACCTCTTGTTACCAATCATAAAGAGAGCAGGTCCACAGACACTTGTACTTTCCAACAGATCCATCAGTATTGATCCAAAGCTCACATGTAGAGGAACATGGTCGAACAAGGTTTCCATAATAAGGATTCTTTACAACAAGAGCAAACCAGCAATCAATGAATCCAAACAATCCCCAGCTTTCCACGTGTATTAAGAAGGTTTGTGTTCGTACCTGACATTCTCATGCCTCTTGACATAAAGGCTGTGGAAGTTGTTATCCTTGACCAGTCGCTGTTGCTCTTCTTTGTCTTTACAGTCTTGCAAGCGCTCCATTATTGCCAGTTTCATCTTCATGGAAATGTAGACTGGCAGCACGGACTGCAGCAGGTTCTCCTACGAACACACACACAGATTTATTTGTTTTATTTCCTCGATGCCGATATTTAACTCTCTGTAAAAACTAAAATTATACCACAGCAGCAGTAGTTGTTTGTCCGCACCAGTTTTAATTGGGATTCAGAGAAGTGGTTTGTAAAGAAACCAGCATTTAAAGTGAAGTGGTAGCAAATACATCTAAACAATAAATCACTATGCTGTTATCGTAGTCATACTGTGGTTAACATGACAAAGCAGAAGAATTGTCCAGACTGTCCCTGTGTGGGAATAGTACAGTGAATTAATTCATTAGGAAAGAAGATTGGAGTCAGTCTGCCGCAATAGCCACAGGCCTGAGCAGTGTTCAAAGTTTAATGGCTTTATTACGACAGGAATCTGAAGAGGTAGCTTCTCAAGAAATGATGAATCCCCATTTATCCCATCATAAGGACATCAGGTTACATCATGTGACCACACTGGCTTAGTCAAGGCTTCCCAAATGTATTTTACTTAAAACACTCTGCAACGTTTTCCAGAAGGTGGATGTAAATAAAGATAAGTATGAGAATAAACATGAGAGCGAAGTGAAGTATTTGTGTGTACCGATGTGTGTGTGTGTGTGTGTGTGTGTGTGTGTGTGTGTGTGTGTGTGTGTGTGTGTGTGTGTGTGTGAAACATGAATGTGTGTATAAATAAATTTGTACTTGCTTAAGTATTCAACTCCTTTAACCGGTTCCTCATATTGTATAGTTAAACGGATTGCACTGAATTTTTTTTTCTGTGCTTGAAAATGAACTACATCTTTTTTATAGAAACATGTATTGAAGTGTACAACGTTCAAATCATCACTGTTTATACACCAAATTGGATTTTGTCTTTTCTTTCTACTCTTCCTTTCATGTTGGCTCTCGTTAGACGAGGGCTACATTTGTGAACAGTTATTTTCAATTCATTGCAGAGATTTTCGGAAGGATTTAGATGCAGGCTTCAGTCGGGCCACTTCAGGACGCCCACATTCTTGTTCTGAAGTCATCCCAGTGTTCATTTGTCACTATAGTCCAGGTCATTGTCCCACCGGAACACAGATTTCATTCACAATCTAATATATTAGAAATACCTTCTGAATAATCTCCTGTATTTGGCTGTAATTATAAATCCCTTATATTTACTTCTACAGGCCGGGGAAGCTGAAAATATCCTCCACTCTCTTGACATAATTCACCACCACTTCATGATATCCAAAGTGTGTTATGCTGCTTTTCCACCACATTGCACAACTCGACTCTATTCTACTCTGAGCACTTTTGGAAGTGGTACTTCTCTGGATTTTGTTTTCCACTGTCGATAGTAACCACCTCACAGTGCAGCTGTGACATCGTTTTCAATGGGACACAAACACTTGTTGCATCCTTTTGTCTCCAACAGGAGAAAAACCTGCACCTCCTCATCTGACCACAAGCAGGAACCTCGACAGCGATGATACTACAAAAACTAAGATACTGTCAGCAACTTTTGCCTGTTGGAAAACCAAAAAAAGGTGTGAAGAGACGAGTCAAGCCGTAACGTGGTGGGAAAGCGGCTTTATTTACCGATTGACTAGTTTGTGTCTGACGGAGTTCTTTGGATAAAGGCAGGCATTACTTTTTATCAGATTACGGGATCGTCATCGCGTTCCATGCAGCTTTTTGCAAAAGCCAAGTGTGCGGTCACAAGCCTTTTATTTCCCTGGAGTGTTTCTGGACACCCTCCAGGCTGCCAAGACATCTTAAGGACTCAAGAGAATGAAATTGCACCTAAACTAAATTTGCAGTGTTATTGCAAAGAGGTGAATATGTTTTGAATAAAAACATTCCAGCTTTTCTCTTTTGATTAATTTTCAAAAAACTGAAAAATAATAGAGAAATGGACTATGGACGTTTTGAGTTTCAGTAGATGTAGACCAAAAAAACAAAAACATATAATCCAAATGTGTTCATATTTGAATTCACAAAACTTGTTGAAGAGATCAAGAGGGTAAGAACAGACGTAAGGTCACACACACACACCTAATGCATTGTGTGTGTGTGTGTGTGTAAAGATGTGTTTGTGTGCGCTCCACTGTGCTGCAACCTCAACTGCTTCAATTCACTCTGGATGACCTCTTAAAAGATGACCATTAAAAAACAATCACCTCTAATAAAATGGCCATTGAATAAATAATGGTGTTGCATTAGACATTTATTTTTTATCATTACACTTAATCAAATGTATGAGATTATTTATGTACAATGGATATTTTTAATATGGCGAACTACGCATTGTCAGTAAAGGTATATGCTTTATGGTGAAGGGGTCAAATTAGTTCAAAGAGTTTCATTAGTGTTGGTTTCAAAGGGAATTGTTTAAATCACAGTTTGAATGCCATTTTGATGTCCTTCATACTCTGCCAAGAAACATTTCAGCAGAACACACTGAGATCTTCCCGCTGAAATTAATGTGGGAACACAATGTGAGTTTGTCATTAGTTCTCTATTTTTTTTGCTCTCTTTGGCTAACTTCATGGATCGCTCGCTCGCTTGCTCTCTCTCTCTCTCTCTCGCTCTGTTTTTTCTCTTTCTCTCCCTCTCGCTCGCTCTTTTTTCACTTTCACTGTCTTTATTTCTCTCTCTTCCGCTCTCTCGCCCCAGTTCAAATACAACAGGGTGTTTAAATGTCAATGATTATGTCATTCCTTTCTGTCCTGCTAGGCAACACTGCAGCTTCCCTGTCAGCATGTTTTATGCCCCGCACTCAGCAACAGACACAACAAATGACAGAAGGGGAAACTTGCTTTAAAAAGACCTCTGAAGTTGAAGAAAGTCAGCACAGATGCATCTAATTTAAAAGGCATCACAGGGAAATCTAATTTGAGGAGGATTTGCTAGTCGCAATGAAAACATCCACGGGAGAGTCAACATGAGGCCAGCCGAAGGCAAAGCTTAAAAATGAAATAAAATTATAGGAATATGGCAATAACGATTACTGATGAGCTGCTTTTTTCATTTGTCTCTGATGTTTGTTTCTATTCAGGGAGGTTTTCAGTACAAAAAAAATGAAAGTGGAAAAAAAAATAACAACCGCTACATTCACAATATACATTTCCTTTCAATGCATTTTGTTTTTACATAAACTTGTGTACATGTAAAAGTTGAATCGGAGTTGCTTACGTTGGCCAAACATAAGCATTCAGATTTAATGCCGTTGGAGACGTAGCTCATGACTCATGATGAAAGGGGCTTCGAGAGCCTCCGTATTGCACTGACCTGTTGTCTCTTTTCTATCTCCAGCTTCATCCGCATGCTCAGGCACCTCAGCGTGTCTTGGAAGGTCTGCCTCAGCGTTTTCTCCATTAGGACCTTGTGGAAGGCTCCCACCACACTGCCACACAGAAACACCACTGCGTTGGACAGCAGCTGGAAAGAGAGAAATAGTAGCAGATGTTAAGCTCATATGAAAACACTTGTTATGTCCCTGTTGGATTGGTATATTAGACATTAATATAATAAAATTATTTTGTCAGTTGCTTTACTTCTATATGGCAATTGTGTGTTTCCAACTCCGGCCAAATGTTACACGAGTACTAAATGTTTGAATACTAAATATTTTGTTGCCGTTTAATCTTTACCATCGATCTGTTGCGTATCATGTAAGTATGACTATAAGCAGACTTCTAATCCAAAACAAATGAGACCAGTATATATATGAATTTATGTACCATGCTATCTTTCAGAATAACTTTTCATCTTCTATTCTTGGTGATTTGTTCAAATAAACTCAGTATAAACTGTCAGTGGTTTGTGGTAATGTTTTGGTTTGTCATAACCAAAACTGACACAAACTATATTAGAAGTCACCATCACACTCCTCCACTACAAGCAACAGCAACAGACCGATATATTAATTTCAAAGAAAAAAATATATGGCAAAACATGTATTGAAATGGGTTTACCTGGTTGGTAAGGTCAGGAGTGGCCACGGTGCTGTAAATGGTGAAGTGCACTGTGAGCGCCAAGATGTGGGACAGGGAGGAGATGACACTCAGCACCACAGCATACCACAGCTGGAATGGCAGCATGGTGTACACTGTGAAGATGATGAAGAGGAAGAAAGGCACCTGGAAACAAAGAAAAACAATCATTTGTTGTGCCATGATTAAATTAAATGCTACATCTTGCATTTATTCACAGGAGGCAAAACCTTAATACAATTCTTATGAAGTTTAAATGGCGACTACATCTTCATATCTGTGTAAAATGTAGTTGTTGTTGAAGGGTTTACCAACAAAATCCAATTTTCTGTAGTTTGTGTGGCCTGGGAGAACCATTTTATGAAAGCTACTTGCAACAAAAACCTGACCTTAATGTGAACCCTGCTGGAAGGTGAGTTTACCTGGTCCCAAGGCAAGATGATGGGGCTGCTGAAGATGAAGGTGTATCCCATGGTGAGGTGTGTGGCCCAGACAATCAGGCCCAGCAGACGCCTCCATCGCTGGGAGAGCATCTCGGTACACACCAGCATGAACACGGTGAGGAATACACACAGGCTGCCGCTCACCACGCTCACAAAGGCACAATGTTCCTCTGCACTCTGTACCAGCAGCCAGGGAGAGAAAAATACACACTTCTTATTAGTCTCATCGCCAAACAGACTTGCATAGCTTCTTTCAGTCAACATTGGATGAGTAACTGTTCATCCTCATGCAGGTTTCCTGTGGTCGATACATGCCATATTGTTTTTGTCGGCACATGTTTGCAGGGTACTACTGTATACAATGTATGAGTCATATTACAAGTATGTATGTGTCAGCTTTAACAGCAGACAGTTGCTAGTTATAAGCGGTTTTTAAGACAATATAGGGCAACTTTCAAGGAGGCTGTTGCTACTGGATCTGCAGCTGCAAAAACTGAACAATTATGTAACTTTTCAAGGAAGAAAAAGCGCCTCAAACGAGCCTTTATGTGCCTCAACCAAAAAGCAAACATTATGGGTTTCGACAAATAGGTAGACGACAAGATTATTGGATTGTTTGCATGTTTTGTTTGCAAGTGTGTTGTTTTATCCATCTGCCTGTACATATGACAGAATGTACTTTCAAAATAATTTCATTTTTGCCCTCTATCATGTTTTAATGAGGTCATTGTTTGTGTGTTATCGGTGAACTTGTACTTTACAGATAAATCTGAGTGTCAAGTGAGTACAAGGTGTTCCTGAGAGGCACTGATATTCAGCCTGAACACAGAGGCTTATGTTTCACATCTGTCTCCCCGTCGTGTTCTGCTTGCTTCAGGCAACCATCCTCCTAGTTCGCGTGAGTATGTGTTTGTGCGTGTGTAAATGCATGCAGGAAACCAAAAAGTGTGCACAAGATTGTGCGATTGTTTTGGTGTTAGTGGGAGAGAGAGTGAGCGTTGGTGGAAGAACACGAGAGAAAACAAGGGGTTAAAGGAGCGCTCAAGAGTGATCGACGCACAAAGTCAGTGTTAATAGATCTCTGTGCTGAGAAGGCCATCTCTGAATTGTATGGTGAGCTTTCTGGTTACCATGGCAGCATTGGAAAAGGCCAGATCTCAGCTAAAGCACTTTCCGCTCCCTGTGTGGATGTGAGTCTTGACAAAAGCTTTATGTAGGCAGAAAAAGTACAATTATCTTATATCAACTGGAGACAAAACCACATGAACAGATACACTGTTCAACACATGGAACACTAAAGAATAAAAAAATGACTCAGGATAAAAGATAGTTTATTCTATAGTTTACTGCATTTTACTTTTCATTTATCATTGCTACTTCTGATGTTATTGACATAATATAACAAGTGAAAAATAAGTCGTGTCTTACAGTGAAAGATGCCTCAACTTAAAGACGATTATATGCAGACAGCAAAGGCAAAACTGTGGCTGAAACTGTGGCTGAAAAATGTCAAAACCTAAAGGACAAAACAAGGGCGACTAATGGAGGGTGGATATGAAATATACACTCCCCAAACATCCTCTCAGCTCTTAGAAACATGTAGCCCTATTGTATTTAAATGAAATGTAAAGAACCTAAACAATAGACTGCTTAAAACCACCTCTGTCCAATCAGGACCTGCGACTGGTGGTAGAAGTGGCACTTCAGTTCAGCTAGTTTTCCTCTCGGCTCCGCTCTTCATCCGATGTCCACGATTGAAGAGCAGTTACGCAAGCGGACAGTGACTTTCTGACACCGGTGGCCACCCCCTACCCTCCTTAGCATTTAACAACAGTGTTATACAAGTCCATCCCAACATTTTCTCTTTACTCTTCTGTTCCCCTGGCTAGTGTGTGTGTGTGAGAGAAACATCTAAAGGGGAAAGAAGCAGTGACTGATGGGCTGTCAGGGGAGAGACGAGTGAGGGAGGGAATTTAGCATATTTAATGTCAAAATGAGAAGCTGATTATTACTAAAATGGACAAAAAAGTAGCAGGACAAAAAACTGTGTGTGCCAGAACAAGCGATAAAATCACTGTGTGTGTGTGTGTGTGTGTGTGTGTGTGTGTGTGCGCGTGTGTGTGCATGTGTAGACGAGCACAGTGTGTACATAAAGTATGGAGCTGTTGTCCGAGAGTGAAACAATAGAAAAAAGGAGTGTGCCAGTGAGTCAGCAGCAGCAGCACAATTGAAGGAAGGTTAAGATGGTTTTTCCAACAGGGGAAAGTAGGAAAGTAATATAATCTACAGTGACAGAAGCTGTCAGTTCACTGTATGAGCCGCTGGACTGAGTGACTGAACCTCTACCTGCCACCGCGCCAAAATCAACAGCATGCCGCAAATCAGCAGAAGTCGAGGAATACCTGCCTTTTTCCTGTAGCAGTCGGGAGGCACGATTCCTCTCTAAACTCTGACAGCTGCATTGTTTTAACCACCATTTTACGTCTTTTTTCTGGATTAATTTTTTCCTGTTCAGATTTCAAACAAAGAGATTCTGTGTTAACTTCAGCAGGTTCGTGCATTTAACAAGGAGAATGTGCCGCAGAAAAAGTATTTTTGAGCCGACTTCAGCTGAACCTGACCCCTGATCTCCCCGAGCACAAAGGCAAGACGGATTCCTGAGAGAAGTATCATTAGCATTATCGAAACATGCACACCTGATGTGGTCTATTTCATACTTCCATCTCTAACCTGTCCCCTTATATAATCTAGAAAAAAAAAAAAAAACTATTTTCATGCCTATTTCATAAACGTCCTGCTTCACATTCAAACAGTTACACAATCACTCCCTCATTCACACTTCTACGCAGCAGTACTGACAGTGAAGGGAGGTAAGAGCTTTATTTAAGGGAGGAGAGTCAGCCGTCCACCTCGGGATTCAAACTCCATCCAGTCACATCCTGCTTCACTGGACATTACGACACTGCTGCTATCCTAACGTGCCACATCAGTCCCTGAAACACCAATCAACTCAATGTCAGCACCATTGAAAGTAACAGAAAAATGCTATATGTATGTGAATCTGCAAAAATAATTCTCAAAGGATACATCTTTTATTACTCTTCATTTTTGATTTCCATCTATTTTCTTAGTTCATTTCAAAACAGTATAACAGTAACACCATCATGGGCTATTTCCATCACTGTAAAAAAAAAAAATCCAATAGTGATCAAAATTAGTTAGTTAGTTAGTTAATTAGTTACTTTGACGTATCATTGCAGGAAACATACAGGTGTAATTAATACCCGCAGCCTGGTATTGTGCAAGATGCTCCAGTAGGAAACTTCATGAAGGAGAGCCATTGTTATTCTTCTGCTTCTGCTATTAAGTAAGTGCTTTCATTTACCCGTTTTAAATGTCCTGCTATGCAGTAAAAATGTCTGCAGTGAAAAGTATAGACCTTATTTAATGCACATCTGTTAAAAGACAGATCATTTTATCTCCTTAACTGTGGCTGAAAATAATACTTCAACCACGCTCTTGAAAATTGTGTTTTCTAATCTACAGCATCTTAGTTGGCAATAATATAGGCTCTTAGAGCGCAATTGTGTCTTTAATTTGTTTATCTAACATAATTCCATCAATTAGAGAGGGATTGAAAAACAGCATCACTGCTAACTGTGGTCTGAGTACAAAGGCTGATGTCTGTGTGTAACGTACTGGACACACTGTAGTAAAAGTCAAGTTAATAAAAATGCTGCGCAACACTATAAAGAGACAATTTCAGCAGTAATTTTGATGCAGCCTCTGTCACAACAAAACTGTTAACAAAGCCACAGCAGACTGAGGACAACTGTTGTGCATATTTCAACAATTTACAGGCCGCGCAGTAGAGAAAACCTGTACACAACAATACGAGGCAATCTGTTGTCACCTGCCTCATTCCAAGATAGGCACAACAGTCAAATTATTTCAGTTGTGAAATTACCATAACACGATAATTCAGTGTATATTCTTCCTATAAAGAGGTTTACTGATGTAACTATGTGCTTGAAAAACATCAAATGTCAACACCAATGCTTCTTGTGCCATTTCTTCAGCAATTTCACTGTGTCCTTCAAGGACACGAAATACAAAGTAAAACATATTTCAAACTCAGGAAAATATGTCATAGCTTCACTTGTGCCTCTTATGTTCACATCTTCACACAAAAGTGTTTTGATTTTCAGGAACAAAAACTGCAATCGCTGGTTATTCCAATACTTTTTGGGGGAATTTATCAAATTTGCCAAGTTTAAAAAGGTAAAGTTCAAATTTTTAAGGCCTCTTTACAGAAAATAACCATAATTCATGTGCAGGAGTCCCTAAGTTACCTTCAAGTATGTTTCCTGCACAATGAAGAAAACACAGATAACTTTTTTTTTTCTCCATTCGTCTTGAAAAAACCTTAAACCTCAAGGATGAACCACTGGCTCATCCTCACAGCTGTTTAAAATGAAGGCACTCAAACACGTGCATACAGTCGCTAGCTGATGAGCACTCCATGATATTCAAAACAATCCTCCGTGACTACTGTGATAACTTTTCAACAGACGTGGATATGAAAACTCACCAGTCTGAGGGCGAAGAAGAGGATGAGGAGGATTCCACAGGAGAGCATGGAGAGGCCCAGCAGGAGGACCAGCGGCTGATACTGGCTGATGCAGGAGAATTTGCGGTACAGTGCCTCATTTTTCAGCTCCTGGTCGTTCAACAGGTACTTTCCCTTGGCTGGCATGGCTCACACTTCTCACAGAGGCATAGCAGGTGTTAACAAGGAACTCCAGAGAGCAGGAGTGCGTGTCTCCACAACTTATATTTGCGCGTGTACGCCAGAGGTTTGTCAGAAAGAAGTCCACGGTTGTAGATCTGTTAGGGGCCACTTGCTAGCTCAAGACGCTCGAGTGAAACTCGTCTTCCCTTCGGCGTGGCATCTTGATTATTGTTGTGGCTTCACACAGCTTTGTTGTGGCTCTCCCAACTAGTTGTCCTCTCTGTCACTCTGCCTCTCGGTCTCTCTCCCCTTCGCTAGTTCTTTTGTGTCTTCTATCCTCTGTCTGGCGTTGGCAAGCGGACCCGCTTCATCCCTTGCCAGTTACTGTGTTGCTCCCTTCAGTGGGTCGGAGTAATAAGCCCAAGGCTGGGAGACACAGAGGAGGAGGGGAGGGGAGTTTAAGAAAGGGGAGGAGAGGGGAATGGAGGAAGAGCTGGAGGGAAACAGGAGCAACAAAGGTCAACAGTGATCCCACCAGGACTGGAGAGGTAGCTGAGCAGGGAGGTCGGCAGCTCCCGTCCGTAGAGGCACCTGGACGGAGGGGAGAAGGCAGGAAAAGGAATGATGAATACAAAATTATGAATATTGTCAACACCTTTAAAGCTAACACTTATAAATATAAATAACATAGGCACCGGCATAATACAGGGCAAGAATTAAGGCTTAACTGACTTTGTTTTTATGCTTTAACATCCAAAAGAAGGACAATTGAATCAAACACTTTATGTGGCTCACTGCGAATACTGTGCGAGTGAAACTTCCGGTGAATTGTCCTCGGTGAGCACAAGCTTGTTCATACCTGAATCCAGAATTTCCCAAATCCAGCCCTGTCTGTTTTGGCCGCAACTTTTGAAGGGTGCAGCCATAATGATGACCGCAACCGGTATTGAGAGCAGCGGCTTTGAAGCCACAATTGAACAATACAATGTCATGGATTTAAGTCCTACACAGACGCATGCAAAATACTTGACTATCCAGCCGGGTGCACTAACAAACAGGACAGGTACACAACTGTAAACATAAAACAAACACTTGAATGTGTTATCGATCCTGTCTAAGACATGTCTAAGAGCAGAACATCTGCTGGCTGAGTGACGGACGATGTTGGATTGACACTACAGAGTCTGAGGGGACATGGTGTGACCGCTCTGTGAAAACATACCCTGTGGAAATACATTGTCCTCATCTCTTTAAACAATTAAAGCCCTTTGGCCAAGCTGCAGGAGGTCTTCACAATCACACCATACAATCCAAGGACGACACCGTCTGAGAGGGGAGTGGACGTGAGGTGAAGGCTGGATTATTTTGATAAATACATCCTACCACAATTCTGAGTTTGTGATTTAAATTGCCCAAAAATAAGAGAGGTGAGAGTTTGCATGTAGCTGTCCAATTGTTGCTAACAAGACCTCCGTATATTCAGACACTGGCTCGGAGCGCAATGGAAACAAAATGAACTGCTGTCTATAGAAACCTCATTTCCTCCACTTGCTTATACTTTACCTCCGTTCCAGTGTGTGTAGGACAATGCTTCATGTTTGTCTCTCACATAGCAACTGTGACATTTGCTATGTGCCATAAAAACAGTGCAAAGGAGAGAGCAAAAAAAAAAATAAAAGACAGGACATAGACAAACACCTATTTAATTGTGTGTAACTGAAGAGTTGGTCGCAATGCTTCAGCCTTGTAGTGAAAGAATGCGCTGCCACAGTGACCGGCGGGATGACTGGCACGATGGCAGTTTACAAGCCACTTTTCACTTTCCGTGTTCCTGCCGGAGAGAACAGCATCCAGCCGGCTCTCCCCAGCCTCAGATAATACACCACTGGCAGTCCGAAGGCAGTAAAAGCAGCGAGCAGGGAGGTAAAACAAAGCGCACAGCGGTGGTGGGAGATCGTGCCCTCCACTCGCATCAATAAGAAGCAGCTGGGCTGTAAGGAGGGAACCCAGAGTAGACATTTAGTGGCTGTTTCCACTGGGGGGGTCATTTACTCCACATTACTACTAAGGACCATGTTTACATCTTTAACCGGGCAACTACTGTATGTAGGGCTGATTCTTAAACACGTTATTATATAAATGGCACCATAAATGGCAGACAACGCAGTATTAAATGTTAGCCATATATACTTTTATGATCACATGCAGGGGGATGTTCAGTGAAGGTAAAAGCACTCATTTGGTAATCCAGGGCATTAAACAAGGCAGAGGAGGCAACACTTGAAAGCTAAGCACAAACAAGACCATGTTTGAGTCCATGAAAAAACATGGGAATTTCAAGAGGAATCCAATTCAGCCCATTAGGAGATAATTCAGCTTGGACACACAAAGCACACAACAGAAGCAGTCCTGACAGGATGTGTCTAAGAACAAATAAGGGAGCAGTTCTTCTCTTGTCTATCAGCCAATCTACCTTCCTACTAAGAAACTATACAATGAAGTACAAGTTAAAATATCAGCTGCTTCAGTATAATGGCCCTTGTTGAGGTGTTTTAGTTTAAGCCGTATCTAGTAAAAGAGTGTCTGAATTCTTTTGTCTTTCCAAGAATTTCTGAAGCACACTGATTAACCAGCAAGTAACGAGACGAAACATGACCAGAAAACAACTTGAAGTGCAATCGTGGAACGAAGCCAATATGTCTCTGAAGCTGCTCCGCTACTTTTTTTCCTGTCAGTGACTGAATACAAGGAAAGTCAGAACTTGAATAAAAATGTGCTCGAAAGCAAAGACGGAGGCGACCCAGGGATTTTGTCTACTCCTTAGACAGCCATTCAACAATGCACTACTCTCATTTACCAGATGTTTAAAAGCCTCAGGCCCTGATGGTTCTTTTTATGCTTCAACTCTTAAGTTGCCATGGCAAAATAAAGCAGCACCATCAGACCCGTGGCTGTGCTGTGGCACCGGGCTGGCAGGACAGACGGGGATGTACGCCTCAACAGAGTGGAGGCTCACATCTTGAAACTGTGCTGCACTGACTGCCAGGTTCTTCACTATAAAAGCACGGCGACTGAGGGAATCACACAGCAACCTTGTAAGCTGGCGTCACTGAATCCTCAAACAGCAGCCACACAAAACCAACTAACGTCACTGTGCACTTGCTGCGTAGCTGCAGGAACGTACGGGCCCTCGTGTTAAAGAAAAGGGGGGCTGACTGAGAGATCTCCGAATGAGTGTTTATATGGACAGCTCAGGAAACATCAACATGACTGTGATAAGCGTCTTACTAAATACATCTGGGGGCCGATTACTTTTCTTAGTATCTTCTAAGTCAGTAAATTACTGAGAAATCTGAGTTTCTTTAATATTTTGGCATTTCTGTTCATGCCAAGCTTTAATTTCTGTGGTGCTTTTTACATTTCCCATTGCAACAGTCTGGTTGTCAAGGACCGGCAATAAACTGAGTCGCCACCTTATTTATGTGCACACCAATACCCCGATTACTGGAAGTCATTAAGTCTTAAGTCAATATTTTTGTAGACAGACATGATAATAAAACTAATTGTGCCATGCTGTAAATGAATCATAACACAAATATCAAGGCCCCTCCAACTTGTCCAAATATGGTCACTTCTTGATCTAAAATAGCAAGATGGCGACGGCTAAAATCGTAATCCGAGGCTTCATGTCAGCCGTTCACAAACCAATAGATGGCGTCAGTGTTGGTTGCTGCTTGGATAAAGTGAAGCGTCTCAGTAGTTGGACAGTGACACATTGTGAATAGTTTTAGTTTTGTACTTTAAAATGTAAACGGCAGAATTTGAAAATCCTCACTCCAAACCAATAGGGGGCAGCATATTGCGTGACACTTTGCCCTTCCACTGTTCACTTCCTTGGTCCGTGTTTTAAAAAAAAAAAAAAAAAAGTATCATTAATTCATTGGAATTTTCTTCTCACCTAAATCCGATCGAAGGCCGAGAGGTTAAGAAAGCATGGAAAGTTCCTCGTTTGAGACTTGAGATTTTACGGTTGAACGCTGTCTGGAAATGGTCAATCCGTTGTCTTTATGCTAAGTAATCACCTCATTGGTAATAAACCGGTCCTATCTGAAGGAGATCTGGTTGGATCTTCTCCAAACCTACGAGCGATTCAAAGCCTTTTCATAGAGAGCAAACAGGCAGGTCTCGTTCCAAAGCCAATCACTCTGCTTTTATGGTGGCCTTTGTGTTGCCATTCAATAAGCTTGGACAAAAACGGGACAAAGAGTGACCTCTGTTAAAGAAAAGAGAACCGCATTTCCCAGCCCATTTTGCACAGATCCAGGGTTAAAGGTGACGTGGGTAAAGGATAGCTAGACTAAAGGAACCAGACATCAGTAAGTGAGAAAACACTGAAATGCGCCTATTGGATCTCGCTATAATCCCATCATACAGTCGACAAGCATATACCATATAAATGTTTAATCTACATGTAATCCACTCATATGAAACAGGTTAATACCCGCTTGTTGAAAGACTTGCATTAATAAATGATCAAATATAGGTCATTTTAGTTTCAGTCGTCCATGTACTCTCTTGTTTGCCCACATGTGGGTTATCTCGTACTCTTTGCCTACCTGCTATATTTGGACTGTTAAATTATGTTTTAATGTCAGTATCATTTAATTATTCTGTGTCCATAATTAAACCTTATATAAACCAAACCAGGAAATGACCAACCCTGAATAAAACCTAGGGGTATAAAAGGGGATTTTGGCAGTTCACCTTCATAAATCTAATGTGCAGTTAGTCATTCAATTATTTTCATATTTTGGGACTTTAATTGCATATGTGACAATTCTGCCATCTGTCTTCTATCCAGTTGAATATAGCTTCATAACTGTGTGTACAATGTCCGTGAAGTTTGATGGTGTTGTAACAACACTGGACTCGTATAAAGTTATTCTGCATTGCTTTCTGAACAATGACACAGGAGAATTTAAGATTACTGAGGTGGTACCAATTCAACTGTGCTACATTAAGGTGAAATGTTTTTATGTCCCAACTGATTATCTCTACCAAACGCAGGCCATTATGAAGGTATATTAAATTATGAATATTAATATTTCACTCCGTGACCTAAAAGGAGTAAATATCAGTTTCCGCCGCAACACGGGACAAATGTTCTCCCAGTCAGCCTGGGTTGGGGGTAGACTACCCATGTATGTAATCTTGCAGGAGCTTGCCCACACACAAGCCTTTCAGTACCCTTCCCCAGATCTGTGCCTCGACATAATCCTGTCTCGGAGGTCTACAGACAATTCCTTGGACTTCATGTCTTGGTTTGTGCTCTGACATGCACTGTCAACTGTGGGACCTTATATAGACGGTGTCTTTCCAAATCATGTCCAATCAACTGAATTTACCACAGGTGGACTCCAATCAAGTTGTAGAAACATCTCAAGGATGATCAGTGGAAACAGGATGCACCTGAGCTCAATTTTGAGTGTAATGGCAAAGGCTGTGAATATTTATGTACATGTGATTTTTTTCATTTTTTATTTTTAATATATTTGCAAAAATGTCAAAAAAACGTTTTTCACGTTGTCATTATGGGGTATTGTGTGTAGAATTTTGAGGGGAAAAAATGAATTTAATCCATTTTGGAATAAGGCTGTAACATAACAAAATGTGGAAAAAGTGAAGCGCTGTGAATACTTTCCGGATGCACTGTATGTACAACAATGCACCTGGCAGATTAGATTAGGCTCCCTGTCCTTTCCCATATCTCCTCCTCTCCTCCCAGTTCTGTCTACTGGTATTGAATTAACCGCATTCACCAGAATGAGCTGCTGATACCTAACAATATTAACAGGATGCTTTTTCAGCACCGATTTCAGCTTTAAATGCCATCGCTTATAATAAATACAGGAAGTGCAAGCAGAAGCACCACGTGTTCGGAAGCTGGCCGTTACTGCTCAAGCATTTCACATCTACTTCTACAAACTGGGGCCAAGTCGCAGCACCACACGTCAAGACACCAATGTTTCTGCTCGACACAAACAGCAATCCAAAGAGAAGCTTATTGATTTAAAGATACATAGGATTTAGATCTAAACATATCAGCCATGGGGTAAATTCAATATTGAAATAGCACTGATTAAATTAGTCTCAGCCATTTCCTTCTCATATGCTGTTGGGATTTGAAAACACCTGCACACTCACAAAGGAAAAATGTTGTCTAGCAGTCACCCAAGTGATCCTCAGCATATTGTAGGCATAGTCACACAAAATGAGAACAAGTTCAGAGGTGTGTATTATCCAATTAGATGAGTTGTGGTCAAAAAGAAGCAATGAGTTAACATTATTGGATAGCAAGAGGCTTTATAATAAAACAAATTACAAAAAAATCTTCTTTAAGGGGAATTCTCTCTTATCTGACAAATACAACTCTGACGTGCCGTAAAAACATTTGTTTAACTATGAAACAACATGAGATTCTAGAAATGCCAAGACTTCACATCACAATCCATGTTCATGGGCACCGGTAATCCTCTGGGATACTCTGGGATCATTGGTTAGAAGTGGAACTAGTAAAACTGTAATATCCCCACAATTGTGGGGATATTACAGAGATGTGAGGCTTCAACGAGAGCCAAGCGTATTTCGACATCATTCCAACAGTTGTGGAAATACAGCGTATATCCAGACACACAGAGCTGGTGCAGCTGCAGATATTATATGATAGAGGAGTGTATAGGCCTTGGCGGACGTCTGCGCTTTCAGAGTGCCTTTCTAGATAGTTGTTGCAGCTTTTTATACTCCGTTCAGTTCCACCATATTTTTTTTGTCTGTGTTCTTCACATATAGAAAACATTCATAATGTATAATTACGCAAACTGAAGGATGAGCTCTGTGGAATGTTTTGTTTCCAAAGGACACATAATTTGGGGGAAAAAATAAAACAAGTGGAAGTTTCAATACAGAGACGCCATTGTTTCCATCTGGTGACGCCAGCTTCACTCTGACTTCAGGTTTCATAACTGAACACACTCCATCCTGTAACTCTGGAGCAGAAGGGCCCCTCTGTATGACCGGCGGCCCCTTTCACCACCAATAAGAAAACCATAATTATCCCTCAGTACGCCAGCCAGCTTACTACTGGTATCAACATCCAAAGGAAAACCTCAACATCTGCAACCGGCACAGCAGAGAGCTGTTTACACAGCTAAACAAAATCTAACGCGGATATCATGCAGAGCGACTGCAACAGAAATGGGTGACAGCTTCAGATCAGCATGATGATGGTAATTTTCCAGACTACCATAAAGCTCTGGCAGCTGACGGGGCCATCTGGTGCATGATTTCTACAATCTACTGTCATAACTAGTGTTGTTTTAACTCTGTCCATGATTCATAGTAGCATGCACACATAACTGCATGTTGTTAAGGGTTACAAAATTCTTTTGAGCACCACAGATTAATGAGTCAAACCTCTATACGGTTCACACAATAGTGTATATGAACAGATATTATAAAGCCAGCTTACAGTGCTCCCATGAGAGAGGCCCTTGGATATGGCAGAAGCAAGAATTAAGTATTTCACCACATTGCAATACGCAGGCAGTAGAGGGAAACATAATCCATGATGGTTCTCATTAAATGAATTGTGTATTATCTTTGTGAAGCACAGACAACGGAGTCCACACTGGGAATGAGTAAGACTGGAGGGGCTTTAGCTGTGATGAACTTGTAATGCTCTAAAGTTGTTCTGGTGTGTGTGTGTGTGTGTGTGTGTGTGTGTGTGTATTTATGTGAGATGTGCCATGTCACCACCACCTTCATCAGTCCACCGTGGCTTTTTCACTGAAAAATGTATCCCAATGAATGAAGCACACAAGCGAGATTTGATTTTAAGATCTCGAGTGAAAACATGTGTGTCTCTGAAATCAGACATTCATGGCAGAATCTCATGAAGGGCAGAAAGTTAACTCCCCCTCCAGTAAATTTGGTTTCAGATGCTAGGGAGCCTTTTCTGAATTAAAAAACACAAAACTGCATTTTTCATATTGTATGTATATATACTGTGTCTGTAAATATTTAGATTGATAATACCAGCTCATGATTGTTTGTTCAACAGGGTTGAGGTCTTGTTTCACATTACAAGCAAATCCAGGTTAATGGGTCCTTGACAGCAGTGATTTGCACACCACATTGACAATGGAATTACATAATATCTATTACACAACATCACAAGAATAATAGAAGGTAACCAGTCTGCTTCCAGGTGTACTGTGTGTCTGCAGATACGGCATAACTTGTATTTGTTTTTCCATGTTTTTGCATAGCCCAGACAGACAGTGTCTAGAAAATATTTAAGAAATTTGGCAAGTTTAACCCAATTTATAGTATTACTTTACTTAAAAAGAAATGTTGTTTTTTGGTTTTTGGTCTCCCAGGTGATGGTGCCGTGTTTGGTCTATCCCGGTCGTCACGTTGCCGACTCCAAAGGGCAGTTTGAGCGCATCTCTCAGACGCCAATGGCTTTGACCGAATGGCAGTATTGGACGCATTGAGAATAAGAAGAGGAGACAGCAGAGACACTTTACACCATTACTTTTTTTTTACTACATTGTATTTTACTTTCTCATGTCTCACATTATTCTTTTCACCGTGGATAAGATACTGTCGTCTTCATATTATTTGTCAGGGAGTACTGTGCTACATGAATTCTCTCCCTCAAGGCCACAAGAAAACAACACTAAGAGTTGGGGAAGATGACGAAGTTGTATTAAACATGTCTTCAGTATTACAAAGTAAGAGACAGTTAAGCCATCAATTCCCACACAGTTTTAAGTAGAATCTACAAATCCAATTCCTTCTCATACCGGCTGATCTGATGTTCACATAAAGCGGTACATTAAGTGTGACATTAATCTAAAGCTTTCAGATTGAGGGGATTAACATTCCCTGGGCGAGTCCATGCGCAGGCTGTGACTTCATTCCCAGTAATATTTAATTCTCCTGTATGCCAAATGTTGAAGCTATGATTGTTTTCTAATCTATGTGCTGCATTTCATGCTCTCCTCCCTCTCTGCAGCCCTCAAGGTCTCCAACAGAAGCACTGCCAACAGAATGGCAAAACATTATGCAAATCAAAGCAAGTCTGCCTCTTGCAAGGCCGTACATTCCACCGTACAATTACATCCCCGGAGAATTTAGATGAGACAGATGACTATTTTACATTTTGATCAGATTTATGATTGAAAATGCTCCATGTAATGCACAATGTACAGTGCTGAAAGTACCACATTATACTTATAGAGTACTTGGAAGTAGGCAAGTTTACATTCAGACAGCAGATACTGAAGAGAGCCACAGCCTCAGACTTTGCAGGTTCAGGGTCTTTCTAAAGGGACGTTCAAAGAGATACAAACACTGACCAAAGCAAAAATGGCTATATGGCTATAAATCTAAAAGATCAAATCAGACATGAAGCCTGTTGATATAAAATGATCTCATACATGTGCAGTTTTCTTGCTAAAATAAAAGGTGAAAATGTGAACTTTTAAAAAATAACAGTCCATTTGAATGCATTCATTACTGCAATGAAGCCATTGGCAATAAATATTCCACAATCACACTTTGGTTTGATTACTAATATCTGGATCTGATTTGTGTTGGTGTTGTTTGGCAGGCACAGGGACAGGAAGTACTGCAGGTTGTCAGGTTGGTTGGAAAATGATTTAGTCAAACTATGAACGTATCCTGGAGGCCAATGTTCCACGCAGGTGTTGATTGATCTCAACAACTACAAAACACACAAGATCTACAAAAGGTTTGCAATGGCCTTCATAGTGTACAGTACAAATACAGAGAACAGCTTTGACCTAAAACTCAGTGTAAACAAGACAAACCAAGAATATGTCAGCACTGGAAGTGGTCTGCAAAGAAGGGTAGAAAAATATTTCAAAAGCGTGAAGAAAAAGACTCTTAGTTGGGAACATTCTGCTAAAGAAAGTTTTACTAAGTGCTGGCTGACACGACGCCAAACCTTCACACCCTTTTATTTCAAGCTCACAACCAATAATTGTGCTAAAAAAAAATGCAAACATCTGTCGAAAATTGTGTTTGTTAGAAGAAAAAAAAAAAAATCAACCAACCAACAAACGTAGATACTACTGTACTGTTCGTACTAGACCTGTCAATTTTATCAGCCATTATTATTATTATTATTATATTGTCTAATATTTGCTGGGTTTAAGATGTTTTTCTTAAAAGCATAGAAATACAGAAAAAGGTGCCTCAGAAATGTACAAATTGTTCTTTTTGTGTTTTCCTCTTTTGTCTTTTGTGACCATTAAATTCCCAATGAAGTAAACTGTTTCAGTGAGCTGAAGTAATTTTGCACAATTAAATTTATTGTCAAACTTTAAAATAATCCTGCCTCAATTACATAACTATGTCACAAGCGTTTAACAACCACATTTGAGGGATAAAGTAGTTCTTTATGTGTACATAAAGAATTACAGTTATTGATATATTGTCAATACATCTATGATCGTCATTTTTTACATTCCCCAATGTAGGTGTTGGGCCCAAAAAAGGGCGCAATTGGGCCGGATAGGCTGCGCTGTAGTTTGTACATTTGGTTGCGTATTCAGTTTCAGTTTATAAACCATTTCAGACACTTGGGACTTGAAAAAACGTGTTCTTGAATACTGACGTCACATCAACCTGCCTGAACCTGTGAGTGTTATTTTTTTATGCAGGACAAAGTAACGAGTAACAAGCTCGCTTCAGTTTCATTTATTTTAATTCCATCATTTAACTTGAAAAAGTAATTAGTTAGTTAGCTTTATTGATTACCACCAAAAGTAGTGTAATTACAGTCATGCATTACTCTCAACAGTGAAAAGAACAACAAGGAATCCAATATAAAAACCCTGCAAATCCATTAACATCATAAGGTCCTGTAACCTCTGACCAAAAATTCTACAAATATCATCCAACACAGAAACAAATCACAGTAAAAAAGGATGTCAGCATACATGACCCACATAGTAAATTAAATTAGATCAAGGATTCATTTTTAGTGTGGATTTGACATGGCACTGGGTGTGCATGCAGGGAGGAATCAGCCTGTCTGCAAAGGCCCAAACATAGAGGACCAATGAGTGTTGTCACACACACCCTGCACATACAGTAACCCGTCCACACACCAGGCAAAGGGTTTGACGTGAGCCAACAGCGCTGTTACAAGAGGGGTGAGATGACAGTGTGCTAAGCGACATTCTCCCATCCCTCAAAACACTACTGACAAGCAGCCCTGCAGCCAAGCATTTAAACCCTGAATGCACCAGCAGCGTTTAGGGGCCGTCAGTGTCAAACTTAGACTGGTTCGACAGCAGCTCAGTGATTAGCAGCGTTGCATCACAGCATTCGCATGTTTCCTCCCACACCAAAGGACAGACTTATGAGGGAGGAACGCTCCTGCTATTGTCCTTGATAAAGGCACGAGCTTCAGGCTGCTATATGATTCAAGCGAGGTTAGGTCAAATAGATGTGACATATTTCTCCACAGGTATAGGCAGAAGATTACAGTTTAAACTGTTTGAGCGAGCCAAACGTTTATTAGTTAACTGCCTCAGCAAAGGGCTGATTGAGTGACTCCTTGCTGTAGATGTGTTGGGATGAATAGCTGTGCTCAGAAAAACAATACATGTGTAACAGGGAGAAGAAATGCTGACTGCATGTGCTATGAGTGCTGCATGGCACGACACATTCTGCTAAGCCTTCAATTACAGCTGTGCAGCAACAGAGGGGTCAGACGATGGGAGTGACGCAGAGGGAGCACAGAGGGATCTCATTACCTCAAATGCCTCCTGGGAGCGTGGATGGCTGGAGTGGATGGAGGCTGAGGACTTAACTAATCATAGCCTTGCCTCTCCACTGAGTGTCTTCATTAGCACTCTTAAAATTTCTGTTCCTTTACCAGCGTTTGCATACAACTCGCATCCCATTCGTGCTTCGCCGAGTCTCGGTATTCTACCTCACGGTGGTCTAGACGTCGGCTCTGCCAATGGCACACGACTCCTTCTGACTCAATGGAGGTCTTGTCTGCGGCAGTCTTACAGTAAGGGGCAAGCCTAGAGTAGCATGTTTCGTAAAAGCCACCCTCTATGTTTTGCCAATGCAAGTCAAGGAATGTGCAGGAAAGCATCCCCGTTGAACACCCACAGAGTCAGGAATGTCTTCAGGCAGCAGCACACTTCCTTGGGTTTGTGCGGCTGAGTGGGAAGAGGAGTTTCTGGCTGAGGTGGGTGAAGGAGAGGTTACTCCCACAGAGCATCTGTCTGCTGTGCAGGATTTCTCAGAGGAACTGGCTTGAGATGACTCCAGTTTCACTGCAGCCCCTCCCAAACATGACTCACAGTCTCACTCTGTGCTGGGCATAGACAAACTCATCCAGGTGTGAGGAACTTATCCTATGTGTGTGTGTGTGTGTGTGTGTGTGTGTGTGTGTGTGTGTGTGTGTGACTCCAACCAGAATTACAAAGGGTGAATCTGTCTGTATATTTAACTACAGCAATGAGTAGTTACTGGTCACTCTGAATAAGAGCCAACAAATGGATAGGTTTCCTCTGTAGCATGACAGAACAGGGAAAAGGTTACTAAATCATTCTGATTCAAACAGTTTACAGCTTCAGCTATATTCAGTACTTTTCATAGTTTTAATCCGGTATATGTAATTACGTAATCAGGCTGTAGCAGCTTAAGTTTATTGGCAGCTGTTTGCTGTGATATGAACTACGGTTTGATGGTGAGAATGTAAATCCTGAAATAGATATGATGCGATCAGTAAGAGAAAAGACGCAGCATTTCTGTAGGAACTAAAGAAACACTGTTTATCACTGATGCAAAGTGATGCTTCCTTTACCATATGCAGTATATTAAAAATGATTCTTTGGATCAGCTAAGGACTAATCTTTCTAAACATTACCTAACCTTACCTAATAATAACAACAGGGGAAATAGCGCATTTTTAGGGACTATTTTCAGCAGTAGAACTAAAACAGGAACAATTACTTGCAGTACTAGAGAGGTGTACAATGGGAATGATTTGATGTAAAGAAAGAACATGTCTCGCACCGCAACGGACTCCCTCACTGGTGCGTTTTTCCATTACATTTGGACAACAATGGAGCTTTAAGGTACAGAAAAATAAGATTTGTAAGGCTCGGGTACAATATTTTATAGCAGATTATTGGTTTTGGTATTTTTATGATATTTGCTGATAAGAAAATGATAGAATATCTCGAGACTTATGTATTTAAAGCTTTTTTTCATTTCCATATATATAAAATGATGAAACAATCGTGATACAATTGGTTGGCGATTCGACTGCAACCACCACAAATATAAAACTTTGTTCATCAAATCCAAGGGAAGAAAAAGGCAGAACTGCAAGCGTCTGCCTTTTTTTTTTTATCCTTCAGCTGAACTGCCTGAAGAAGCAGCGTGCAGCAGCCTGCAGTCACCGGGGAACACAATTTCCTCATTTACTAAAACCATCAAAGTCAGTGTTCATAATATCTAAAATGTCTACTAAGCACACTGCAATGGTACACACACACACACACACACACACACACACACACACACACACAGGCTTCATCTGAAAGAGGAACACAGAGATCTTTTTGTTCAGGATACTGTTAGCGATCATGTCTTTGAACTACATTAGATTTGCAATGCAGCGCAGAGTAACTGATTTCACAATAGATGTTAACACAAGTTTTTGGATTACAAATTGTCACCCTAAAAACCTAAAGATGTAGTATTGTGTACACAGCCCCTGCAAACATGTTGTCAAAAACAGTCTGATGTGTTTGACTATCAGCGATGCTGTAGCTGATTGTGCCGCGATGTAAGCCTTTTAAGTTTCAGGAAAAAATGATCCAACACATTTTCTACTACTTCATCTCTCCCACAGTTTTTGCTCTTTTCACCTTTCTACTTTTCTCTCTGTTTGTCTCCTCATTTCCTCATCTGAATGTATTTCTACAGATCTCGATCGTCAACACACATACAGCTTTTCAGCGCTTCGGAGGCTCTTGAGTGAAGGCCAACCGTAACGTGCAACATACAGTCGACCGCACACCATCTCACTTCCTTGGTAACCGTGACTCATTTCCCTAACAACTCTGCAAGGACAGCTTCATAAAAAGGGAACCTGCAGCCACAGCACAATTAGTCACAGATGGGTGGTATTAGGAAAGCATCCGCTGATCTTAAGTTTTGTGAGGGCAAACATCAATCTAGTTAGGAAAGATAAGCACAGATGCAGATAAAAACCAAGCATTCATAATCAATTTATGGGCACACGGTTTCTACCCCCGAGATGAGTAGTAATGGATCCTTAAAAGGCTGTAAAAGAGAAATCTATTTGATAAACAACAGAGACGGTGACACGAATTCATAACACAAATCACTATTGCTCCAACAGCTAATAGCATCACAGGTTAGATGAGCTCATCTTAATTCATTAATGGAATTAATTCATTCTTTTGTGTTTGCGACATCTGAGCCTAAAGCTTTGGGTCGCTCCACTGGACCACTTTATCCCAAATGGTGACAGCAGTGTGACAGCTTCACAAAGGATGGATGGAGGGATGGAGGGATGGAGGTGTGTGTGTGTGTGTGTGTGTGTGTGTGTGTGTGTGTGTGTGTGTGTGTGTGTGTGTGCGTGTGAGTTTTTTGTGCCAGAAACCAGATCCTTTCCATCACAAGACTAAAAGGCAGTAGGACACTCGCAAAATGCAGAAGTGATAAACTTGGTTACAAACCTTAATTTTGTCTAATAAAATCTTTCCCATCAAACAGAAACATGTTACTTTTTTATTGTACTCTATTAATCCCCGAGGGGAAATTCTTTCGCTGCAGCAGCATCCCGAGGGGGAGCTGCTGCAGCAGGCTGCCACGACCGCGGCGCCGACTAACCTGAGGTGCATGTTTTTGGGTGATGGGAGGAAGCCGGAGAACCCGGAGAGAACCCACGCAAGCACAGGGAGAACATGCAAACTCCGCACAGAAAGGCCCAGGACCGGATTCGAACCCGGAACCTTTTTGCTGTGAGGGGACAATGCTGTGTCCTGTGGTGTTTGTTAAGTGAACTGGAGCCCCTCAGCCCCCCGGGGTCTTCCAGGACCAGGGGCCTTTAGTTCCATGAAACGGGTCAAGACGGACTGAAGGAGAAACCTCAGTATGCAGACACTGACGAGGCTGCTCCTTCAGCAGCTCCTTCACACTCATTTCTGGCCACAAACCGATCTAAATGTTGCTGCAGTGTATTATGTATAATAAATCACCAAAATGATGGCTGCCGGCCCAGTGACGAGTAAAACTCTGACCTACTGGCCAAGTGGGCCAGTGGTGAAAAAAAAAAGGTCCAACTGATGTTGAGTATAATGTGGAACTAAAGTATGAGGTCAATGTAATGACATTATTCAAAATCCTCTCCTCAAAGATCTAATTTGATTAATCTCTCCTCATATCTAACACCGAGACAAACCGTCATCAACCTGATTGATACTGTCCTACATTCTGGTATTTAATGTGGCCGGTAGATGTGCAGTATAAAGGGTGGTGTTTTGGGTTTTTTCCTTGAATAAATGATACGAGTTGAGGTCAGTAAACTATTGTTTTACCTCTCAGTGATGCTTCATAGCAAAGAGACAAAACATCTACTCATTAACTTAAATCCAGCAGACGGGCTGTTCGGGACAGTTAGTGTCTTGACATGTTACAAAGTGAGACCTGACGTTTCTGATATTTTTCACACTTAAGTTCAGGGTAATATATTTTTCTGTATTCCAACAAGCGAAGACGAGTTTGCTTGACGATTCATTCTCCACAAATGGAAGAAGACACGAGCCAGAGGAAATGAGAGCTATACAATAACAGCGAGAGCATACTACTCTTGGTGCAATAAGAACAACCAGGAACTCTTTTCCGTGTCCATTTACAAAGGTGGATAAATTATCATTAATATGTATGATTTTACTTGTTTCTCTCCCCCACAGTGGTTATATGCGTGTGTGGGATGAATGTAGGCTGGGGTTTGTGGTAATTGTGTCTGGTACTTGATTGAGTTATATAAATCATGAGAAGAAGAAGAAGAATTTTGGTGGACAAGGTACATCCATGACGTCTAAATAATGGCATAACGAACGTGCTTCTCCGTTCAACATATAAACACACAACATATTAGATATTGAATGTTATCTGGCGCAGTGTGAATTGTGCAGCCCTCCTGCCTGCCATCCAGCTTCTCTCCAGTTGCATTCAGCTATTATCTTAGGCTCTCCACTCTATTCATTTGACAGGTCGTCCATCAGCCCTTCTTCTCAAACACGGAGCCAATCCTGGCTAATCACTCGTTAACCAGCCAAGCACAATGAGTGGCTTGTTGAAGCAGCAAAACGCCATAAGCCTCCCTGTGGCATGCAAATACGGCACATTTCATAAACACTAACGCACACACTCGTACTACAACACAAAACAGCATTCACCAAGCGAAGCCCTGCGTACCAACTAATTAACTACAAACATCACACTTTGTAAACTGTATGTGAGAACTTCCTATTTGGAGGACATTTTTATTTGCTTTAAGGCCAATAATATCAGCAGTCTCTCTTCAAAATGTGTAATAACAGAGTGGCAAAGATTCTGCGATCCTCAGAGATCTTCAC
>NW_027185414.1:5512500-5527500 GCF_022577435.1 Embiotoca jacksoni | reverse complement strand
CTTTATGCTGCCTACAAGGTCAGCTGAGGCAGAGTGACAGAGGAAAAAGAAACACAAAACAACTCGACCACTGGTTATTAAGGGACTCGTCACAAAACAACGATGAGGATAGTAGACTGTGGCGTCACTCTGAACAGTACCGATCTGTTCCTGGGCTTTTTTTGTTTGTGTGCACGTGTGTGTCTCTGCTGAACAAACCTTAACAATCGCTCCCTGTCCACATCCACCAATCTGTAAACATGCACAATCACATCATGTCAAAATGAGATAAATCACAGCTTCACAATGGATAATTGCCCACCAGTGGCAAATGCCAATGTATGCGTCACAATTTAGATCACAGATTTTCTATGAAAGGGTCTCGGCGCATTGACCCGCTGGTCCATGACCGAGAATCTAACCCTAATCTACTGCAGCCTTGTACACCTGCTCTATTCAAAATAATGAGCTCCATACCTTAAAACAATGCTGTTTGCTCTCACACTTGATTTCTGCCCCGTTGCACTTCATTTTCTGCTTCAGAAACGTTCGACAAACCATCTTTACTGTACTCACCGTTTGAGAACATTCGACTGAAATATTTCATGGCGGCTAGACGAGAGGGATGAAGGTCCCTCGTCGTTAGACAAATGGCGCTACCGGTGATAAGCTACTTCCATTTACTATAATTGACAAAGGGATTAATAATGTAATACACCAAATAATACATTCTCGCCACAAACGAGGCGTGTCTGTCATCCATATGCAGTCAGCGGCACGATGTGGGCACCGCACGAGTAGAAACACGAGACCGAATGTATCTGCCCTGTTGTACGGGGGCAGGAGCGCTTTTATCATCCAACTCCCGTTTAGTTTTCATTCTCCCATTCTTTGAAAACATTAAAAAAAAACAATCAGCTTTCATTGCAAAGAACAGTTTGAACGGCACTTATTTTCAAGGGAAGAAATAAAGTGCCATATGATTAAGCATTCACTACAGCATTCATTATAATCACTTTTGTTAAAAAATACTCTCATTTCTTTTTAAATGCTATTTAATGGCACGGTTTCACAGCCCTGTGGTGTCAACGGCCAGCGATTAAAATATGGAGACGGTATGTGAAGGACATATTATATTAGTTCAAACTGTGACTTATTTTTTTTTTTTTTATGTCAAATTATGCTGAATTTTAAACATTACAGCCAGCTGCAGTATAACAGGAGCCCCGTAGATACTCTTTGAATTTCTATTGTTCAAAATCTCTGGTTTTATGTGACAATTTTACAAAAGAGAATAAAATCAGTCTTCACTCCAAAATGAGAGACGGAGGCGTCAGTGCAGCTGAACCCATGAGCACAATCTTCAAGGAAGAGATATGAAGAGACAGACTCCTTCAAATCAACATCGGTAGCACTTTTGCATGACAAAAAAAAAACAACTAACGTTTCCTGCCCTGAAAATATTTTTGGGTCATGCTGAGCTGGAAGAAACTCGAGCCACTAAAAAAAAGATTTAAAAAAATAAATAAATAAATAAAAAAAAATATATATAAGGGTAGACTTGAATAGGTTTCACTGAAATGTCAGTGGATAAATCCAACGACGTCCAGATTATATTTGGACGGACAGAAGCGGTGTGAGGAACTCAGTCTGGGATCATCCATGATTTATTAATCAGTGATCATCCATGATTTAATAATCAGTGATCAATTCAAAACACACGGCACTGAAAACCCCGGTTTAGACATGGTCATTAGAAGAAGGGGAATATATTCAATGTTCAGCTCGCGTTGTGAACCTCGTGGTCGCTCACAGTCATTTCTTCATTTCTTCATTTCTTCAGACATCCAACAAACATTAACGGCAACTCAACGGCGGTTTACTTTGAAATAAGTAGCCTCCTCGGCTAGCTTAAGTAACCCGAAATGCACTAAGTCAACTTCTGGTGCCGAGTCTGGATGACAAGAGCAGTCAGGTGAAAGAAAGCACGCCGTGAAACCATTTAAAAAAAAGTCCCGTTGTTTTTTAAACTTCAAACTCCGACATTTGTACAGACGTCGAGCCTCGGAAGGTCTTGACAGATGTGGAAAAAGACGGCGGTCTTTTAACCGTTTTTTTTGTTTGTTTGTTTCGCGCGTTGCAACAATTAACCTTTCTTTGAGCGGCGTGGCAGCAGCCAGGAGAGGGAAACCGGTCCTAAAGGTTCACAGGGAGACATTATTCTCGATGAAACACAAAGTTTAGCATCTTACCTGAGACTTTTGCAGCGTCCGGGAGACGAGTCTGAACATTAATGAGCGGTCGGGACGAGCCGGGCGCGCGTGCTCCTCATCGTCTGTCCGCGCTCGCGCCGCTCGGAGCGAGAACGCCCCTCCTCCGTCACTGTCACTCACACCCACGCGCCTTCCCTCGAGCGGGTTTTTGACTGTACTGAGTTTTACATTGAATGACCTCAGTATCTGGACCGAACCATTAACACTCCGGCAGGGGAGAAAACTAAAAAAGTCTGAACACGAGTCAAAGCAGACTCGTCTCAACACGCGGTTTGACGGTATTGTTTTTATTGCATGAATTGTAATAGCTGCAGAGAAACAACGTTTCAGAAGAGTACAGTTGGGTTGAAAGCCTTCCTGTAGTGAAGAGAAATGGCACGGCTATCTTGATACACCTTTCTCCACGTCTGTCGACCACAAGACCTGCTCTTATATACTGCATTTTAACCGTGGGTGAAGGGGGTGGAACCGTACTTTTTAACATTTTAACACCAAATATAACAGACTGATAGTGGACTCAAGTGTGCTTCACTGTCTTATCACATCATATTAACATTGCTCAATGGTGAGTAGCATTATGTAATAAAAAGGTGGTGGTTATTGCTGTCTTACTTGTTTTGCTGTGGGTGAATCTCGCCAAATTTGGGAGAGAGACAACGAGGGAACTGCACTGTGCTTTGGTGTGTTACTCCCTCCAAGCGAGCACTCAGCCATGTAAGGGTTTGTACATGTGCAGCAGCCCATTAGGTTGAGACATGAGCTTATTATCAGTCAATCACAGAAAGAACGCAGCGATAAACCGTCCAAATGCAGTATACAAGACCCAACTCTGTGTGGATTAAGACTCGGAGCAATGACTCCATCTACAGGTTAGTTGTTGTACTGCAATGACAAAGGGGTGGGGGGGTGAGGGAGGGCTGACAATTTGAAGACTTGTTTGCTGCTGACAGTTAATAAATTGAAGGGGGGGGGGAACGGCTCCCTTTTAGAGTAAGACCAGCCACATATTAAAACTAAATTCTCACCATATGACTTGTAAAATAGTCTCTTAAATTTTTCAAAGTAACTTGGTCACTCAACTGTCACTGAGAAAAAAAGAATAAAAGGTGGTAATTTACTGTACCTGAATACACCTGTTTCCACCTCCCAACTTATCCCGTTTCAAATATAGGACTCAAAAGATATGGGCTCTAATGTTAATAATACATTTATCCATACTATGTTCATATAATTAATAAAAAAATAAATACATTTAACAAATACACGTGATTTTGTAGTTGGTAAAATACCAAAGAAACAGATTATCGCCCACAGTCATATTGTTGACACATTTCAAGTGTAGGATTTTTCAATAAAACCATTATCACACCTCATTTCTTTCAACCTGTCGTCTTGTAGCCTCTTCATTGGTGTGGCTGGAGGAGAGATGGAGCTCCCTTCCAGACATCTATAGGGCTGTAATGCGAGCGCTGGCTCACTCAAGGCTAAATGTTAACACTGTAGCACACTCACAGAGAGCAACCAGGAGTAAAAGGAAGATGCTGATGATTTCTGTTGGCAATGGGACCCCAACCGACTCTTGGCTTTGGCCAAACAGCAGCGGGCTCAAGATGTGCATGTTTACATGACTTCAATCGGTATATCTTGTAAAAAGGTCATATGAAACAACTTCTTCTTACTTGTGTTTAACTTTTTTTTTTCCTTATGTTTTTTTGTTTTTTTTTGTACAAATCATTGAATAACCTGTTGAGACATAACAAAACAGATTCAACCAACAGAAAAATCAACCAACAAAAAAATTCTCATGCATAAGTTATGTCCCACTGATTGCATCTGTAAGTGACCATCTTAAAAAAATCTGTGTACATGTTTGTCTGTTGTTCAACATAACATTTTTGTACATTTAAGCCATTTGCATTTTTTTTTTTTCTTGTTTTCTTTTTTTGTTTTTTTGTTTTTTTTTGTTTTGTTGGATACAATTTTTGTTCCTAATTTCCAGCCAGCGGTTCCAGGTATTGCTCCAGAGTTGATTCCAGACACCCGGCCTGTCTCGTCCTGTACAGCAGGAGGTGCAAGAGGCGTGCTGTGTAGGCGCTGGCTGTGGGAAGGAAAACCGCTCCGTAAAAGAAGCTGTTGGGAAGCAAATGAGCATTTATTCTTCGTGATTTCAGTTCAGGTCCAAGAAATTAAACCCATTTCCGATAGCAATTCTTTCTTTTTTTTTTTGTTCTTTTTTTTCCTGCTAGAAATTGTCGCTTGTCATCCCGAAAAGCCTGACAGGCTTTGAAGATGTTTTTATACTACTAACAACCTCCCGAGGCTGGAGTCTGGCAGCAGAGGTGGGACAGGACAGTCAGTCAGTTGCAGACGAGGACGGGGGAAGGGAGGGGGCAAGCTAAGTTACCCCTATCTGCAGAGGTCCTCTTGTGTCGTGTCTCGCACATTTTTCCTCTTCTTGCTGTTGCCCTGGTGGTGAGGCTTGTTCATCGGATGACTTTTGGTGCTGGAGGAGGAGTTCTGCTGTCCGTGGTGGCCGCTCTTTTGGTTGGAACGAGAGATCCTGGCCTGGGGACCGAGCACAGAAACAATCAGGGATCCTGCAGGACGTCCTTGTGGTATACTACGTGTGTTTTACTTTATCAAGTATACGTCATAAGAAAATACCACAGCGTGTGCTACAGCAACCTGGAATAAAGCATTTCTACAGACTCCCTTTTACAAGGTGAGAAGCTATAACCTTCATGAGTAAGTGCTCACAAAAACATATGTAACTCGGGTGCTGATGTCGATCAAGCGACGCAACTTGGATTATTAACTCACCAAAGTTATATCTTCCCACATT
Source organism: Embiotoca jacksoni (assembly GCF_022577435.1). NCBI lineage: Eukaryota > Metazoa > Chordata > Actinopteri > Embiotocidae > Embiotoca > Embiotoca jacksoni. Next base: position 5,522,406 of record NW_027185414.1, on the reverse strand, counting down.
AACTGTTCTGCACTCACAGTTTTGGAACTTTTCTATCGCACCCCGCAAGTGGTGCGTTCAATTACCAAATTCTATTTCTTTTTTCATCTTACGGTGAACTTTGCTCTGTCTGTGTATATTTGAGGTAAAGCTGAGCGCACCTTTCCTCCCTTGTTGCTTCCAGATGGAGTGCTGGTGGTGTGGCTCTGTGTTCGGTGATTACTGACCACAGCAGCCTTTTCTCTGTGGGTGCCGGTGCCCCGGCCAGACTGCTGCTTGGATGTCTTGCAGGGTGTGCCATCAGAGTCCTGGGGGAAACCAACCAAATGTTTGACTGAAGCAGTACTACCAAAATAACCACGTTTTCCTCAAGATGCTGTAATTAATACAGATAAACAGTAGTAGAATATTTGCGTGTTGCAGCAGGACTGACCGCATCGCTGGAGGTGGAAGTGGAGGACTTGGAGGACGGCGACAGCAGCGAGGAGGAGGGAGAGGAGCGCAGTGAAGGGGATGGAGAGGAGGAGTTGGAGGAGGTTTTGCTGCGAGGAGCCGACGGTAAAACCACAACGTCGTCGTCGTCGTCATCCGCAACGTTGTTGTTGCACTCATCGAGCTGCTGAGACTCAAACAGCGTGACGTCATTTCCTACAGGAAGCGCAGAAGGGACAAATATATGCGAATGAGTGAATTGGGAAAATAAGTCCGGCCCACAGCAGGCTGGATTGAAAATATTCTGACCTTTAGTGGGTCACATTTGTAGCAACAGACACGTTCAACAAATTGCTTCAACACACTGTTGAGTGGCAGATCATTCTGAGACGGGCTCCCCCAGTTCTTCCGGATCCATTCCCTGTATTCGTCCACTTCCTGAGTCACCCGGATTATTCGGCCAAGTATGCTGTGATGGGAAACAGGGTGAGGAACACCTGTTATAGTATTCTTTATACTGCAATCTGAATGCAAATGTACAAACACTAATCTGGACATTAAAGCAAAAGTTTTACACTGAACACTGCAAAAATATGACAGAGTGGTGATGAAGAATAAAATCTGTTCATCGTCCATCCTATAAAACTGTTCACTGACTATTTCTAGAATGAGCTCCTTACCTCTCCGTCTCATTGTTGGGGTAGTACTTGGCGATGGGTGACACAGCGTGGCTGAGCACCACGTAGGCGTAGTCAAACGCCTGCTTCACCTGCATGGCGCCGTATGAGCTCCGGCCAACATCGTTGTCTGTTGGACACAAGACACATGGTGACAACTGACAGACACGTGGCGTTCAGTACCCGGCAAGGCAATTCAAATATTTCCTCCTCCTACCTGGCTGTAGTGGGTCCTCAATGTAGAGCATGGAGGGCCTGTAACCGTCCATCATGCTCTTCTGGATCTCGTCTTTGGCAACGTAGCAACCTCCATCTTTTATCCTGATGCCTGTTTTCATGTAGTTGAAGTGGCGACCGTAGAGCTCGAAGAATTCAATGAGCAGAACGCCGATGTTGATGTTGGGACTACACACGTCCTCCCTGTAGTGAAGCTGCAAACAAGTGGATGTCAGAATTACCGTCAATAAGTGGAAATTTCCGTTTAGGTGAAGACTTTTACTTATTATTTTCTTCTAAGATAACATAACAGCCTTTGTAATGTATAGAGTGCATCTCTGAGCGAAAAAGACGTGAGGAGGACAGAGTTTAAACTACAGGACCAACCTGCAGGAAGCTGACAGCCATGAGGAAGAGACTGTAGGAGCCGATTCCACCGGTAAAAACCTCATTGAGGTCCCTCTGCAGTAGGAACTGCTTCAGCACCAGGACCAAGTAAGGCAGTACAGGGTATTTCTGGAGGAAAAAAGGGAGACACAGGAAGAACACTGTAAGGAATACAATTTGATGTTAACAGCACCCTCTCAAAGAAGTGAAAAAGTCAAGGTAAACCACCTCAACTTTTTACACCTTGAATGTTTTAGTCCCACTTTCAATCAGATCAAATCTGGATATATAACTTAAACAGCGCCTTTCTTCTGACATTCATTAACATGCTAATTCATTGGGTTATTAAAATATTCACTCTGAACACACCACACAGAACTTTAACTGATATTTGGAGACATTTTTGAACCAAAACGACCTCCTGTAATGTTAAATGTGTGTTCAAATGTGCTGCTAAATGTTAAATGTTCGACTAAAAAACCCTCATGGGCGTATCAATAGATTATAGGGTCAGAGGTGGATCCCTGTGACAAAGACCAAGTCAGAGAAGTTGCAATCATTCTCAAACGATGTACACATTTGAAGGAGCACTAACGCTGGCTGCTGGCATTCATCATGGAGAATAGATGAAAAAGCTAAGAAAACAGGAAAGACGTGTGTGAAGGTTTAAACAAAAGCCCAAGTTGTACAAACTCTTAAGACAACAGCAGTGCGGAGTCCTGGCACTGCAAAACATACCTCTTTGAATTCCTTGATGAGCCGAGCAGCTTTAACGCCGCTCTTCACATTGAAGCTGATGTCCACTTTGACCTCAGTGAAGGAGTCCGTCAGTTTGATGATGGGAACCTGGGAACACAAAGGACACACTCAGAGAGGAAATCCCTGAACCCCAGACACAGTGCTAAAAGACATAAACCTGCATCCATAATCTGCTTCAAGTGTAATGTAAGCCTGTGAATAACACACACATGCAATCAAACACAAACACTAATGCTTCACTAAAATCCCTGAGCAAAGATTTCAATAGCTAATCGGCTCCTTCAAATCCTGCACAAAAGTGAAACTGGAAACACAAAGAAAAAGCTTTAATCCAATCCTGAAACAACTCAAATGAAAGGAATAACCCATTATTTGAAGACGATATACAAGATCCAAAGCAAAGAGTCAGCTCAAAGTTCATTGTGTAAAATAACCATATCACCTCAATCTAATAAGATTTACCAAATCCAAATGAACTGAACCACCTGAGGCCCAAACAAAGTTCTGAAGCTGTTTGTGTACATGCCTGTACACATGTCTGAGTATGTCACACAGATGTCACAGCGGTTTTTATTCATGAGATTTAACAAACTGACATTGACAGATGTGAATACGACTGTAAACATGACTGATTAACAAAGAGAGCAATCTTTGCTGATTCTCATTCGTCATCTTTTTTGTCACAACTTGTGGAATCACACAGTGTGCACATTTCACCACTTGTTAAAATCCTTGCCAGAGACAATATTGCACGCAACCTACAAAATAACTTGGCTCTTAAGTTGAATAATAATCTATTTTGATTGATTGTGTTATTACATCTGATAGCAAAACAAGAACTGATGTGAGAAACTGATGCACCAACATAAATCATAGTTTTGTGAGTGCTTATTGATACCAAAAAAAAGACAGAACATAAAGATATGACGTATTTCAACTATTATTTTATCATTACTTTTTGGGCTGAAATTAGTTACATTGCTTCCTGAGTTTCCGTTAAATACAGTGAGGGAGGAACAGGGATGTTAATGATACTGCTGCTATTACTTGCACTGCTTATTGATCCAATACTGTAATGATATTCTTATTGGTTCTTTTTAAGAGAAAGAAAACAGATCATGTTCTGTGTATAAATTAACATTCCTGAGTAGCAAACTGTAGCAGAATTATTTCAAACAGGACTTTTCCTTTGACGGTGTTTTCACTGTGTAGTAGTTTAGCTGTTGCCCCCTCCCCCTCCCCCCACTTGAATTGTTAATCAATGTTTGTATAGTTTATTTGACTCCGAGTGTGGATACCAGGCTGTGAGCACACTGGAGCACCGACAGATGAACTTCAAGCTCCGCCAGCATGTGACGGAGCTTCGCTGAATGTTTCGACAGATTGCTCGTGTTTCAGCCCTTACACGAAAAAGACTTACAACACTTGTGGGCATGGAAAACCATCTGCTTCGAGTAAGCATACTTTTTTAACGTTTATTCTCCGCTGTCACTAAGAGCACGTGGGTCTGTGTGTTTGCAGCTGACCCACGGCGGCCCCCCCCTCCCTCTGCTCACTTAGAGGTTCAGACACACAGATTTCTATTCTGGACCGGGAAGAGCGAAAATAGACTGAACAGAAGTCTCAAACAGAAGCCCAGTTGGTGAGGTCAAATTTGCAGGATAACAAATATATAGCAGTAATAAATACGAAGTTGATTTCTTATAATTTCTCGAGTATCGAGAGCAGAACCATTGACGTCAGAGCTTATGGATACAGCGCTCTGTATCAAATTATTAGTATCAAATTTAGATAACCTAATCATACACGGGAAAAGAGTCTAAAATCCAAAACCTTTCAATCAAATTCACTGTTTAATAAGCTTGTATAAAAAAAAGAATGAATGTAATTTAGTCTCTATATGTAGGTGTGGTCGTACCGTGGCCTTGTCCAAAACCTTGATGGAGTTCTCATCAGCAACGTTTCTCTTCCGGAGAGCCTCTTCTAGCGTCCAGAGAGGGAGCGTCTCCCACTTCCCAAAAACCACCAGGTCAATGTCACTGGAGAGAAAATCGAGAGGTGTCACTTATGTCCGACATACAAGGTCACCACACAACCACACAAAGTACATGTAGAGGAGCATTTCTAGTTTTCTCACATCTTTTAGTCTACAGTTTAAAAGACAACAATATTACAACATCAAACGTTACAGATATAAAGAAGAAAATATAAATGGTGCAAACTGGTCAACTACAAACTACTGGAACTGTATAAATATATAGCAGAGCAGCCATTTTTAAAGAGCAGCTCAGTGCAGACAGATGGCTTTGCTTCCCTCTTGTGGAGGAGCAATGTGCAACTTCTGCCAGAGCTTCAGGAAAGTCAGCCAATGTGTCAGCAGCACCACATGTTCATTACATACAGTTACACACAAGCAGCCGTAAATAAGAGGAACACACGTATACATGCACAGTATTAATGATATGTACCATGGAACTTAAACACAGACAAGTACTCGAAAAATGTTTCCAAAGTCTCACTCACACACACACACACACACACACACACACACACACACACACACACACACACACACACACACATAAAACCCACTGACGTTCAAGCATCCACACACAGCTTAGTCCTATTTAAATGCTCATTATGGTGTCAAGAGTACACTAATCCAGGTAATGTTTGTGTCTGTGTGTTGAGGTGGCAGTTAGTTGTTGTTTGTTGTTGTCCGTCGGCCTCTTTCACAATCAAGTTTTTAAAAGTTCCAGGATCAGCAGCGATCAGATTACAAACCACTTGATCCTCATAAAATAAAAAATAAAAAATAAAAAATAAAAACACAGGCAAGACAAAACACTTTCTCCTTCAGTGAGTTAAGTATTTTGGAGAAAAGGCCAGTTTGGCAAAAGGTTACAAAAACAAGCATAATGTTTTAATCTGAAAGCCACACAGCTCACTCACCTTGTTGGCAGATAAAGACCAGTGCTGAAACTCCCAAACACTTGGACCTGGAGACAAAGGACAGCCACAGTTACAGGCATGCAGTACAGATATGCTTTGTTTTTGTGTGTGTTGTGTGTGTGTGTGTGTGTGTGTGGGGGGGGGGGGGGGGGGGGGGGGGGGGGGGGGGGGGTTGGAGAAGAAGTGTATTAATACACCTGAATATTTGTATCATCCTGTTTCTTTACCCTATTACACACTTTGATAGTTCTTTCTAACAGATTATGACATGGTCTCTATTCAGGACCAACCAAGCAAGGACCAAGGTAGCGTTCTCTGATTTTCCCACGCTACGCTTCACTACTGCAAAAACCTGTTCTTCAAGCTTCACAAATATAATCTATACAGAGCAAAACATAGTGCTGATTTATTACGAGCCCAAATGAAACACCGGCGTGGCACTGGAGTGAAAAGTAAGCAGCTTGTTATATTAGTATTCTCAAACCACTTCAGTTGCATTTCAAGTGATGCAGAAAACATTCTTAGTTTCATGGCACACTCGTGTGAAAATCAAAGCTGGCAGGAGGTTTACACACAAATCTCTTAACCCGCACGCTATCGAAGGGACTGAAATATTTCCAAACCCTCCCTTTTAACCCCCCACAGAGCACTGCACAAATAGACTTAAGCCTTGACCCTCACTCTACTCCCTTAAACCTCCTCCACACATAACCCAGTAGTACAAACTCCCCGGTCTACAGCCCGGTCACATGTCCAGGGATAAGCTGATTGTGTCTGCGAATGAATGAAGTCCTGAGGACTTCTGTGAAGGATGAAGTAACGACAGGTGAGCTGGGGTTTGTCAAATCTTGGAATCTGTACTTGTGCTGTAAGTGTGATGGATCACTAGCAGGTCCAAACACATCTGAAATATGACGGAGATGCTTCACGAACTTGTGTTTTGGTTCAGATGATCCAGATAAGGTGCCATATATACCTGGCAAGATCACAGTTTGTTTTGGCGACAGACTGGTGTGTCTGGTGGACGTCGGCATCCGAGCTAATTTAATTAAACAAGCATCACACTGACTGGATGAGCACGCTGCACCTGATCACCCCACAGTGAAAAAAAGAATAAAGCTGGCCAGGATTGGGACAGTTTTGTGCTCCTTAATTTAAGACCAGCTAAGCTCAGAGCAGACCCACTACAGAGCACACTGTTCTATCAGCAGGATCAACGTCAGTGGGCACAATAAAGTCTGAGGTGGTGCTGATAACATCACCCAAACAGAGCGCTGTACCGCCGGGACATAACAGAAAACAAGAGGATGCTTTATGAAAGACTGAAGCTTTTAGCCATTAGCTTGATATAACGTACAGCCTGACTCATGCTGGATACTAACTGGGATAATTCAGAGTTGTAAATTACAGGGACCGCTGTGTGCAAGGTAGCTTGATAATAGTACTCAATTTCACTCACTGGTTATAATTCACCACCAATTTTCACTGTAATCTTTTGTTGCAAATATACCGGCTGAATATAAGACAACTGTGAAGTGGTGACATTACTTCAAGTCTTAAGCCTTTTACTTGTGGTTGCACGAACACTGACCACGAATTTACTTACGGAATAGCCCATTTGGATGTTTAAAAACCAGCCTTTTTTACACGTATGCAAACACGTGGCGTTTCCTGTCGCTGGTTTTTATTCCTTTCTTTGAAAAGAAACTAACAACGGTGACTTTATATTAATGCATTACACTGTTTAGCAAAAATCAGGTCTATCACACGTCACTATCCAAATCAAACCAGAAAATAAGAAGGGGGGGGGGGGGAAGAGAAAGACATTGCAAACAGTCTGCGTGGTTCGGGGGTGATGTGTACCTCAGCACTGGGCCACAGGTCGTGGATGACTCCCTTGATTCTGTCCACCACCTCCAGCCTCATCTTCTCCTCCTCCGGCCGCGGGGAGATGTACTTGTAGAAGTCATTGATCTCCTCGTGTAACCTGTGGAGCACGGAGAACACAGCGCTGTCAGAAGAGTGAAAGGAAATACACAGACACACCAGGTCACAGTTGTTATCATTATGAATGAGATACAGCAGGTTCTTCTTATTCTTTCTAGCAGGTTGATGGTGCCAAGAATGACGACAGGGCGCTGATATTTAGCCACATCCTATGTGACACAAGTGACGACACAACCAGAGGTGCTCTCATTGGCTTGTTTCAGACTACGAGTCACACTGCCAGGACATCGCTAATATCTGTGTTCACTTTACATATTTACACACAAAACTTCACTCATAATCTGGGAGTTGTTTAAATGGCTCCATGTAAAGAAACAAACGTCATTATTTGAATAATACCGGTGGAGAAAATGACATTATGATAATAGTTTGTTAAGCACTGTTTGTACTAAGCAGGCAGAAGGTATGAATTTATGTAACAGCATAATGAAAAGCAGGGTGTTGCCAAAACATATAACTTCACCTTGGCAAATAAAAGTCTCAAGAATTACTCGAGGACTTCTGTAAAAATGATCCACTGCATGTAAGTGCAGGAGGAGCTACGCTCATCAGCAAATCCACTAGAGGGAATATCAGTTTGACTGACACGCTGTCATAATGGTATGAAATTATGAGCTGTCTATCTGAAGTCTGTGTGTGAACTTTTCTCAATTGCTACAGGTCAGTTTTTGCAACAGAAAGGAACCTTCCTTCGCATATCTATGGTAATCAGCTGTACTGATGGATTGTGAGGTTAATCATTACTGAAATTAAAGGGAGCCACTTGCCCTACACAGACAGTGAAAGAGAGAGCAAGGATTGAATCGTCCCAAGCATTCAAAACAAACCATTTCTCTTTTGGTAAACTGTAGTGCGGATTAAAAACAAAACAGGAACCCTGCTGTGTCCCACGCAGCATGTCAGTAAAATAATTGTAAAAAAAACTGTCCTCTGTAAGGGCATGCGAAGCAAGGGTACCGCATTCGTCCTTGGATCATGTCACTCTGCACACATGCGCTGACCTTTTCACTGACCCACTTTGTCTACATGCACATAAATGCAGGGACAAATCTTTGTGGACAGACAAATAAGACCACAAACATGCAGGCACACACACGTACACACACACACAGCCATGAAGACCCAGATTAGGCCAGGAACAGACTCACTCCTCTCGGCACATGGTCGAGGCAGAGGGAGGAAAAGTGTCATTCTGCTTTTGTTAATAAGGTAAGGCGACAAAGCAAAGCAGAGAGCTTGACAAGAAAAACCCCAGCAGCTACCAACACAGACTGAGACCCCACAGAGCACTGTGTGTGTCTGCTGTCTGGGGTTTATGTAACAAGCTCTCTTCACCTGACAACAGTCCAAACTGACTGGGTTTCACCTCCTTTGTTTTGTGGGTCTGAGACACCCAGCCGAACAGAAGCCAGCAGTCCAGAGCTGCCCACCAATCAGGGAATATCCCTGCAGAGCAGAACTATCGTCTCTTTAGTAAAAATGGCATCATGGTGACCTTCAGAGAAAAAAAAACTAACCCCCCCCCCAAGTTGCTGGACATAAAAAGTTTGAATGTGTGCATACTTTCAACACTTCAAATAAACAACACAGAACAGCATGTTCATCACAACTCACGACTCATCACAAACAAGTTACCAAAGCATATTTGCCCCGTCTCAACTATTGTTGATTCTCATTCTGGATTAATTGCCCCTACTATTTTGCTGATACATCATTTTGTCTATACAATTCCAGAAAAGGATGAACAGCCTAAATTGATCACATAAAACATAAAAGGAGCAAATCCTGACATTTGAGAGGCTTGAACAAGGTAATGGGCAGCATTTAGCTTGAAAAGTGACCTAAACAGATAATTTATCAAAATAGTTGATGATTAATTCAAAGATCAAGCAAAGATCATTTCTGACAGCCTGGTATCACCAGAACAAAATCCACTTTGTGAATATAGGAGTGTGTCCGCGTTCCATTGAGGATTGCTTTTGGTCGCTGTGTCCTAAAAGGCGTCGACCTCAGACTACTATTGAAACTATAGGAGCAGCATTTAACCAATCGGCATTGACCGCCATTTAATGTATGCTGAGGTCCAAAACTCACCAAGCTGTAAACAACAGGGAGTGCAATGTTGATCAATGATCATTGCAGACTCAAAAAAAAATAAAAAAAATAAAAAAAATCCTTTTGGGCATTGTCCTTGATCCATAATCTGTTCCTCGATATCTGCTAGCATTGATATAACTGTTTATATTGCTTCATCTAGTTTTACCACCACCGTCATTGTTGGAACAAAATTTTAAATCACAGCCTGATGTCGACATCATCGCACTTAGCCAACCCCACCGGTCCCGGATTAGTCCGTCCGTCAGAGTGCAACACGGTTTCCAGACTATAATCGCAGTAAAAACTGTAGCTACGGTGAACAGGGGGTGGAGCCAGGCTATATTTCTGACAGATGACCCTGGATTCTTGGGGTTTACCGAGATCGAGCTCATACTGTGAT